>NC_081358.1:19622692-19952576 GCF_030684315.1 Stegostoma tigrinum
AATGAGGACTTCACCAGCTTCAACATCTCCCCTTCTCGCACCGCATCCCAAAACCAGCCCAGTTCATCACCTCCCCCCACTGCATCACCCTACCAGCCCAGCTTATCCCCTCCCCCCACTGCATCCCAAAATCAGCCCAGCCTGTCTCTGCCTCCCTGACCTGTTCTTCCTCTCACCCATCCCTTCCTCCCACTTCAAACCGCACATCCATTTCCAATCTACTAACCTCATCCCGCCTCCTTGACCTGTCCGTCATCCCTGGACTGACCTATCCATCCCAACATCCCCACCTATACTCTCCTCTGCACCTGTCTTCTTTTCTCTCCATCTACGGTCCACCTCCCCCTCTCTCCCTATTTATTCCAGAACCCTCACCACATCCCCCTCTCTGATGAAGGGTCTTGGCCCGAAACATCAGCTTTTGTGCTCCTGAGATGCTGCTTGGCCTGCTGTATTCATCCAGCTTCACACTATATCATTTAAGGATGTTACCGATAATTTAGGCATCAAACACTTTAAATCAAGTGCATACCATCCTGGATGAAAAGGAGCATTGCAATGGTGGCATCCTACCCTAAAAGCCATCCAGAGGGCTCACTGCCAGGATTACCCAAATGACCAGGATATGGGAACCCCATTTATATTGTGTGCCACGAGAGATGCTGCAAATGATTTGATCTAGTTTCCTCCATTTGTCTTGATATTCGGACATGAAGTAGGAGGGTCTTTAAAATTCAGTAAGAAAAAGTTGATCAATCCAAAATTAGATATTTCAGAGTTGGATTATGTATCTGAGTTGATGGAAAGTTTAAGCAGAGTAGGTGAAGTAGCTAGGCAACATCTGAAGGTGGCACAACATCTAATGAAGCAAGGTGTTTGTCAGTGGGAAAAAAGTCTTGGTGCTGTGACCAGTGTTTGGAGACTCCTTCAAAGCAAGGTATAGTGGTCTCAATCAGATTGAGATGAAGTTGAGTCAGGTGAGTTATCTGGTAAAGATTCCAGATAGAAAGAAGCTTTATCGGGAATGTCATGTGAATATGTTGAAAGCCTATTATGATAGGGACAGTGAACCAGAGAAGCAGGTATTAGTTACTGCCATTCAGAGAGAGAAATCAAAATCCAATTCATTTGATTTTGATGTGCCTCAAAGCAAGTGAAATAATGAACAAGCTTTTCGAGAATGGGTAGGATAATGAGCTAGTATCAGAGGTAATGGGAACTGCAGATGCTGGAGATTCCAAGATAATAAAATGTGAGGCTGGATGAACACAGCAGGCCAAGCAGCATCTCAACTATAACAACTGCACCTCCCAGTCGCAAACCATTTCCACTCCCCCTCCCATTCTCTTGATGACATGTCCATCATGGGCCTCCTGCACTGCCACAATGATGCCACCCGAAGGTTGCAGGAACAGCAACTCATATTCCGCCTGGGAACCCTGCAGCCATATGGTATCAATGTGGACTTCACCAGTTTCAAAATCTCCCCTTCCCCTACTGCATCCCTAAACCAGCCCAGTTCATCCCCTCCCCCCACTGCACCACACAACCAGCCCAGCTCTTCCCCCCCACCCACTGCATCCCAAAACCAGTCCAACCTGTCTCTGCCTCCCTAACCGGTTCTTCCTCTCACCCATCCCTTCCTCCCACCCCAAGCCGCACCCCCAGCTACCTACTAACCTCATCCCACCTCCTTGACCTGTCCGTCTTCCCTGGACTGACCTATCCCCTCCCTACCTCCCCACCTACACCCTCTCCACCTATCTCCCTTACTCTCAATCTTCGGTCCGCCTCCCCCTCTCTCCCTATTTATTCCAGTTCCCTCCCCCCATCCGTCTCTCTGATGAAGGGTCTAGGCCCGAAACGTCAGCTTTTGTGCTCCTGAGATGCTGCTTGGCCTGCTGTGTTCATCCAGCCTCACATTTTATTATCCAGGATAATGAGCTACTTGTCTCAAGAACAGAGCACTGAATCGGAAGGCTTGTTGCAGAAATATGAGGACATATGTGGGAATAGAATGGAATGGACTAGTGCTCTAATGCTTGAGGGTAAGCAGGGAATGCTGTTCCAATAAAACAACACCACTGCAGGCTTAACCTTCTTAAAGCCGCGCAGGTGCAGAAGGAAGTGGAAGGGATGCTGCAAGAAGATGTCTTCGAGCTAAATCAAAGTGAGAGGAGTATGCAGTTCGTACTGGTTCTGAAGCCTAATGGTACTCAATGGTTCTACCTGGATGATCGGAAGGTCATTGTCGTAACTAAACCAGACTCATGCTCAATTCCAAAGCTGGAGGACTGTGTGGAAGAAGTTGGAGAAGCCACATTTATCACCAGCTTGGATTCACTCTGCGGTTACAGGCAAGTGCCTTTGTCAGAGATCACAAAAGAAAATTCTGCGTTTGTAACCCCAAATGGGCTGTATCAATTTAAAGTAATGCCTTTGGTATGAAGAACTCATATTGTGGCAGAATTGACTAATTGTGCCGTCTACATAGATAAATCGTGACCTTTAACCTTTCATGGAAAGATCACATGGTGCATTTGGTGGAGCTCTTTGAGAGACTCCAGGAAGCAAAGTTGGTTATTATCTTAGCAAAAACTGAATTTGTGAATGCAGAAGTGACGTTCTTGAGACATAACCTTGGACATGGTGGGATGACTCTGAGGAACATGAGGACAAATGCCTTCAAAGAATTTCGAAGTAAGATGGACTTTGATTTGAGGACAAAAAAATTGAGGACTAAAGTATGAGTCTGTTTCATTGGAGTCTTATGTTTCAAGCATTTAATTTATGAACTGTGCACATTGCAAAACAGAAAAAAGTTGTTGCAGGTGCGTTATCACGGGTTTAAAGAAAATGCGTAAATAAGATTGAACCGGTATGGCCTCATATTATATGTATTTGAATTAGTAACAAAGGCATAACTTTAGAGTAATGAAGTCTGTATTTTGTGGTCATAGTGTCAAGGTTTTCTTTAAAAAAACCATCTTTTCAGAGTGATGTTTCAGAGATAGTAAGAACTGCAGATGCTGGAGAATCTGAGATAACAAGGTGTTGAGCTGGATGAACTCAGCAGGTCAAGCAGCATCAGAGGAGCAGGAAGGCTGATGGTTCAGGCCTTCAGATTTTCTGCAGAAGAATCTCGGCCTGAAACATCAGCTTTCCTGTTCCTCTGATGCTGCTTGGCCTGCTGTGTTCATTCGGCTCTTCACCCTGTTATCTTTTTCATAATGATGGCTCACTTTCTTCTTCAGAGGGCAGGTGTTATGAAGTTGGCTAGAGTCATTGTCAAGTGGAAGGCAGGAAGCTAAAATGTGTGGTTCCTTTGAGAGATTTGTGTTTTTCTGTACTTAGTAGTTCTTTAAACAAATGTATGTCCGTGAACAACATCTGAAGTTGTCAGTACAGAGAGCTTCATAAAGTGGAACAACTGTGTCAAAAATGCCTTTTCTATAGCTGGTAAAACAGCAGTCTTGTTTATTTTTACTGTAAATCTCCTGGTTATGGTTTCTTCATGAAGACCCGACATTACGGC
This sequence comes from Stegostoma tigrinum, assembly GCF_030684315.1. Taxonomy (NCBI): domain Eukaryota; kingdom Metazoa; phylum Chordata; class Chondrichthyes; order Orectolobiformes; family Stegostomatidae; genus Stegostoma; species Stegostoma tigrinum. The sequence continues at coordinate 19,626,228 of NC_081358.1, forward strand.
AGCACAGCCATAATGCTTATTTTCGCCCGTACCCTTGCTGTGCCTGTGCTGGTGTCAAACACAGTGCAAATAAATTTATTAATACACCGCACACCAGGGATAAAAACACCCATGTGACTGTAGAATTAGAACCAAGCAGAGCCCCTGGTTGCAAAGCCTATGTGAACGAATAAGTGAGGGGGAAAGTCGGGATCAAATCAAAATGGAATTGAGGGGGCGATAAGGCACTCCACACCCTGCGGTGCCCTCATCACGCAAAAGACACAGGTGGTATTGGTGTACACCACGTGCTCCTTCTCCAGAGACACGCGGCATGAACGCAGCCACAGAAAAGGGGCCGTCAGCTGGCCACAATGACCCCCTCCACTGCCCGCTGCCTGTAGCTATTAATGGAACAGCAGTCTTGTTTTCATGCGGTGAAAATACAACATTGAACAGTACAGCACAGAACAGGCCCTTCAGCCCACAATGTTGTGCCGACCATTGATCCTCATGTATGCACCCTCAAATTTCTGTGACCATATACATGTCCAGCAGTCTCTTAAATGACCCCAATGACCTTGCTTCCACAACAGCTGCAGGCAACGCATTCCATGCTCCCACAACTCTCTGCGTAAAGAACCTGCCTCTGACATCCCCTCTATACTTTCCTCCAAACAGCTTAAAACTATGACCCCTCGTGCTAGCCATTTCTGCCCTGGGAAATAGTCTCTGGCTATCAACTCTATCTATGCCTTTCATTATCTTGTATACCTCAATTAGGTCCCCTCTCCTCCTCCTTTTCTCCAATGAAAAGAGACCGAGCTCAGTCAACCTCTCTTCATAAGATAAGCCCTCCAGTCCAGGCAGCATCCTGGTCAACCTCCTCTGAACCCTCTCCAAAGCATCCACATCTTTCCTATAATAGGGCGCCCAGAACTGGATGCAGTATTCCAAGTGCGGTCTAACCAAAGTTTTATAGAGCTGCAACAAGATGTCACGACTCTTAAACTCAATCCCCCTGTTAATGAAAGCCAAAACACCATCTGCTTTCTTAACAACCCTGTCCACTTGGGTGGCCATTTTAAGGGATCTATGTATCTGCACACCAAGATCCCTCTGTTCCTCCACGCTGCCAAGAATCCTATCCTTAATCCTGTACTCAGCTTTCAAATTCGACCTTCCAAAATGCATCACCTCGCATTTATCCAGGTTGAACTCCATCTGCCACCTCTCAGCCCATCTCTGCATCCTGTCAATGTCCCGCTGCAGCCTACAACAGCCCTCTACACTGTCAACGACACCTCCGACCTTTGTGTCGTCTGCAAACTTGCTGACCCATCCTTCAATCCCCTCGTCCAAGTCATTAATAAAAATTACAAACAGTAGAGGCCCAAGGACAGAGCCCTGTGGAACTCCACTCACCACTGACTTCCAGGCAGAATATTTTCCTTCTACTACCACTCGCTGTCTTCTGTTGGCCAGCCAATTCTGTATCCAAGCAGCTAAGTTCCCCTGTATCCCATTCCTCCTGACCTTCTGAATGAGCCTACCATGGGGAACCTTATCAAATGCCTTACTGAAGTCCATATACACCACATCCACAGCTCGACCCTCATCAACTTTTCTAGTCACATCCTCAAAAAACTCAATAAGGTTTGTAAGGCATGACCTACCCCTCACAAAGCCGTGTTGACTGTATTTGATCAAGCCATGCTCTTCCAGATGGCCATAAATCTTATCCCTCAGAATCCTTTCTGACACCTTGCAGACGACAGACGTGAGACTTACCGGTCTATAATTGCCGGGGATTTCCCTATTTCCTTTCTTGAAGAGAGGAATTACATTTGCCTCTCTCCAGTCCTCAGGTACGACTCCAGTGGAGAGCGAGGATGCAAAGATCTTCGCAAGTGGCGAAGCAATTGCATTTCTCGCTTCCCAAAGCAGCCGAGGACAAATCTGATCCGGGCCTGGCGACTTGTCAATCTTAATGTTTGACAAAATTTTCAGCACATCAGCTTCGTCTATCTCTATCCATTCCAGCATGCACACCTGCTCTTCAAAGGTTTCATTCACTACAAAGTTTGTTTCTTTCGTAAAGACAAAAGCAAAAAACTCATTTAGGGCTTCCCCTACCTCCTCAGGCTCCACATACAAGTTCCCTATGCTATCCCTGATCGGCCCTACTCTTTCTTTGACCATTCTCTTATTCCTCACGTAAGTGTAAAATGCCTTTGTGTTTTCCCGGATTCCTTCTGCCAAGCCTTTCTCGTGCCCCCTCCTGGCTCTCCTCAGACCATTTTTGAGCTCCTTCCTTGCCTGCATGTAATCCTCTCTAGCTGAACTTGACCCTAGCTTCCTCCACCTTATGTAAGCTACCTTCTTCCTTTTCACTAGAAGCTCCACCGCTCTCGTCATCCAAGGTTCCCTAATCTTACCCCTTCTTGCCTGTCTCAGAGGGACATATTTACTCATCACTCCCAACAACTGTTCCTTAAACCGTCTCCACATGTCGATAGTTCCCTTACCATGGAACAACTACTCCCAGTCCATGCTTCCTAACTCATGTCTAATCGCATCATAGTTTCCTCTTCCCCAATTAAATATCCTCCCATTCTGCCTAATCCTCTCCTTCTCCATAGCTATGTAGAATGTGAGGCAGTTATGGTCACTATCACCAAAATGCTCTCCCACCACAAGATCTGATACCTGCCCCGGCTCGTTTCCGAGCACCAAGTCTAGAATGGCCTCTCCCCTCATCGGCCTGTCAACGTACTGCGTTAGGAAACCCTCCTGAACACACCTTACAAAAACAGCTCCATTCAAATCTTCTGCTCTAAGGAGGTTCCAATCAATATTAGGAAAGTTAAAGTCACCCATTACAACAACCCTACTGCGTGCACACTTTTCCAAAATCTGCCGACCTATGCTTTCTTCAATCTCCCTGCTGCTATTGGGGGGCCTGTAGTAAACCCCTAACGAGGTGACTACTCCTTGCTGTTCCTAATTTCCACCCATACTGACTCGGTAGGCAGATCTTCCTCGACAATGGAAGCTTCTGTAGCTGTGATACCCTCTCTGATTAGTAGTGCTACACCCCCTCCTCTAATATATATCAGCCGCCTTGCTGATACATATGGTCACTGCTTTCCTTCCCGGCTGCCCCTCTGGTCCTCGTCACTTCCTCTGCTGCTCCCGCTCCTTCTCTGAAAGAGGAAAAAAAAACACCGCTGCCCGCTATCGGTAAGTAATTTTAAAAATAAACTGCTTTACCTTAGCTGCAGTCTTCCGGGTCCGTCTTGCCTCCGCTGCTGCTCGCACTCAAAAAAAAAATGACTTTGAATTTGGCCAATTTATTGAAACAAAGCACCGAGATACAGAGGGACAGTTGAATTTAAATCTGATGGTGTTGACAAACTGCGGCCAATCACATTATAATGGTTGGATCATGTCATTATGGCCATCTGAAAGGGAGAGCCATTCACAACCTGGCAGATTCAGCACCATTCAGCTCTCAGGGAAAGCCTGTCTAATTTATCACAAGGGCCATGGTATTTTAGCTCAAATTCTTCACTGACGAAATTATAGAGACAAAACATCCCTGACAGCACAGATAATGGAAGAAAGGCCTTTGTGAAGAGTTCAGAGGTGACACAAAATTCCGAGAGGACAGTCTGAGTGAACTTGGTGAGATTAACTTACAATTCATTGCTCCTTATTAATTGAGTTGACATTAGTGAGACTATTACTTTTAATTAAACAGCATTCCAGTAGAATTTAGACCAGTCAGGGTGCAGTTAATTGTCTAAGGGGAAATTGTCGGCCTGTTCATAACTTTGTTAATTTGTTCATTATTGGCTTAAATTAATATATAGTTTCTTGCTTCTTGTAAAGTGTAGATCAAAGATTTTCTTTCTTTTAACCACAGTTTTAATAGATTACAAGGCCAAAGATGAACTTGTCTGTGTATTTTGATGGGTAATTATTGGAGGGGAGCCCCTGCTCCTGTCATGATGGATTGGGGCTTTTGTTTCAGTTTAATTATCGGAGGGGTTCGCCCATTGTAATAACAGCTTGAACAATGGAGTTTCAACTACAATCAAATTGGCCATGAAGTTACAGAACAGGCTCAAAGATGAATAGCTAACCTCTGCTTCCAAATCCGATATTCCATTGTCCTCTGGAACTTTCTTTTTGTTGCCCATTGAGACATGGTGCTGCAGAAACATGTGTGCCGTTCGATGCTTCCCTCCTGGGTAGGTAATTGGGTCAGGTGGTTATTTGGGATGTATCAGGGTGTGTAGTTGGGTTCTGTGAGTTGCCTTGTCAGAGTGTAGTCTGATCGTGGGGGAGGTCAGTTGGGTCAGGTCAGTGAGAGATGGTCAGCCTGGGTTGTGTGAATGCTCGGATGGGAGCTAGTTTAAGGCTGCATCTGCTCAGGTGTTACTATATGGGGACGATTTAGTGCATTTTTATTGTAATTAATGTTGCATCAATGTGAGATTGATACCTGATCTGCAGTAAGAAGATTAGTTCTATCACTGAGTCCTACACTATCAACATCGTTGGGGTTACCAATTACCAGAAACCCAAATGGACTTGCCTCTTAAATACAGAAGTGAAAAAACAGGTCAAAGTTTAGGACTACTGCAGCGAGTAACTCAACTCTGACTCCCCAAAGCTTGTCCACCATTGACGAGGCACAAGTCAGCAATATAATGGAATACTTTCACCTGCATGAATAGGTACAGCTTCAACAACACTAACGAAGCTTAACACCTTCCCGAACAAAGCAGCCCACTTGATTAGCATCATATCTACAAGCATTCACCATTGACAGCATGGGATAAAAAGGCAGAGAGCTGGAAGAGCACAGCAGGCCAAGCAGCATCAGAGGAACAGGAAGGCTGACGTTGCGGGCCTAGACTATCCTTCAGTAATGCATTCCGAGGCCCAAAACTTCAGCCTTCCTGCTCCTCTGATGCTGCTTGGCCTGCTGAGTTCATCCAGCTCGACACCTTGTTATCTCAGATTCTCCAGCATCTGCTGTTCCTACGATCTCTGAAACCATTGACAGCCCATCTTGTTTACAAGATGCACAGCAAAATTTCATCAAAGATCCTTACATAGCTCCTTCCAAAGCCATGACCACTGCCATCGAGAAGGTTAGGGGCAGCAGATAAATGTATCAGTGTTAATAGGAACTGCAGATGCTGGAGAATCCAAGATAACAAAGTGTGGAGCTGGATGAACATAGCAGGCCTAGCAGCATCTCAGGAGCACAAAGAAGGGCCTCGACCCTCTGATGAAAGGGGTAGCCCCGAAACGTCAGCTTTTGTGCTTCTGAGATGCTGCTTGGCCTGCTGTGTTCATCTAGCTCCACACTTTGTTCTCTCTGAGCCAATAAAATGCTGGCCATGCATTGACACGCACAGCCCAGGAGTGAATTTAACAAGTTCCCAGTTAAATATTCCAGCTTTGAATACATGCGATGGAAGCAGAGGTTTGCAACAGAAAACAACAAAATTTCACAGGGAAGAATGTCAGCGTTAATAAAGATGAAAATGGTTTACTCTGAAAAGCAGGAATCAGACAATAAGATCCAAGACTTTTGTATGATAGAAAAAGGTTAAAAGCAATTTTACATTTGCAAAGACATTTCAAGGCATGATCTCTGATGTGTAATGATGAACAAGCCCCCAGTTTCAGATTTCAGAATGAATCCCTTTGTGAAGTATGCAATCAAAATATCCACTCTGCAGTTTGAAATCATTAATAATTTTAATACATTTTAGAGGAACAATTTAACAATTTTACAATTCTTGCAATGCATAACATTGCGTTCCGCTCAAGACGTTGCAGAAATCTGGTCAGGCTGTGCCAGATATTCAGTACCTTTTGTTGCATTGTATTCTGAACATTATTGTTTCTGTTTTCTCCGGAGGATCTCTTGTAATTTACGGGGAAATTGAAAGGATTGCATTCTAAAGGCCAAGCAGATTAAGGATAATTTTCTATTCTTTTATATTACATCAGACAAGAAAGCTGAATTTCGCTTAATTTGGCTGACTGACTTCTAACTAGATCATAAACACATTTCCTAAATTACAATCCATGAAGCGTAGTCAAAGAATTGTCTATTGGCACATCATTCTGCTGGAAGCATGGTGACAGTTGTCAGTGAGCAAATCATAGTTTTGACCACCAGTTTCCACAAAATCTCCGACGGTACGTCCCTCAACTGGCCTCTCATCCATCACCTGAACAATGAGATAAGATATTAATACATAATATATTCTGTAAATTAATTTGGACTTGAATAAGAACTTCCAATATGCATTTATACACACCCTCCACCGATCTGACATGTGAGCAGCATCAGTGACAACAGTATCAGATGAGATCCCATATCCTCTTCCTTTGTGAATTAGCCACTGTTCTCCATCATCTGTGGTAACTCTGAAACATTGAGCATATTTGTCTGAAAATAATCTAAAACTTCATACCTGGCTTATATAAATCACAATAAGAAATTCAAATTAAAAAAGTTGCACAACTTGTCAGGAACATCAACACCATTTAAACAAAGGCACATTCCACCCAAAGGAAAATCACCCCTTGCCAATAGCTGAGGATATTTGCCAGAACTGGGAAAGCCATGTTACAAACTGTTCAAGCAGAAGTCTGATGTAGTCATATTCACAGATCATCCCTGTCAATCGATGTCCCAGATTCCTCCATCACCTCCCTTGATATGTTCAGTCTCACCATTAGAAGCAGCGTGCTCCAGTCAGAACCATTTGATCACACAACTGAAAAACCAGATTAAAGGCCAGAGCTCATGTCACAGCCTGCAGTGAATGGTGTTGGACAGTGAAACAAATAACTGGAGAAGGAGATTTTACAGTCACCACATCATCAATGATGGCAGAGCCCAGCTCGTCTGTTCGAAGGATAAAGCTGAAATGCTCGCAAAGTTCTTCAGTCTCAAGGTGCATTGTCTATCTTGAACTTCTCCTGGAGTCCCAACATCAGAAGCACCTCATAGAATCCCCACAGTGTGTAACGCTGCATGCCCCACAGACAATCCACCTCGCCTGCACATCCTGGGACACTATGGACAATTTGAGCATAGCCAATCTACCTCAGCTAATCAGGAACGAAAAAGACAGCAGAATTTTGGATGAGCTCAATTTTATAGAAGGTAGAAGATGTGAGAGTAGACGGGGGAGGTTTGTAATGTTGAAGGGTATGCGAGGTAAAAGGTGAAGGTGCCATTGGGCTGCTGTCCCATTAGAGAGAGATGACTAGTGATGGTGCAACCTGAGGGTCATCATGCCTCAGGCAAGGGGAGAGATTGAGTAGGAGAGTCCTTCACAGCAGCCTCAGCCAGGTTTATTACCTTTTATGAACTTGATCTCTGTTTGATGTGACTTATTAATGCCTGTGTATTTATTTGTGAAGCATTAAAGTTACTTCAATGGGATATTCCACCAGCTGTATTTGTTTGACAGTTTAATGCAAAGGTAAGAAGGGCATTTTGTTCCAGATGGAATGTTGATGGTAATTTTTTTCAAGTTTCATGTTTATTTCAAAGATTCGATAATGTCATTACATGTCATTTGAACTCTGTACCTCGGAGGTTTTGTGTTTGATACAAGAGCATGGAGGAAGCATCAGAGATGTGACTTGCATGGGAATATGTGACGGAATGAAAGTGGTATCGGAGCTAGGGAGACGTGGAGTTTTCTCCCTATGTTTTGTTTGCAACCACTTTTGTTGATTTACTGAACTTGATTGGGGGATTAATACGGCCAGGACATCAGCGATAACTCTGCCGGTAGTGCCAGAGGATCTTTTACAACCAGCTGATTGGCCACGCAAGGCTATGAGAAAACATATCCCACAAAAGACTTTACATCCGACAGTGCATTACTCCTATACTATTGTCAGCCTGTAATTTTTGTTTGGGGTTCTGGAGTGGGATTTAAATCAACAACCTTCTGAATCAAACGTGGGCTAACAATTGGCTAGAAGTCTGAGGGAGGGTCATCCGATTTAGCATATACAAAACACAGTGGAAGGATCCCTTGTATCGCCCAGTTTTACAGTATACCCCAAATCAACAACTGAAACTTATTACAATTGCCTTACCTTACTCCTGAATGACTTATTCCTAACCAGCCCAAATATTTCAGAGGCCTCTCTACCCTTTCAGCTCTTGTCACTGGGGTGTTGTATAGCCGTGTCAGTTCAGATTGGCTTGTAATATCATGAGGAAAAGTACCATCTCCACCTGAACTAAAACCTAAACAATAAAAGTCAGAATTATTTATTAACACAAACCCCATTACTGCTTGCATCAAATTATAAACCTTGCAAATGACATCACAATTAATGTGCTAATAGTCATTTGGTGGAAGAGATTTTGAATATCTCTGAGAAAAACTTTTGTGTTAGAAACACTGCAGGTTCATTTATTAGGAGAATGTTCAAGAACACTTTTTTGTGAAAAAGCCATTCACAGGATGTGGGAGTAGTTGGTTGGGCCAGGGTTTATTGTCCATCTGTAGCTGCCTTGAGAAGGTGAAGGTGAGCTACCCTGTCAAACCATTGCTGTCCTTCGGTGTCGCCACATCTCTCAGGGAAAGCATTCCAGGAGTTTAACCCAATGATACAGAAGCCACAGCAATATATTTCCAGTCAGAATGGTGAATGATGGAACTTGCCGGTGATGGCGTTCCCATTTATCTGTTGCCCCTGTCCTTTTAGCTAGAAATAGTTGTGAGCTTGGAAGGGGTTGTCTAAGGAGCCTTGGTGATTTTCTGCAGTGCATCGATAAGACAACACACACTACTGCTACTGAACATTGGTGATGCTGGAGGGAGTGAACATTGGAGATTTTGAACCATATAAAGGGTTTCTTTGCCTTGGAAGTGTCAAGCTACTTGTGTGTTGTTGGAGCAGTACTCATCCGGACAAGTGGGGAGTTTTCCATCACATTCTGATTTAAACCTTGTAGAAAGGGGCCAGGCACTTGGCAGTGGATATTCATTGTGGGCTTTTTAGCTTCTGATCTGCTCTTGCAGCTGTAGTATTTATATGTCAAACGCTTCGTTGCTCACAATGTGGCCTCCTCTACTTTGGGGTAATGAAGCTTAAACTGGGTGTCCACTTCACAGAACATTTACACTCTGCTTACAAAAAAGGCCCTGAGCTACCTATTGCCTGCCACATTAACACAGCACTCTGTTCCCTGGCCAAGATGCTGCAGTCTTCCAGCGAAGCTCAATGCAAGTTGGAAGAACTACACCTCCTTTTTTGCATGGGGACCCTGCAGCCCTCCAGACTCAATATCAAGTTTAAAAATTTTAGGGCCGAAACTCTCCCATGTCCTGGCCACCTGCCTGATACACGAGGCCTCATTATCACATAGCCTGCTATGACACACTACCTCTTGTTAGTCACCAACAGCTCCCATTAACAACTATTCGCTCTCCCAGCAGGTTGTCATCAACTCCCTTGTCTATCAAACTGCTCTTATTTCTTTTTGAGCTCTATTCTATACTTCACTCCCTATCCCACCCCCTTCCTATTTTCTGAATATAAACCAACATTTTCCCAGTTGCCATCGGTTCAGAGGAAGGATCACTGGACACAAAACTTAACTCAGATATTTTCTTCTCAGATGCTGCCAGACCTGCTGAGATTTTCCAGCAATTTCTGTTTCAGTTCCTGATTTGCAGCATCTGCACTTCTTTTGGTTTTCAAAGGGATATGCTATTTGGTATGTCCTGCAAGCGTTTGGGATATACAGTCTCAGTATTTTGGACAAATTGTCCTGATCAGTACAAGTGGAAAAGCTTTGCCGAAATATATCTCTTCTCACTCATACTCAATCAATATGGTTTTTCTTTCGGAACAAAAGTAATTATTTAACCCTTTCAGCTATCATTATACACCAGCTCTAACACTGTGAGAAGTGTTCAATAATACACACAATAATTATTCACCCCACAAAAGTGAGCAGTGTACCATGGCAGGGTCGGAAGCCTGCGATGCAGCGATGTCTAGGAGAGCCACAGGTACCTCGTTGGGTGAATCTATCAAGGAAGATCTAACCATCTTACATGTCTGAGTCCTCTACCACAAAGGAGGAACAGGCTGGTAAATACTTGCATCAGTATCACATTCCCACAAAACCTCCTGTCTCAGCACTTTATCACTCTTCCTTCATTGTCACTCTTCCCGACAACCCTGTGGGTGGACCCCACCCAGGATAGCTGCAGTTCTACAAAGTGTCTCATGATCATTTTCTGCAGGGCATTTCAGGAGGCATAATAAATGCTGGACCAGCAAGTGATGAACATATCCCATGGAGAAATAAAATAAAAGCCGGATGTGACGGACGCTCAGTGCAGGTGACGTTTCTGCCATTGAAGTCAGGCAGTCAGTTGTATCCACGGAGTGATAGGTGCTGAGATGGCATCCAACCTCTGGTTGAGGGCATGCACCTGTACCTATTGAAAGTACCTGTTATCATTAACCTACACCCCTCAGGATCATTCCAGCGTCCTGTACAGGATCTTTGCATTGTGTTGCAGCCAGCTGCACACCACCGTATGAGGTTATACTGGACACTCTGTTCAGGAGGGGAAACACTACGATGGAGTTCAGAGCAGTCCAGGAGAACCTGCAGCCAGGATGTCTGAAAGGATGTGGGACGGTCTCTAGTTTCTGGAAAATTCAGAGCACCGTTGGATTGTAAGCCGTGTGGTGGTCAGAGCACCCATGGAATGTGCTGGGATTTCATACGCTCTCAGCCCCATGGGACTTCTGTTCTCCAAATCTTAACTAAGCCCCATTTCACAGTAGGGAAGGAGGCAAGGACCCATTTTTAGGGAAAATTAACATTCTCGGGCTCATTGCTCCAACAACTGGGAAAATGTGTTCAGTTTGACCCATTTGTTTGCAAGTGCTATACCTACTGTATTAATCAGGTAAATAGACACCGAGACCTGCAGATGATGGCAATCTGGAACCAAAACAGACAGGCAGGTTCTGACAAAGGATCATTGGACTTGAAACATTAAAGTGTTCTCTTTACAGATGCTGTTTTCTCTTTGCTGATGCTGGTTTGTCTTTGTAGATGCTGCCTGATCTGCTGAGTTTCTTCAGCACTCTGTTTTTGTCTTAAACAATAGTGTTAAAGCCGCAGTTGTAATTTATAGAACATAGAACATAGAACTTAGAAAAGTACAGCACAGTACAGGCCCTTCAGCCCACGATGTTGTGCCGTGGAATAATCCTAATCCAAAACTAAAATAACCTAACCTACATTCCCCTCAATTCACTGCTGTCCATGGGCATGTCCAGCAGTCGCTTTAATGTCACGAATGACTCTGCTTCCACGACTACCACTGGCAAACTATTTCGTGCGCTCACAACTCTCTGGATGAAGAACCTCCCTCTGATGTCTCCTCTATACCTTCCTCCTAGCACCTTAAAACTATGACCCCGCGTGGCAGTCAAACCTGCCCTGGGGAAAAGTCTCTGGCGATCGACTCTACCCATGTCTCTCATTACCTTGTACACCTCGATCAGGTCACCTCTCTTCCTCTTCTCTCCAGAGAGAAAAACCCATGCTCAGTCAACCTCTCCTCCTAAGACAAGCCCTCCAGTCCAGGCAACATCCTGGTAAACCTCTTTTGCACCCTCTCCAAAGCCTCCACATCTTTCCTATAATAGGGCAACCAGAAGTGGACACAATACTCCAAGTGTGGTCTCACCAGGGTTTTGTAGAGCTGCAGCAAAATCTTGTGGCTCTTAAACTTGATCCCTCTGTTAATGAAAGCCAAAACGCCATATGCTTTCTTAACAACCTTATCCACTTGGGTGGCAACTTTGAGGGAGCTATGCACTTGAACACCAAGATCCCGTTGTTCCTTCACACTGCCAAGCATCCTGCCTTTAATCCAATATTCAGCATTTAAATTCGACCTTCCAAAATACATCACTTCGCATTTAACCAGGTTGAACTCCATCTGCCATTTCTCAGCCCACCTCTGCATACTGTCAATGTCTCGCTGAAGCCTGCAATAGCCCTCGATACGATCAACGGCACCCCCAACATTTGTGTCATCAGCAAACATACTGACCCCCCACTCAAACTCCTGATCCAAGTCATTTATAAAAACTACAAGGAGCAGAGGCCCAAGAACAGAGCCCAGTGGGACACCACTCAGCACTGACCTCCAGGCAGAATCCTAACCATCTGCAACCACTCTCTGCCTCCTGTCAGCCAACCAAGAGGCATTTATAGTCATTCGAAATCATGGATCAACCTAGCATAATATTTATGTAAAAATTTCCATCATGCTACAGACTGACCAGTCATGTTTTAATGCAAGAGGAACATCAGACTGAGAATACGTCTCCACATTATGATGTGTCCACAGGGCACTTTGTTTTATGGTCTGCAGGACTTACATCTAAAATGCCTCAGTATGGTCTTCATTTTTGTCATTCATTTTGGGGGTTGAAAGTTATAGAACATAGAACATTACAGCACAGTACAGGCCCTTCGGCCCTCGATGTTGTGCTGTGCTGACCTGTCATACCAATCTGAAGCCCATCTCACCTACACTATTCCATGTACGTCCATATGCTTGTCCAATGACGACTTAAATGTACTTAAAGTTGGCAAATCTACTACTGCTGCAGGCAAAGCGTTGCATTCCCTTACTACTCTCTGAGTAAAGAAACTACCTCTGACATCTGTCCTACATCTTTCACCCCCCAATTTAAAGCTATGCCCCCTCATGCTTGCCGTCACCATCCTAGGAAAAAGGCTCTCCCTATCCACCCTATCTAACCCTCTGATTAGTTTATATGTCTCAATTAAGTCACCTCTCAACCTTCTTCTCTCGAACGAAAACAGCCTCAAGCCCCGCAGCCTTTCCTCATAAGACCTTCCTTCACATCGAGGCAACATCCTAGTAACTCTCCTCTGCACCCTTTCCAAAACTTCCACATCCTTCTTATAATGCAGTGACCAGAACTGTACGCAATACTCCAAGTGCGGCCACATTCAGAGTTTTGTACAGCTTCAGCATAACCTCTTGGTTCCGGAACTCGATCCCCCTATTAATAAAAGCTAAAACACTATGCCTTCTTCACAGCCCTGTCAACCTGGGTGGCAACTTCCAAGGATCTGTGTACACGGACACCGAGATCTCTCTGCTCATCTAAACTACCAAGAATCTTACCATTAGCCCAGTACATTGCATTCCGGTTACTCCTACCAAAGTGCATCACCTCACACTTGTCCTCATTAAACTGCATTTGCCACCTCTCAGCCCAGCTCTGCAGCTTATACACTTATTTAATTAATTAGCAGACCTCGAGTACTGATAAATAGGTAAATGCTTAAATACTCACTTGGAGCTGCAGTAACAGCGCAGGAACAAATTGCAAGAATCACCAGGATCATGGTCCCCGCAGTGTAAGTGCCTGCAGTGTAGAAAATTAAATAGTAGATTTGACATGCAGTGGAAATGAAAGATTAAACAGAACAAATTCTTTGCATTTTGTCCAGAGTTATCACTTTGATTTCTTTTGAGCAGAAAAAAACTGTGCATCAAAATAAACATTTGTACCAGTAAAATACTAACATTCCCCTCCCCACATTTCTGATTGTAAAATAAAACAAGTCACACAGCGTGTGATTTAGTTCTCAAGTTATACAAAAATTCATAATTGTTGTTCTTTTATTTCTATATTCCTTTAAACATTCAATTTACCTGAGGCTTAGAAGAACAAAAGTCGTGTTCCTCTGGATATTCTTTGATCTTGTTTCTGAACCCTGTCTGTCAAAGGACACTCTGTGACCCTGAATTTAAAGAACTCATTTCCTGACGTCACAGTTTGTGGAAGTGACCATTTCAACCTGTGTAAACATGACAATTGCTTGGGACATACCAATAAGTACATCTGTTATAATAAATTGAAAAGATTAATGAAACATTAGAAAATTAATTTGTTGCACAGATTCTGCTCATGTATGAAATTACATACGCTTTCCATTTTGACATGACTCATGCGTTTGCTTTATTTATCCAGATAGATGGTTGGGGAGATGCATTCGTGAGTGACGTTATGATCTAAGAGTTTGAAATTGTATAAACATTGTAAAAGAGGGAATACATTTCCTGTGTGTTAATTCAAATTCTGCCCTAATCTGACATACACAATCTAAATTTCGGCCAAATCAACTATTTTGTCTGAAGCTCAGATGCACTAACACCTAGTTGAATCATATAATGTGCTGTGACAGGTTAATCAAGGCTCATATCAATTCCAGCCTCGCAGCCTGCCTTGACTCTTTGCAATTGCCTTCTCCCAGAATAGTTCCATAGCAGATGCCATCTCCCTAAGACAAGACTTGTCCCTGGAACATGGGGATAATAAGGATACCTATGTCAAGCTTATATTTATTGACCACATCTGCACCTTCAATACTATAATCCCAACCAAAGTAATCTTAAAACTCCAGTAGCTGGATCTCTCCACCCTCTTTAGCTGGATCCTTGACTTCCTGACCCACAGATGGCAATCAGTGATGATGGGCAACAGCACCTCCTTCACAGCAATCCTCAACACCAGCACCCTGTAAGGCTGGGTACTCAGCCCCTCACTATACTCCCTGTACTCTCTTGTCTGTGTTGTCAAATTTTATGTGAACTCCATATACAACTTGTTTAATGACACCCCTGTTGTAGGCCAAACATCAAACAATGACGAGACAGAATACAGGAAAGAGATAGAGTGCTTGGAGTTGTGGTGCAAAGATAACAATCTCTCCCTCAACATGAGTGAAACTAAAGATCTGATCATTCACTTCAAGAAGCAAGGAGGGCGACAGGCCCCAATCTACATCAATGGAGCTGAGGTGGAGATGATTGAGAGCGACAAGTCCCTTGGAGTGATGATCACCAATAATCTGTCCTGGACCACCCACACTGATGGGACTGTCAAGAAGGAACAACAACATCTCTTCTTCCTCAGGAGGCTAAGGAAATTCACATGTCCATAAGGACTCTCACCAAAGTTTATCGATGTACCAAAGAAAACAGGCGATCTGGATGCATCACAGCTTGGTACAGTAACTGCTCTACCCCGGACCGTAAGATACTGCACAGAGTTGTAAAAACAGCCCGCTCCATCATCAAAACCAAACTTCCATCCATTGACTCCATCGTTAACTCCACTGACTTCTCGTTACCTCAGAAATGCAGCCAACTTTATCGAAGATCACACCCACCCAACCTCTTCTGCCAGACTGAAGATAAAATAGCTTAAACACATGTACCATCAGATCCAAATACAACTTCTTCCCTGCTTTTATTAGACTTCTGAATGGGCCTGTCAAGTTTCAAATGAAATGTAACAAAGCGTGGGGCTGGATGTACACAGCAGGACAAGCGGCATCTTAGGAGCACAAAAGACGACATTTCAGGCCACAACTCTTCATCAGAAAAGGAGGATGGGGAGACGGTTCTGAAATAGGGAGAGAGGTGGAGGCGGATCGAAGAAGGACAGAGGAGGAAGTGTCGGAGTATGATGCATATGGATCCAAAGGTTGGTGAGGTGGGATGTGAAGGTAACAGTTAGCCCACTGCTTCCTGACCAATATGATCCAACTTCGAACCTGGAGGCAGCCTACTTCTAGACATACCATCCGACCACCCTCCGGATCCAATGCATCATCCTCCGACACTTCCGCCATCTGCAATCCAACTGCACCATCAAAGCCATTTCTCCATCCCCAACCTTGCCTGCTTTCCGGAGGGACCACTCTCTCTGAGACTCACTTGTCCCGTCTACACTCCCATTCAACCCCACCACACCTGTCACTTTCCTCAGCAACCGCAGGAAGTGCTCCACTTCCCCCGCCGCCCCGATACCTCATCCTTCACCCCCATCCCAGGCCCCAAGAAGACTTTCCATATCAAGCAGATGTTCACCTGCACATCTGCCAATGTGGTATACTGCATCCGCTGTACCCGTTGTGGCCTCCTCTACATCGGGGAAACAAAGCAGTCTTGGGGACCGTTTTACAGAACACCTACTCTCAGTTCACAATACACAACTGCACCTCCCAGTTGCGAACCATTTCAACTCCCTCTCCCTCCATTCCTAAAATGACATGTCCATCCTGGGCCTCCTGCAGTGCCACAACGATGCCACACGAAGGTTGCAGGGACAGCAGCTCATATTCCGCTTGGGAACCCTGCAGCCCAATGGTATCGATGTGGATTTCACAAGCTTCAAAATCTCCATCCCTCCCACCGCATCCCAAAACCAGCCCAGCTCGTCCCCACCTCCCTAACCTGTTCTTCATCTCACCTATCCCCACCTCCCACCCAAGGCTGCGCCTCCATTCCCTACCTACTATCCTCATCCCGCCCCCTTGACCTGTTCGTCCTCCCCGGTCAGTACCTATGCCCTCCCTACCACCCAACCTATACTCACCTCTCCTCGCTCCATTGCCACCCCTTTAACTTTCTGACTCCTCTTCACCTATCTTCTCCTCTCTCCATCTTCGATCCACCTCCCCCTCTCACTCTATTTCAGAACCCTCTCCTCCTCTCCCTTCCCTGATTAAGGGTATCTGCCCGAAACATCAGCTTTTGTGCTCCTAAGATGCTGCTTGGCCTGCTGTGTTCATCCAGCTCCACACTTTGTTATCTCGGATTCTCCGGTATCTGCAGTTCCCATTATCTCTGATTCAAATCTGAAGTTTTCATTTTGCTTTGTGCACACCTTCTTTGCAGTTGTAACTTTGTATTCTGCACTCTGTTTATTCACTCTGTGATCTTTGTACAGTTTGATGTGCCCGTTCTGCACATAAAACAAAACTTTGCGCTGTGCTGAGGTATGTGTGACAATAAAGAATCAAATTCAATCAAACTGAATTGAATCAAGAATCCCTATTGCAAACATACAGCCTATTCAGCTCAGTGTGTTGGCAAATATCCTCTGAATAGCATCCCACTCAGATACACAGATACACCTCTCCACCCTATTCCCATGACCCTGTTTGCGCCATGGCCAATCCACCGAGCCTGCACAGACCTGGACACAATGGGGAATTTAGCATGGCCAATCCACTCAATCTGCACATCTTCTTTACGGTGGGAGGAACTGGTGGAAAGCACGGCAGGCCCCATTTTGCAAAGATATTTTCATAAATAAACAGAATAGTATTAATACCACAAAGTTGTCGACTGAGTGACGGGAGGAGAAAATCAGTGACACCCCCAGTCCCCCGAGCACAGTGTTGCAGACAGCACATTACCTTGCTGCTGCCTGTGCCTTTAGTAGATGGATGTGGACAGCAGCCATTACTTTCGGTGACATTCACTGTCTGCCTGTATCAGCAGGCCTGACAGTGCACATGGCCACTGCTATTTAAAGACAACCTGCTCTCCTTACAGGGAAACGTGCTGGGAGATTTTTTTCAAAGTTAATATGTTTAATGATACTTTGCAAAATGACTGAGCATGTGACAGAACAAACTCCAATTTGTCACAGAGTGCGTCCACGATCCATACAGCCAGCATTTTGGCAAATTTGTCTTTGAGCTAACAATGAAACAATGCAAAATTACAGACGCGCAAATGTTATGTTTTGCAACTGGATGATCACTGGGAGTATCCCTGTCTTTAACATCCAACTCCTAACTTACTGGAAGTGAGTTTGCTTTTGGTCACTTGGTGCAGTGACACCATAGGTTAAGGAGAAATGAACTCGAGCTCATGAGGCCAGATTTCTAAACCACATGCGCAAATTCGTTTGAACTATCCCAAGGCATGAGCAGCACAGGTTTCTGTGTACCAATGTTCTGAACTGTCTCTCCATTTCCTGAAAGACCCGAGTGAGACTTGAACCTTGAACTTCTGACCTAAAAGTAGAGAGACATTGCAGACAGTGCAGTAGAGGTTTAACAAGAATGGCTCCAAGGTTGAGAACTTGTGTTGATGAGGAAAGTTTGGAAAAATTGGAAATGATTTCATTATAGACGATAACTAAAAAGGCAATATGCAGAGAAAAAGTCAGGTACCAAAGCAAATTGGCCAAAAATATAACGGAGGACAGTAAAAGCTTTTTTAGGTATTTGAAATGAAAAAAAAATGGTTCAGACTAAAATTGGGCCCTTGAAGACAGAAACGGGTGAATTTATCATGCGGAACAAGGAAATGGCAGAAGAGCTGAATTGGCACTTTGGATCTGTCTACATTAGGGAAGACACAAACAGTCTCCCAGATGTAATAGTGGCTGAAGGATCTAAGGTAATGGACGAACTGAAGGGAATTTCTCTTAGGCAGGAAGTGGTGTTGGATAAGCTGTTAGGTCTAAAGGCTGATAAGTCCCTGGGGCCTGATGGTCAGCATGCCAGGGAACTTAAGGAGGTGGCTCTAGAAATCGTGGACGCATTGGTAATCATTTTCTAATGTTCTATAGATTCAGGATCAGTTCCGACAGATTGGAGGGTGGCTAATGTTGTCCCACTTTTCAAGAAAGGAGAGAGAGAGAAAACAGGGAATTATCGACCAGTTAGCCTGATATCAGTAGTGGGAAAAATGCTGGAGTCAATTATAAAAGATGAAATTACGACTCATTTGGATAGCAGTAACAGGATAGGTCAGAGTCAGCATGGATTTACGAAGGTGAAATCGTGCTTGACTAATATTCTGGTAGTTTTTGAGGGTGTAACTATGACGATGGACAAGGGAGAGACAGTGGATGTGGTATACACGGACTTTCAGAAAGCCTTTGATATAGTCCCACATAGGAGATTAGTGAGCAAAATTAGGGCACATGGTATTGGGGCCAAAATACTGGCTTGGATTGAAAATTGGCTGGCTGGCAGAAAGCAAAGAGCAGTGATAAACGGGTCCCCTTCGGAATGGCAGGCGGTGACCAGTGGGGTACCTCAGGGTTCGGTGCTGGGACTGCAGCTGTTTACACTACACATTAATGATATCGATGAAGGCATTAAAAGTAATATTAGCAAATTTGCTGATGACACAAAGCTGGGTGACAGTGTGAAATGTGAGGAGGATGTTATGAGAATACAAGGTGACTGGGACAAGTTATGTGAGTAGACAGATGCATGGCAGATGCAGTTTAATGTGGATGAATGTGTGGTTATCCACTTTGGTGGCAAGAACAGGAAGGCACAATCCGATCTAAATGGAGTCAAGTTAGGTTAAGAGGAAGTACAACGAGATCTAGGTGTTCTTGTACATCAGTCAATGAAAGCAAGCATGCAGGTACAGCAGGCAGCGAAGAAAGCTAATGGCATGCTGGCCTTCATACCAAGAGGAATTGAGTATCGGAGCAAAGAGGTCCTTCTGCAGCTGTACAGGGCCCTGGAGAGACCACACCTGGAGTATTGTGTGCAGTTTTGGTCTCCAAATTTGAGGAAGGGCATTCTTGCTATTGAGGGAATGCAGCGTAGATTCACGAGGTCAATTCCTGGAATGGCGGGACTATCATATGTTGAAAGATTGGAACGACTGGGCTTGTCTACACTTGAGTTTAGAAGGAAGAGAGGGGATCTGATTGAGACGTATAAGATTATTTAGGGATTGCACACTCTGGAGGCAGGAAGCATGTTTCCGCTGATGGCTGAGTCCAGAATCCAAGGACATAGCTTAAGAATAAGGGGTAGGCCATTGAGAACAGAGCAGAGGAAAAACCTCTTCACCCAGAGGGTGGTGGATATATGGAATGCTCTGCCCCAGAAGGCAGTGGAGGCCAACTCTCTGGATACTTTCAAGAAAGAGAAGCATAGAGCTCTTAAAAGTAGTGGAATCAAGGGTTATGGGGAAAAGGCAGGAACAGGATACTGATTGTGGATGAGCAACCATGATCATAATGAATGGTGGTGCTGGCTCAAAGTGCCGAATGGTCTGCTCCTGCACCTATTGTCTATTGTCTTTTGCACTAATTTGAATTGTTCAGTCACAATGGACTGAATGAACTCTATCAGCATCATGGCAAGTCTGTGCCCCATGTTTTTAGCATTAGAAAAATCAAATGGAATTTAAATTAAAGATCTTGGAATTTAGCAACTGTTTATCAACTTTTCGCCATGTATACATGAGACTCTCAATATGTTGATAACAGTGACTTCAAAATCAATTAAAAAGGCAATTGCCAAGAATTCATTATGCAACATAAAACAGTATTGACCTGAACCTTTACTGGAAACCGAGTATTTTTGATCACTAAAGTTGTTGCAATCATTTTCGACAAATAATTTTATAACTGTTACACAATGATACTTTTACAGATGAAAGAAAAAAAAATCAGTTCTTTGGAAAATAAAAATCTGAAAGGTTTGATGGAAAAGCCAAAAAAGCCAACACTTTACTGAACTTTGCTCTCAGTCAAATATATTTGGGTAAGTCTTTTAAAATGTTAGGACTGGAGGTTTATGATTTCTTTAGATTTTAGTTTCAATAAAGATGAATGCTGGGCTGCATTATTAAGGATGTAGTTGAGGTGTACTTGGAAGTACATGGTAAAGTAGGGCTGAGTCAGCACAATTTTACCACGGGGAAGTCATGCCTGAAAAATCTGCTGAAATACTTTGAGGAGGAGATCTTTGACAAGGTATCTCACAGGATGCTGCTAAATAAGATAAGAGCCTCTGGAGTTAAAGGCAAGCTACTGGCATGAGCAGGGGATTGACTGATTGGCAGAAGGCAGAGAGGGAGGGTAAGGGGGTCTTTTTCAGGATGGCAAGTGGTGATTCGTGAAGTTCCACAGGGATTAGTTTTGGGAACACAACTATTCACATTATACATTGATGATTTCAACAAAGGAATTGAAGCATCGTTGCTTTGTTTGCAGATGACACAAAGACAGGTGGAGGGTCAGATTGTATTGAGAAAGCTAGACGGCTGCAGAAGGGTTTGGACATGCCAAGAGAGTGGACAAAGATGTAGCAGATCGAATACAATGTGGGAAAGTATGAGGTAATGCTCTTCAGTAGGAAGGGTAGAGGCAAAGACTGTTGTCGAAATGAGGAAAGCCTTCGGAAATCTGAAGCACAAATCAACTGAGCGGTGTAAAGGAACATTTTCATCTCCTGCACATAGAACATCGAACATAACAACACAGTACAGTCTCTTCGGCCCTCAATGTTGTACTGACCTGTCATACCGATCTGAAGCCCATCTAACCTACACTATTCCATGTATGTCCATATGCTTATCCAATGACGACTTAAATGTACCTGAAGTTGGCGAATCCACTACCGTTGCAGGCAAAGCGTTCCATTCCCTTACTACTCTCTGAGCAAAGAAACTACCTCTGACATCTGTCCTATAGTTTTCACTCCTCAATTTAAAGCTATGCCCCCTTGTGCTCGCCGCCACCATCCCAGGAAAAAGACTTTCCCTATCCACCCTATCTAATCCTCTGATTATTTCATATGTTTCAATTGAGTCACCTCTCAACCTTCTTCTCTCTAATGAAAACAGCCCCACGTCCCTCAGCCTTTCCTCATAAGACCTTCCCTCCACACCAGGCAACATCCAAGTAAATCTCCTCTGCACCCTTTCCAAAGCTTCCACATTCTTCTTATAAAGCGGTGACCAGAGCTGCACACAATACTCCAAGTGCGGCCGCACCAGAGTTTTGTACAGCTGCAGCATAGCCTCTTGGTTCCAGAACTCGATCTCTCTATTAATAAAGCTAAAACGCTGTATGCCTTCTTAACAGCCCTGTCAACCTGGGTGGCAACTTTCAATGATCTGTGTACATGGACACCGAGATCTCTCTGCTCATCTACACTACTAAGAATCTTACTATTAGCCCTGTAGTTTGCCTTCCAGTTACTCCTACCAAAGTGCATCACCTCACACTTGTCCGCGTTAAACTCCATTTGCCACCTCTCAGCCCATCTCTGCAACTTATCTACGTTCCTCTGCAACCTACAGCATCCTTCGTCACTATCCACTACTCCACTGAACTTAGTGTCGTCTTCAAATTTACTAAACCATCCTTCTACGCCCTCATCCAGGTCATTTATAAAAATGACAAACAGCAGTGGACCTAACACCGACCCTTGCGGTACACCACTAGGAACTGGTCTCCAGGATGAACATTTCCCATCAACTACCACCCTCTGTCTTCTTTCAGCAAGCCCATTTCCCATCCAAACTGCTATATTTCCCACAATTACATTCCTCCGCATGTTGAAAAATAGCCTACTGTGGGGAACTTTATCGAACGCCTTGCTGAAATCCATATACACCACATCAACTGGTTTACTCGCATCTACCTGTTTGGTCACCTTCTCAAAGAACTCAATAATGTTCGTGAGGCACCACCTTCCCTTCACAAATCAGTGCTGACTATGCCTGATCAATTTATTCTTTTCTAGATGATTATAAATCCTATCCCTTATAACCTTTTCCAACAATTTACCCACAACTGTGTTAAGGCTCACAGGTCTATAATTACCACGGTTGTCTCTACTCCCCTTCTTGAACAGGAGGACCACTTTTGCTATCCTCCAGTATTCTGGCACTATTCATGTGGACAAAGATGAGTTAAAGATCAAAGTCAAAGTCTCGGCAATCGTCTCCCTGGCTTCCCAGAGGATCCTAGGATAAATGCCATCCGGCCCAGGCGTCTTTTCTATCTTCAACCTCTGTGGGGTTTCTAATGCCTCTTCCTTGTGAACCTCAATCCCACCTAGTCTCGTAGCGTGTATCTCGGTATTCTCCTTGACAACATTGTCGTTTTCTAGAGTGAATACTGTTGAAAAATATTCATTTTGTGCTTCCCCTATCTCCTCTGACTCCACACGCAGCTTACCACTACTATCCTTGATTGGCCCTAATCTTACTTTCATCATTCTTTTATTCCTTAAATACCTATAGAAAGCCTTAGGGTTTACCCTGATCCTATCCACCAACCACTTCTCATGTCTCCTCCTGGCTGTTCTGAGCTCTCTCTTTAGGTCTTTCCTGGCTACCTCGTAGTCCTCAAGCACCCTAACTGAGCCTTCACATCTCATCCTAACGTAAGCCTTCTTCTTCCTCTTGAAGAGAGATTCCACCTCCTTCGTAAACCACGGCTCCCGGGCTCTGCAGCTTCCTCCCTGCCTGACAGGTACATACTTATCTAGGACACACAGGAGCTTTTCCTTGAACAAGCTCCACATTTCTAATGTGCCCATCCTGTGTGGCCCATTCGCAATTTCTCTCCCTTTACTCCTGAACAGTGTTCTCTTCCAATAATATTTACCCTCTTGTGATTACCCTCCTCCATTACAGTGACTACTCCCTTCTCCAAAACGATCCTTTCCTAAGATCTACCTGTGGATCACTGCCAGTCAAATTAGATTCACCTGGGAACTGCCAGTGGGTGCCCACCAGCACAAGCAGCTCGCCCGTCTCATGTGAATAATCCCCAGGCACCAAAACTGGGTGAGGGCTGCTGTCCCTTTTCTGGAACAGGAGACATTCTCTCTCATCACCTGGAAGTGCTGAGACTATTCTTTTGCAGAAGATTTATTCGATGCATACTTCTGCTTGCAAAGAATGGATCGTGAACTGGTTGAGGTTTATCACATGGCGGGTGAAGCTAATTTAATATACATTCCTCTCTAGCTATTTGTATCCTTTGAAGGTATTATGTGGAAGAATAAAATGCCATTTAAATTAAAAAAGACATTATGGTTTGCCTTGGTTTTAAATCAAATTGACATATTCACATGACATTATTGATACTTAGATTTCGAAACACAAACTTTCTGGCATATTTAGGAAAAAGGTAATTGTCAAACAACAGATTATGCAATATTACCACAAGGTAACTGAAGGTAAGCAAGTTGACTTTTTACAGGAATATGAGAATGTTGGATTGTTAAAGCTAATACAGACTTACTGGAAAAACAATCCCAGAAGAATGCTTTCGTATCAGACTGTTGTAATTCAATGCTTTTCCAATGTCCTTTGGCCAAAGAGCCAGGGATAAAACCACTTTTATGTCACATTGGTCGCTTTAATTTCTCTGCGACCCCCACTGATTTAAACCTCTCTCACTCTGCATTGACTGCTCTCCCAATTCTCAGATCCAGCCCTGACTTTTGTTATTAAGCCTGCCAACAAGGGTGGTGCATTCATTCATTTATTCCTTCATTCATGCATTACACACACACACACACACACACACACACACACACACACACACACACACACACACACACACACACACACACACACACACACCTTCCTCTCTCCCCCAGACTACGATGCCATTATTAAACATCAAGCTGGTCAAAGTCTTGGATTAAAAGGAAGCCTCCGTCCTGGGCGCTGACGAGGTGTGCTTTCTTCTTTGATGTAACCTGAGGATTAATGGCACACATATTTGAAGTTGTTTGTTAATTTGAGATCACAAGGTGTAGCGCTGGATGAACACAGCAGGCCAAGCAGCATCAGAGGAGCAGGAAGGCTCACGTTTCGGGTGGATCCATTATCTCTGTGAATCTGAGACATTTGATCACTTTAGGTTGCAATTTAATGTAAACATGAATAGATGGTGCAAGAGATAATGGGAACTGCAGATGCTGGAGAATCCAAGATAACAAAGTGTGAAGCTGGATGAACACAGCAGGCCAAGCAGCATCTCAGGAGCACAAAGCCCGCAACGTCAGCTTTTGTGCTCCTGAGATGCTGCTTGGCCTGCTGTGTTCAGCCAGCTTCACACTTTGTCATCTTGGACTAGATGGTGCAATGTCAGTTGTCTGTGGAAAAGGAAACTAGAAATGGTATCAACAAGGTGGAGAGCTGGATGAACGCAGCAGGCCAGGCAGCGTCAGAGGAGCAGGAAAGCTGACATTTCAGGCATGGACCCTTCTTCAGAAACGTTGTTCGATGGAAGTTAGTCAAAATAAATGGATTTCATCATAGAAATGTGTCATTTTGCATTATATCTGATTACAATCTCATGCAAGCTTGACTTAATACTCATGACATTTATTTCTTCATTCTGACCAAGATTTTTACCTTACAGTACTGTAAAGAAGGTACAATTACCGTGATCACTTTTACTGAGTTCACTTATTACAATTTGGGCTGGTCACGTTCAGTAGGGTAGATTGCAAGTAATTCCCATGCTTTACTCCACATTTCAAGCAGATTGCTTTGCATGACTTCACAGTAATTCCCCAAGCCCAGCTCCTGCGTTCCACTCTCCTCACTGCCGTTTGTGGTCTGACTCTCTCCCTATTTCTTTGCGCTCTCGTTTCCAATAGCTTACCTGGAGTGTCAAACAACCTGTTGTACTCCCAGAATAAATTACGCCAAACTAACTACAATGATCTCCAAGAGTTCAAGCGAAGACTGATATGGCAAGTGATAACATTTCCTCGAACAATTCGAGTGAACTGTGATTTTCATATTGTTAAAGGTACTCCTATAGACATGAAAGCAAATATATTGAGTCTTCCTGTACTCTGAACTCCGTTAGTATACAAGTGTAAATTCTCCTAAATATCTCTGCAAGGCTGCACACCCGGGAGTGGCTGCATATGCTGAGAAAGCAGCAGATTTTACTTTGTGCTTCCCGTCCTGCTATGTGGCCACTATGAATAACAAAGTTCCTGTCAAGGCATTTCATTCTACATTTTGAGCTCTTGTTACAAGAACATATTTTAATTCACATTTTAAATCTGTATCATAGTTGTTCTGACTTGGTCGCACGTGCTTGTCTATCAGTGTAAATGTCTGACCTGTTTAAATATTTTGACTGCATTGGATTCCCATCGTTCTCACATACCACACCCCCCAAACTCTGGATACAACGCATCATCCTCCGACACTTCTGCCATCTACAATCAGACCCCACCACCCAAGACACTTTTCCATCCCCACCCTTGTCTGCCTTCCAGAGAGACCACTCTCTCCATGACTCCCTTGCTCGTTCCACACTCCCCTCCAACCCCACCACACCTGGCACCTTCCCCTGCAACCGCAGGAATTGCTACACTTGTCACCACACCTCCTCCCTCACCCCCATCCCAGGCCACCAGATGACTTTCCATATCAAGCAGATATTCACCTGCACATCTGCCAATGTGGAATACTGTATCCATTGTACCCGGTGTGGCTTCCTCTGCATTGGGGAAGCCAAGCAGACGCTTGGGGACCACTTTGCAGAACACCTCCCCTCGGTTCGCAATAAACAACTACACCTCCCAGTCTCGAACCATTTTAACTCCCCCTCCCATTCGTTAGAAGACATGTCCATCATGGGCCTCGTGCAGTGCCACAATGATGCTACCCGAAGGTTGCAGGAACAGCAACTCATGTTCCGCTTGGGAACCCTGCAGCCCAATGGAATCAATGAGGACTTCACCAGCTTCAACATCTCCCCTTCCCGCACCGCATCCCAAAACCAGCCCAGTTCATATCCTCCCCCCACTGCATCACCCTACCAGCCCAGCTCATCCCCTCCCCCCACTGCATCCCAAAATCAGCCCAGCCTGTCTCTGCCTCCCTGACCTGTTCTTCCTCTCACCCATCCCTTCCTCGCACTTCAAACCGCACATCCATTTCCAACCTACTAACCTCATCCCACCTCCCTGACCTGTCCGTCATCCCTGGACTGACCTATCCATCCCTACCTCCCCACCTATACTCTCCTCTGCACCTGTCTTCTTTTCTCTCCATCTACGGTCCACCTCCCCCTCTCTCCCTATTTATTCCAGAACCCTCACCACATCCCCCTCTCTGATGAAGGGTCTTGGCCCGAAACATCAGCTTTTGTGCTCCTGAGATGCTGCTTGGCCTGCTGTATTCATCCAGCTTCACACTATATCATTTAAGGATGTTACCGATAATTTAGGCATCAAACACTTTAAATCAAGTGCATACCATCCTGGATGAAAAGGAGCATTGCAATGGTGGCATCCTACCCTAAAAGCCATCCAGAGGGCTCACTGCCAGGATTACCCAAATGATCAGGATATGGGAACCCCATTTATATTGTGTGCCACTAGAGATGCTGCAAATGATTTGATCTAGTTTCCTCCATTTGTCTTGATATTCGGACATGAAGTAGGAGGGTCTTTAAAATTCAGTAAGAAAAAGTTGATCAATCCAAAATTAGATATTTCAGAGTTGGATTATGTATCTGAGTTGATGGAAAGTTTAAGCAGAGTAGGTGAAGTAGCTAGGCAACATCTGAAGGTGGCACAACATCTAATGAAGCAAGATGTTTGTCAGTGAGACTAAAGTCTTGGTGCTGTTACCAGTGTTTGGAGACCCCTTCAAAGCAAGGTATAGTGGTCTCAATCAGATTGAGATGAAGTTGAGTCAGGTGAGTTATCTGGTAAAGATTCCAGATAGAAAGAAGCTTTATCGGGTATGTCATGTGAATATGTTGAAACCCTATTATGATAGGGACAGTGAACCAGAGAAGCAGGTATTAGTTACTGCCATTCAGAGAGAGGAATCAAAATCCAATTCATTTGATTTTGATGTGTCTCAAAGCAAGTGAAATAATGAACAAGCTATTCGAGAATGGGATAGGATAATGAGCTACTTGTCTCAGGAACAGAGCACTGAATCAGAAGGCTTGTTGCAGAAATATGAGGACATATGTGGGAATAGAATGGAATGGACTAGTGCTCTAATGCTTGAGGGTAAGCAGGGAAACAACACCACTGCAGGCTTAACCTTCTTAAAGCCGCGCAGGTGCAGAAGGAAGTGGAAGGGATGCTGCAAGAAGATGTCTTCGAGCTAAATCAAAGTGAGAGGAGTATGCAGGTCATACTGGTTCTGAAGCCTCATGGTACTCAATGGTTCTACCTGGATTATCGGAAGGTCATTGTCGTAACTAAACCAGACTCACACCCAATTCCAAAGCTGGAGGACTGTTGGAGAAGTTGGAGAAGCCACATTTATCACCAGCTTGGATTCACTCCGCGGTTACAGGCAAGTGCCTTTGTCAGAGATCACAAAAGAAAATTCTGTGTTTGTAACCCCAAATGGGCTGTATCAATTTAAAGTAATGCCTTTGGTATGAAGAACTCATATTGTGGCAGAAATGACTAATTGTGCCATCTACATAGATAAATCGTGACCTTCAAACTTTCATGGAAAGATCACATGGTGCATTTGGTGGAGCTCTTTGAGAGACTCCAGGAAGCAAAGTTGATTATTATCTTAGCAAAAACTGAATTTGTGAATGCAGAAGTGACGTTCTTGAGACATAACCTTGGACATGGTGGGATGACTCTGAGGAACATGAGGACAAATGACTTCAAAGAATTTCGAAGGAAGATGGACTTTGATTTGAGGACAAAAAAATTGAGGACAAAAGTATGAGTCTGTTTCATTGGAGTCTTATGTTTCAAGCATTTAATTTATGAACTGTACACATTGCAAAACAGAAAAAAGTTGTTGCAGGTGCGTTATCACGCGTTTGAAGAAAATGCGTAAATAAGATAGAAGCGGTACGACCTCATATTATATGTATTTGAATTAGTAACAAAGGCATAACTTTAGAGTAATGAAGTCTGTATTTTGTGGTCATAGTGTCATGGTTTTTTTTAAAAAAACCATCTTTTCAGAGTGATGTTTCAGAGATAGTAAGAACTGCAGATGCTGGAGAATCTGAGATAACAAGGTGTTGAGCTGGATGAACACAGCAGGCCAAGCAGCATCAGAGGAGCAGGAAGGCTGATGGTTCAGGCCTTCAGATTTTCTGCAGAAGAATCTCGGCCTGAAACATCAGCTTTCCTGTTCCTCTGATGCTGCTTGGCCTGCTGTGTTCATTCGGCTCTACACCCTGTTATCTTTTTCATAATGATGGTTCACTTTCTTCTTCAGAGGGCAGGTGTTATGAAGTTGGCTAGAGTCATTGTCAAGTGGAAGCCTGGAAGCTAAAATGTGTGGTTCCTTTAAGAGATTTGTGTTTTTCTGTACTTAGTAATTCTTTAAACAAATGTATGTCTGTGAACAACATCTGAAGTTGTCAGTACGGAGAGCTTCATAAAGTGGAACAACTGTGTCAAAAAAGCCTTATATATAGCGGGTAAAACAGCAGTCTTGTTTATTTTTACTGTAAATCTCCTGGTTATGGTTTCTTCATGAAGACCCTACATTACGGCAGCACAGCCTAATGCTTATTTTCGCCCGTACCCTTGCTGTGCCTGTGCTGGTGTCAGACACAGTGCAAATAAATTTATTAATACACCGCACACCAGGGATAAAAACACCCATGTGATTGTCGAATTAGAACCAAGCAGAGCCCCTGGTTGCAAAGCCTATGTGAACGAATAAGTGAGGGGGAAAGTAGGGATCAAATCAAAATGGAATTGAGGGGGCGATAAGGCACTCCACACCCTGCGGTGCCCACATCACGCAAAAGACATGGATGGTATTGGTGTACACCAATCGCTCCTTCTCCAGAGACACGCGGCATGTACACAGCCACAGAAAAGGGGCCGTCAGCTGGCCACAATGACCCCCTCCACTGCCCGCTGCCTGTAGCTATTAATGGAACAGCAGTCTTGTTTTCATGCGGTGAAAATGACTTTGATTTTGGCCAATTTATTGAAACAAAGCACCGAGATACAGAGAGACAGTTGAATTTAAATCTGATGGTATTGACTAACTGCGGCAAATCATATTATAATAGTTGGATCATGTCATTATGGCCATCTGAAAGGGAGAGCCATTCACAACCTGGTAGAGTCAGCACCATTCAGCTCTCAGGGAAAGCCTGTCTAATTTATCACAAGGGCCATGGTATTTTAGCTCAAATTCTTCACTGACGAAATTATAGAGACAAAACATCCCTGACAGCACAAATAATGGAAGAAAGGCCTTTGTGAAGAGTTCAGAGGTGACAGAAAATTCCAGAAGACAGTCTGAGTGAACTTGGTGAGATTAAGTTACAATTCATTGCTCCTTATTAATTGACTTGACATTAGTGAGACTATTACTTTTAATTAAACAGCATTTGAGTAGAATTTAGACCAGTCAGGGTGCAGTTAATTGACTAAGGGGAAATTGTCAGCCTGTTCATAATTTTGTTAATTTGTTCATTATTGGCTGAAATAAATATATCGTTTCTTGCTTCTTGTAAAGTGTAGATCAATGATTTTCTTTCTTTTAACAACAGTTTTAATAGATTACAAGGCCAAAGATGAACTTGTCTGAGTATTTTGGGGGGTAATTATTGGAGGGGAGCCCCTGCTCCTGTCATGATGGATTGGGGCTTTTGTTTCAGTTTAATTATCGGAGGGGTTCGCCCATTGTAATAACAGCTTGAACAATGGAGTTCAAACTACAACCAAATTGGCCATGTAGTTACAGAACAGGCTCAAAGATGAATAGCTAACCTCTGCTCCCAAATCCGATATTCCATTGTCCTCTGGAACTTTCTTTTTGTTGTCCATTGAGACATAGTGCTGCAGAAACATGTGTGCCATTCGATGCTTCCCTCCTGGGTAGGTAATTGGGTCAGGTGGTTATTTGGGATGTATCAGGGTGTGTAGTTGGGTTCTGTGAGTTGCCTTGTCAGAGTGTAGTCTGATCATGGGGGAGGTCAGTTGGGTCAGGTCAGTGAGAGATGGTCAGCCTGGGTTGTGTGAATGCTCGGATGGGAGCTAGTTTAAGGCTGCATCTGCTCAGGTGTTACTATATGGGGAAGATTTAGTGTATTTTTATTGTAATTAATGTTGCATCAAGGTGAGATTGATACCGGATCTGCAGTAAGAAGATTAGTTCTATCACTGAATCCTACACTATCAACATCCTTGGGGTTACCAATTACCAGAAACCCAAATGGACTTGCCTCTTAAATACAGAAGTGAAAAAACAGGTCAGAGGTGAGGAATACTGCAGCGAGTAACTCAACTCTGACTCCCAAAAGCTTGGCACCATTGACGAGGCACAAGTCAGCAATATAATGGAATACGTTCACCTGCCTAGATAGGTACAGCTTCAACAACACTAACGAAGCTTAACACCTTCCCGAACAAAGCAGCCCACTTGATTAGCATCATATCTAAAGGCATTCACCATTGACAGCATGGGATAAAAGGTAGAGAGCTGGAAGAGCACAGCAGGCCAAGCAGCATCAGAGGAACAGGACGGCTGACGTTGCGGGCCTAGACTATCCTTCAGTAATGCATTCCGAGGCCCAAAACTTCAGCCTTCCTGCTCCTCTGATGCTGCTTGGCCTGCTGAGTTCATCCAGCTAGACAACTAGTTATCTCAGATTCTCAAGCATCTGCTGTTCCTACGATCTCTGAAACCATTGACAGCCCATCTTGTTTACAAGATGCACAGCAAAATTTATTCAAAGATCCTCACATAGCTCCTTCCAAAGCCATGACCACTTCCAGCGAGAAGGTTACGGGCAGCAGATGCATGTATCAGTGATAATAGGAACTGCAGATGCTGGAGAATCCAAGATAATAAAGTGTGGAGCTGGATGAACACAACAGGCCAAGCAGCATCACAGGAGCACAAAGAAGGGCCTAGACCCTCTGATGAAAGGGGGAGCCCCGAAACGTCAGCTTTTGTGCTTTCTGAGATGCTGCTTGGCCTGCTGTGTTCATCCAGCTCCACACTTTGTTCTCTCTGAGCCAATAAAATGCTGGCCATGCATTGACACGCACAGCCCAGGAGTGAATTTAACAAGTTCCCAGTTAAATATTCCAGCTTTGAATACATGCAATGGAAGCAGAGGTTTGCAACAGAAAACAACAAAATTTCACAGGAAAGAATGTCAGCGTTAATAAAGATGAAAATGGTTTACTCTGAAAAGCGGGAATCAGACAATAAGATGCAAGACTTTTGTATGATAGAAAAAGGTTAAAAGCAATTTTACATTTGCAAAGACATTTCAAGGCATGATCTCTGGTGTGAAATGATGAACAATTCCCCAGTTTCAGATTTCAGAATGAATCCCTTTGTGAAGTATGCAATCAAAATATCCACTCTGCAGTTTGAAGTCATTAATAATTTTAATACATTTTAGAGGAACAATTCAAGCCATTTTACAATTCTTGCGATGCATAACATTGCGTTCCGCTCAAGACGTTGCAGAAATCTGGTCAAGCTGTGCCAGGTATTCAGTACCTTTTGTTGCATTGTATTCTGAACATTATTGTTTCTGTTTTCTCCAGAGGATCTCTTGTAATTTATGGGGAAATTGAAAGGATTGCATTCTAAAGACCAAGCAGATTAAGGATAATTTTCTATTCTTTTATATTACATCAGACAAGAAAACTCAATTTCGCTTAATTTGGCTGACTGACTTCTAACTAGATCATAAACACATTTCCTAAATTACAATCCATGAAGCGTAGTCAAAGAATTGTCTATTGGCACATCATTCTGCTGGAAGCATGGTGACAGTTGTCAGTGAGCAAATCATAGTTTTGACCACCAGTTTCCACAAAATCTCCGACTGTACGTCCCTCAACTGGCCTCTCATCCGTCACCTGCACAATGAGATAAGATGTTAATACATAATATATTCTGTAAATTAATTTGGACTTGAATAAGAACTTTCAATAGGCATTTATACACACCCTCCACCGATCTGACATGTGAGCAGCATCAGTGACAACAGTATCAGATGAGATCCCATATCTTCTTCCTTTGTGAATTAGCCACTGGCGTCCATCATCTGTGGTAACTCTGAAACATTGAGCATATTTGTCTGAAAATAATCTAAAACTTCATACCTGGCTTATATAAATAAATGACAATAAGAAATTCAAATAAAAAAAGTTGCACAACTTGTCAGGAACATCGACACCATTTAAACAAAGACACATTCCACCCAAAGGAAAATCACCCCTTGCCAATAGCTGAGGATATTTGCCAGAACTGGGAAAGCCATGTTACAAACTGTTCAAGCAGAAGTCTGATGTAGTCATATTCACAGATCATCCCTGTCAATCCATGTCCCAGATTCTTCCATCA
Source organism: Stegostoma tigrinum (assembly GCF_030684315.1). Classification (NCBI taxonomy): domain Eukaryota; kingdom Metazoa; phylum Chordata; class Chondrichthyes; order Orectolobiformes; family Stegostomatidae; genus Stegostoma; species Stegostoma tigrinum. Next base: position 19,659,248 of record NC_081358.1, read on the forward strand.
CCTCCCTTGATATGTTCAGTCTCACCATCAGAAGCAGCGTGCTACAGACAGAACCATGTGATCACACAACTGAAAAACCAGATTAAAGGCCTGAGCTCATGTCACAGCCCGCAGTGAATGGTGTTGGACAGTGAAACAAATAACTGGAGAAGGAGGTTTTACAGTCACCACATCATCAATGATGGCAGAGCCCAGCTTGTCTGTTCGAAGGATAAAGCTTTAATGCTCGCAAAGTTCTTCAGTCTCAAGGTGCATTGTCTATCTTGAACTTCTCCTGGAGTCCCAACATCAGAAGCACCTCATAGAATCCCCACAGTGTGTAACGCTGCATGCCCCACAGACAATCCACCTCGCCTGCACATCCTGGGACACTATGGACAATTTGAGCGTAGCCAATCTACCTCAGCTAATCAGGAACGAAAAAGACAGCAGAATTTTGGATGAGCTCAATTTTATAGAAGGTAGAAGATGTGACAGTAGACGGGGGAGGTTTGTAATGTTGAAGGATATGGAAGGTAAAAGGTGAAGGTGCCATTGGGCTGCTGTCCCATTAGAGAGAGATGACTAGTGATGGTGTAACTTGAGGGTCATCATGCCTCAGGCAAGGGGAGAGATTGAGTAGGAGAGTCCTTCACAGCAGCCTCAGCCAGATTTATTAACTTTTATGAACTTGATCTCTGTTTGATGTGACGTATTAATGCCTGTGTTTTTATTTGTGAAGCATTAAAGTTACTTCAATGGGATATTCCACCAGCTGTATTTGTTTGACTGTTTAATGCAAAGGTAAGAAGGGCATTTTGTTCCAGATGGAATGTTGATGGTAATTTTTTTCAAAGTTTCATGTTTATTTCAAAGATTCGATAATGTCATTACATGTCATGTGAACTCTGTACCTCGGAGGTGATGTGTTTGATACAAGAGCATGGAGGAAGCATCAGAGATGTGACGTGCATGGGAATATGTGATGGAATGAAAGTGGTATCGGAGCTAAGGAGACGTGGAGTTTTCTCCCAATGTTTTGTTTGCAACCACTTTTGTTGATTTACTGAATTTGATTGGGGGATTAATACGGCCAGGACATCAGCGATAACTCTGCCGGTAGTGCCAGAGGATCTTTTGCAACCTGCTGATTGGCCACGCAAGGCTGTGAGAAAACATATCCCACAAAAGACTTTACGTCTGACAGTGCATTACTCCTATAGTATTGTCAGCCTGTAATTTTCGTCTGGGGTTCTGGAGTGGGATTCAAATCAACAACCTTCTGAATCAAACGTGGGCTAACATGTGACTAGAAGTCTGAGGGAGGGTCATCCGTATTTAGCATATACAAAACACAGTGGAAGGATCCCTTGTATCGCCCAGTTTTACAGTATACCCCAAGTCAAAAACTGAAACTTATTACAATTGCCTTACCTTACTCCTGAATGTCTTATTCCTAACCAGCCCAAATATTTCAGAGGCCTCTCTACCCTTTCGGCTGTTACCACTGGGGTGTTGTACAGCCGTGTCAGTTCAGATTGGCTTGTAATATCATGAGGAAAAGTACCATCTCCACCCGAACTAAAACCTAAACAATAAAAGTCAGAATTATTTATTAACACAAACCCCATTACTGCTTGCATCAAATTATAAACCTTGCAAATGACATCACAATTAATGTGCTATTAGTCATTTGGTGGAAGAGAATTTGAAGATCTCTGAGAGAAACTTTTGTGTTCGAAACACTGCAGGTTCATTTATTAGGAGAATGTTCAAGAACACTTTTTTGTGAAAAAGCCATTCACAGGATGTGGGAGTAGTTGGTTGGGCCAGGGTTTATTGTCCATCTGTCGGTGCCTTGAGAAGGTGAAGGTGAGTTACCCTGTCAAAGCATTGCTGTCCTTCGGTGTCGCCACATCTCTCAGGGAAAGCATTCCAGGAGTTTGACCCAATGATACAGAAGCCACAGCAATATATTTCCAGTCAGAACGGTGAATGATAGAACCTGCCGGTGATGGCGTTCCCATTTATCTGTTGCCCCTGTCCTTTTAGCTAGAAATAGTTGTGAGCTTGGAAGGGGCTGTCTAAGGAGCCTTGGTGATTTTCTGCAGTGCATCGATAAGACGACACACACTACTGCTACTGAACATTGGTGATGCTGGAGGGAGTGAACATTCGGAGATTTTGGACCATATAAAGGGTTTCTTTGCCTTGGAAGTGTCAAGCTACTTGTGTGTTGTTGGAGCAGTACTCATCCGGACAAGTGGGGAGTTTTCCATCACATTCTGATTTAAACCTTGTAGAAAGGGGCCAGGCACTTGGCAGTGGATATTCATTGCAGACTTTTTAGCTTATGATCTGCTCTTGCAGCTGTCGTAATTATATGTCAAAAGCTTTGTTGCTCACAGTGTGGCCTCCACTACTTTGGGGAAATGAAGCTTAAACTGGGTGTCCACTTCACAGAACATTTACATTCTGCTCACAAAAAAGGCCCTGAGCTACCTATTGCCTGCCACATTAACACAGCACTCTGTTCCCTGGCCAAGATGCTGCAGTCTTCCAGCGAAGCTCAAAGCAAGTTGGAAGAACTACACCTCATTTTCTGCATGGGGACCCCGCAGCCCTCCAGACTCAATATCAAGTTTAAAAATTTTAGGGCCGAAACTCTCCCACGTCCTGGCCACCTGCCTGATACACTAGGCCTCATTATCACATAGCCTGCTCTGACACACTACCTCTTGTTAGTCACCAACAGTTCCCATTAACAGCTATTCGCTCTCCCAGCAGATTGTTATCAACTCCCTTGTCTATCGAACTGCTCTTATTTCTTTTTGAGCTCTATTCTATCCTTCACTCCCTATCCCACCCCCTCCCTATTTTCTGAATATAAACCAACATTTTCCCAGTTGCCATCGGTTCGGAGGAAGGATCACTGGACCCAAAACATAACTCAGATATTTTCTTCTCAGATGCTGCCAGACCTGCTGAGATTTTCCAGCAATTTCTGTTTCAGTTCCTGATTTGCAGCATCTGCAGTTCGTTTGGTTTTCAAAGGGATGTGTTATTTGATATGTCCTGCAAGCCTTTGGGATATACAGTCTCAGTATTTTGTACAAATTGCCCTGATCAGTACAAGTGGAAAAGCTTTGCCGAAATATATCTCTTCTCACTCATACTCAATCAATATGGTTTTTACTTTAGTCATAAAAGTAATTATTTAACCCTTTCAGCTATCATTAAAGAGTCAATTTGTTATTATACACCAGCTCTAACACTGTGAGAAGTGTTCAATAATACACACAATAATTATTCACGCCACAAAAGTGAGCAGTGTACCCTGACAGGGTCGAAAGCCTGCGACGCAGTGATGTCTACGAGAGCTACTGGCACCTCGTTGGGTGAATCTATCAAGGAAGATCTAACCATCTTCCATGTCTGAGTCCTCTACCACAAAGGACGAGCAGGCTGGTAAATACCTGCATCAGTATCACATTGCCACAAAACCTCCTGTCTCAGCACTTTATCACTATTCCTTCATTGTCACTCTTTCCGACAACCTTGTGGGTGGACCCCACCCACGATGGCTGCAGTTCTACAAAGTGTCTCATGATCACTTTCTGCAGGGCATTTCAGGAGGGATAATAAATGCTGGACCAGCAAGTGATGAACATATCCCATGGAGAAATAAAATAAAAGCCGGATGTGACGGACGCTCAGTGCAGGTGACGTTTCTGCCATTGAAGTCAGGCAGTCAGTTGTATCCACGGAGTGATAGGTGCTGAGATGGCATCCAACCTCTGGTTGAGGGCATGCACCTGTACCTGTTGAAAGTACCTGTTATCATTAACCTACACCCCTCAGGATCATTCCAGCGTCCTGTACAGGATCTTTGCATTGTGTTGCAGCCAGCTGCACACCACCGTATGAGGTTATACTGGACACTCTGTTCAGGAGGGGAAACACTATGATGGAGCTCAGAGCAGACCAGGAGAACCTGCAGCCAGGATGTCTGAGAGGATGTGGGATGGTCTCTAGTTTCTGGAAAATTCAGAGCACCGTTGGATTGTAAGCAGTGTGGTGGTCAGAGCGCCCATGGAATGTGCTGGGATTTCATACGCTCTCAGCCCCATTGGACTTCTGTTCTCCAAATCTTAACTAAGCCCCATTTCATAGTAGGGAAGGAGACAAAGACCCATTTTTAGGGAAAATTATCGTTCTCGGGCTCATTGCTCCAACAACTGGGAAAATGTGCTCAGTTTGACCCATTTGTTTGCAAGTGCTATACCTACTGTATTAATCAGGTAAATAGACACCGAGACCAGCAGATGATGGCAATCTGGAACCAAAACAGACAGGCAGGTTCAGACAAAGGATCATTGGACTTGAAACATTAAAGTGTTCTCTTTACAGATGCTGTTTTCTCTTTGCTGATGCTGGTTTGTCTTTTCAGATGCTGCCAGATCTGCTGAGTTTCTTCAGCACTCTGTTTTTGTCTTAAACAATAGTTTTAAGGCCGCAGTTGTATTTTATAGAACATAGAACATAGAACTTAGAAAAGTACAGCACAGTACAGGCCCTTCGGCCCACGATGTTGTGCCATGGAATAATCCTAATCCAAAAATAAAATAACCTAACCTACATTCCCCTCAATTCACTGCTTTCCATGGGCATGTCCAGCAGTCACTTAAATGTCACGAATGACTCTGCTTCCACGACTACCACTGGTAAACTATTTCATGCGCTCACAACTCTCTGGATGAAGGACCTCCCTCTGATGTCTCCTCTGTACCTTCCTCCTAGCACCTTAAAACTATAACCCCTCGTGGCAGTCAATTCTGCCCCGGGGAAAAGTCTCTGGCGATCGACTCTACCCATGTCTCTCATTACCTTGTACACCTCGATCAGGTCACCTCTCTTCCTCCTTCTCTCCAGAGAGAAAAGCCCGAGCTCAGTCAACCACTCCGCATAAGACAAGCCCTCCAGTCCATGCAGCATCCTGGTAAACCTCCTTTGCACCCTCTCCAAAGCCTCCACATCTTTCCTATAATAGGGCAACCAGAAGTGGACACAATATTCCAAGGGTGGTCTCACCAGGGTTTTGTAGAGCTGCAGCAAAACCTCACGGCTCTTAAACTCAATCCCCCTGTTAATGAAAGCCAAAACACCATATGCTTTCTGAACAACCTTATCCACTTGGGTGTCAACTTTGAGAGAGCTATGCACTTGAACACCAAGATCCTGCTGTTCTACCACACTGCCAAGAATCCTGCCTTTATTCCGATATTCAGCATTTAAATTCGACCTTCCAAAATACATCACTTCGCATTTTACCAGCTTGAACTCCATCTGCCGTTTCTCAGCCCACCTCTGCATACTGTCAATGTCTCGCTGAAGCCTGCAATAGCCCTCGATACGATCAACGGCACCCCCAACATTTGTGTCATCAGCAAACATACTGACCCACCCCTCAACCTCCTGATCCAAGTCATTTATAAAAACTACAAAAAGCAGAAACCCAAGAACAGAGCCCAGTGGGACACCACTCAGCACTGACCTCCAGGCAGAATCCTAACCATCTACAACCACTCTCTGCCTCCTGTCAGCCAACCAAGAGGCATTTATAGTCATTCGAAATCATGGATCAACCTAGCATAATATTTATGTAAAAATTTCCATCATGCTACAGACTGACCAGTCATGTTTTAATGCAAGAGGAACATCAGACTGAGAATACGTCTCCGCATTATGATGTGTCCACAGGGCACTTTGTTTTATGCCCTGCAGGACTTACGTCTGAAATGCCTCAATATGGTCTTCATTTTTGTCATTCATTTTGGGGTTGAAAGTTATAGAACATAGAACATTACAGCACAGTACAGGCCCTTCGGCCCTCGATGTTGTGCTGTACTGACCTGTCATACCAATCTGAAGCCCATCTAACCTACACTATTCCATGTACGTCCATATGCTTGTCCAATGACGACTTAAATGTACTTAAAGTTGGCAAATCTGCTACCGCTGCAGGCAAAATGTTGCATTCCCTTACTACTCTCTGAGTAAAGAAACTACCTCTGACATCTGTCCTCTATCTTTCACCCCTCAATTTAAAGCTATGCCCCCTCATGCTTGCCGTCACCATCCTAGGAAAAAGGCTCTCCCTATCCACCCTATCTAACCCTCTGATTAGTTTATTTGTCTCAATTAAGTCACATCTCAACCTTCTTCTCTCGAACGAAAACAGCCTCAAGCCCCGCAGCCTTTCCTCATAAGACCTTCCTTCATATCGAGGCAACATCCTAGTAACTCTCCTGTGCACCCTTTCCAAAGCTTCCACATCCTTCTTATAATGCAGTGACCAGAACTGTACGCAATACTCCAAGAGCGGCCACATTCAGAGTTTTGTACAGCTTCAGCATAACCTCTTGGTTCCGGAAATCGATCCCCCTATTAATAAAAGCTAAAACACTATGCCTTCTTCACAGACCTGTCAACCTGGGTGGCAACTTCCAAGGATCTGTGTACACGGACACCGAGATCTCTCTGCTCATCTAAACTACCAAGAATCTTACCATTAGCCCAGTACATTGCATTCCGGTTACTCCTACCAAAGTGCATCACCTCACACTTGTCCTCATTAAACTGCATTTGCCACCTCCCAGCCCAGCTCTGCAGCTTATACACTTATTTAATTAATTAGCAGACCTAGAGTACTGATAAATAGGTAAATGCTTAAATACTCACTTGGAGCTGCAGTAACAGCGCAGGAACAAATTGCAAGAATCACCAGGAACATGGTCCCCACAGAGTAAGCGCCTGCAGAGTAGAAAATTAAATAATAGATTTGACATGCAGTGGAAATGAAAGATTAAACAGAACAAATTCTTTGCATTTTGTCCAGAGTTATCACGATGATTTCTTTTGAGCAGAAAAAAACTGTGCACCAAAATAAACATTTGTACCAGTAAAATACTAACAATCCCCACCCCACATTTCTGATTGTAAAATAAAACAAGTCACACTGCGTGTGATTTAGTTCTCAAGTTATACAAAAATTCATAATTGTTGTTCTTTTATTTCTATATTCCTTTAAACATTCAATTTACCTGAGGCTTAGAATATCTCTGGATATTCTTTGATCTTGTTTCTGATCCCTGTCTGTCGTAGGACACTCTGTGACCCTGAATTTAAAGAACTCATTTCCTGACGTCACAGTTTGTGGATGTGACCATTTCAACCTGTGTAAACATGACAATTGCTTGGGACATACCAATAAGTACATCTGTTATAATAAATTGAAAAGATTAATGAAACATTAGAAAATTAATTTGTTGCACAGATTCTGCTCATGTATGAAATTACACACACTTTCCATTTTGACATGACTCATGTGTTTGCTTTATTTATCCAGATAGATGGTTGGGGAGATGCATTCGTGAGTGACGTTATGATCTAAGAGTTTGAAATTGTATCAACATTGTAAAAGAGGGAATACATTTCCTGTGTGTTAATTCAAATTCTGCCCTAATCTGACATACACAATCTAAAGTTCGGCCAAATCAACTATTTTTTCTGAAGCTAAGATGCACTAACACCTAGTTGAATCATATAATGTGCTGTGTCAGGTTAATCAAGGCTCATATCAATTCCAGCCTCGCAGCCTGCCTTGACTCTTTGCAATTGCCTTCTCCCAGAACAGTTCCATAGCAGATGCCATCTCCCTAAGACAAGGCTTGTCCCTGGAACATGGGGATAATAAGGATACACATGTCAAGCTTATATTTATTGACCACATATGCACCTTCAATACTATAATCCCAACCAAAGGAATTTTAAAACTCCGGCAGCTGGATCTCTCCACCCTCTTTAGCTGAATCCTTGGCTTCCTGACCCACAGATGGCAATCAGTGATGATGGGTAACAGCACCTCCTTCACAGCAATCCTCAACACCAGCACCCTGTAAGGCTGGGTACTCAGCCCCTCACTATACTCCCTGTACTCTCTTGTCTGTGTGGTCAAATTTTATGTGAACTCCATATACAACTTGTTTAATGGCACCCCTGTTGTAGGCCAAACATCAAACAATGACGAGACAGAATACAGGAAAGTGATAGAGTGCTTGGAGTTGTGGTGCAAAGATAACAATCTCTCCCTCAACATGAGTGAAACTAAAGATCTGATCATTCACTTCAAGAAGCAAGGAGGGCGACAGGCCCCAATCTACATCGATGGAGCTGAGGTGGAGATGATTGAGAGCGACAAGTCCCTTGGAGTGATGATCACCAATAATCTGTCCTGGACCACCCACACTGATGGGACTGTCAAGAAGGCACAACAACATCTCTTCTTCCTCAGGAGGCTGAGGAAATTCACATGTCCATAAGGACTCTCACCAAAGTTTATCGATGTACCAAAGAAAACAGGCGATCTGGATGCATCACAGCTTGGTACAGTAACTGCTCTGCCCCGGACCGTAAGATACTGCACAGAGTTGTAAAAACAGCCCGCTCCATCATCAAAACCAAACTCCCATCCATTGACTCCATCGTTAACTCCACTGACTTCTCGTTACCTCAGAAATGCAGCCAACATTATCGAAGATCACACCCACCCAACCTCTTCTGCCAGACAGAAGATAAAATAGCTTAAACACATGTACCATCAGATCCAAATACAACTTCTTCCCTGCTTTTATTAGACTTCTGAATGGGCCTGTCAAGTTTCAAATGAAATGTAACAAAGCGTGGGGCTGGATGTACACAGCAGGACAAGCGGCATCTTAGGAACACAAAAGACGACATTTCAGGCCTCAACTCTTCATCAGAAAAGGAGGATGGGGAGACGGTTCTGAAATAGGGAGAGAGGTGGAGGCGGATCGAAGAAGGACAGAGGAGGAAGTGTCGGAGTATGATGCATATGGATCCAGAGGTTGGTGAGGTGGGATGCGACGGTAACAGTTAGCCCGCTGGTTCCTGACCAATATGATCCAACTTCGAACCTGGAAGCAGCCTACTTCTAGACATACCATCCGACCACCCTCCGGATCCAATGCATCATCCTCCGACACTTCCGCCATCTGCAATCCAACTGCACCATCAAAGCCATTTCTCCATCCCCAACCTTGCCTGCTTTCCGGAGGGACCACTCTCTCTGAGACTCACTTGTCCCGTCTACACTCCCATTCAACCCCACCACACCTGTCACTTTCCTCAGCAACCGCAGGAAGTGCTCCACTTCCCCCCCCGCCCCAATACCCCATCCCTCACCAGCATCCCAGGCCCCAAGAAGACTTTCCATATCAAGCAGATGTTCACCTGCACATCTGCCAATGTGGTATACTGCATCCGCTGTAGCTGTTGTGGCCTCCTCTACATCGAGGAAACAAAGCAGTCTTGGGGACCGTTTAACAGAACACCTACTCTCAGTTCGCAATAAACAACTGCACCTCCCAGTTGTGAACCATTTCAACTCCCTCTCCCTCCATTCCTAAAATGACATGTCCATTCTGGGCCTCCTGCAGTGCCACAACGATGCCACACGAAGGTTGCAGGGACAGCAGCTCATATTCCGCTTGGGAACCCTGCAGCCCAATGGTATCAATGTGGACTTCACAAGCTTCAAAATCTCCATCCCTCCCACCGCATCCCAAAACCAGCCCAGCTCGTCCCCGCCTCCCTAACCTGTTCTTCATCTCACCTATCCCCACCTCCCACCCCAGGCTGCACCTCCATTCCCTACCTACTATCCTCATCCCGCCCCCTTGACCTGTTCGTCCTCCCCGGTCAGTACCTATCCCCTCCCTACCACCCCACCTATACTCACCTCTCCTGGCTCCATTGCCACCCCTTTAACTTTCTGACTCCTCTTCACCTATCTTCACCTCTCTCCATCTGTGATCCACCTCCCCCTCTCACTCTATTTATTTCAGAACCCTCTCCTCCTCTCCCTTCCCTGATTAAGGGTATCTGCCCGAAACATCAGCTTTTGTGCTCCTAAGGTGCTGCTTGGCCTGCTGTGTTCATCCAGCTCCACACTTTGTTATCTCGGATTCTCCGGGATCTGCAGTTCCCATTATCACTGATTCAAATCTGAAGTTTTCATTTTGCTTTGTCCACACCTTCTTTGCAGTTGTAACTTTGTATTCTGCTCTCTGTTTAATCACTCTGTGATCTTGTACAGTTTGATGTACCCGTTCTGCACATAAAACAAAACTTTGCACTGTGCTGAGGTATGTGTGACAATAAAGAATCAAATTCCATCAAACTGAATTTAATCAAGAATCCCTATTGCAAATATACAGCCTATTCAGCTCAGTGTGTTGGCAATTATCCTCTGAATAGCATCCCACTTAGATACACAGATACACCTCTCCACCCTATTCCCATAACCCTGTTTTCGCCATGGCCAATCCACCGAGCCTGCACAGGCCTGGACACAATGGGGAATTTAGCATGGCCAATCCACTCAATCTGCACATCTTTTTTACGGTGGGAGGAAACTGGTGGAAAGCACGGCATTCCCCAATTTGCAAAGATATTTTCATAAATAAACAGAATAGTATTAATACCACAAAGTTGTCGACTGAGTGACGGGAGGAGAACATCAGTGACACCCCCAGTCCCCCGAGCACAGTCTTGCAGACAGCACATTACCTTGCTGCTGCCTGTGCCTTTAGTAGATGGATGTGGACAGCAGCCATTACTTTCGGTGACATTCACTGTCTGCCTGTATCAGCAGGCCTGACACTGCACATGGGCACTGCTATTTAAAGACAGCTCTCCTTACAGGGAAACGTGCTGGGAGATTTTTTTCAAAGTTAATATGTTTAATGATACTTTGCAAAATGACTGAGCATGTGACAGAATAAACTCCAATTTGTCACAGAGTGCGTCCACGATCCATACAGCCAGCATTTTGGCAAATTTGTCTTTGAGCTAACAATGAAACAATGCAAAATTACAGACGCGCAAATGTTATGTTTTGCAACTGGATGATCACTGGGAGTATCCCTGTCTTTAACACCCAACTCCTAACTTACTGGAAGTGAGTTTGCTTTTGGTCACTTGGTGCAGTGACACGATAGGTTAAGGAGAAATGAACTCGAGTTCATGAGGCCAGATTTCTAAACCCCATGCGCAAAGTCCTTTGAACTATCCCAAGGCATGAGCAGCACAGGTTTCTGTGTACCAATGTTCTGAGCTGTCTCTCCATTTCCTGAAAGACCCGAGTGAGGCTTGAACCTTGAACTTCTGACCTAAAAGTAGAGAGACATTGCAGACAGTGCAGTAGAGGTTTCACAAGAATGGCTCCAAGGTTGAGAACCAGTATTGTTAAGGAAAGTTTGGAGAAAATGGAAATGATTTCATTATAGACGATCACTAAAAAGGCAATATGCAGAGAAAAAGTCAGGTACCAAAGCAAACTGGCCAAAAATATAAAGGAGGACAGTAAAAGCTTTTTTAGGTATTTGAAATGAAAAAAAATGGTTCAGACTAAAATTGGGCCCTTGAAGACAGAAACGGGTGAATTTATTATGCGGAACAAGGAAATGGCAGAAGAGTTGAATTGGCACTTTGGATCTGGCTACATGAGGGAAGACACAAACAGTCTCCCAGATGTATTAGTGGCTGAAGGATCTAAGGTAATGGACGAACTGAAGGGAATTTCTCTTAGGCAGGAAGTGGTGTTGGATAAGCTGTTCAGTCTAAAGGCTGATAAGTCCCTGGGGCCTGATGGTCAGCATGCCAGGGAACTTAAGGAGGTGGCTCCAGAAATCGTGGACGCATTGGTAATCATTTTCTAATGTTCTATAGATTCAGGATCAGTTCCTACAGATTGGAGGGTGGCTAATGTTGTCCCACTTTTCAAGAAAGGAGAGAGAGAGAAAACAGGGAACTATCGACCAGTTAGCCTGATATCAGTGGTAGGAAAGATGCTGGAGTCAATTGTAAAAGATGAAATTACAACTCATTTGGATAGCAGTAACAGGATAGGTCCGAGTCAGCATGGAATTACGAAGGTGAAATCGTGCTTGACTAATATTCTGGTAGTTTTTTCGGGTGTAACTATGACGATGGACAAGGGAGAGCCAGTGGATGTGGTAGACCCGGACTTTCAGAAAGCCTTTGATATAGTCCCACATAGGAGATTAGTGAGCAAAATTAGGGCACATGGTACTGGGGCCAAAATACTGGCTTGGATTGAAAATTGGCTGGCTGGCAGGAAGCAAAGAGCAGTGATAAACGGGTCCCCTTCGGAATGGCAGGCGGTGACCAGTGGGGTACCTCAGGGTTCGGTGCTGGGACGGCATCTGTTTACACTACACATTAATGATATCGATGAAGGCATTAAAAGTAATATTAGCAAATTTGCTGATGACACAAAGCTGGGTGACAGTGTGAAATGTGAGGAGGATGTTATGAGAATACAAGGTGACTGGGACAAGTTAGGTGAGTAGACAGATGCATGGCAGATGCAGTTTAATGTGGATGAATGTGTGGTTCTCCACTTTGGTGGCAAGAACAGGAAGGCACAATACGATCTAAATGGAGTCAAGTTAGGTTAAGAGGAAGTACAACGAGATCTAGGTGTTCTTGTACATCAGTCAATGAAAGCAAGCATGCAGGTTACCGCAGGCAGCGAAGAAAGCTAATGGCATGCTGGCCTTCATAACAAGAGGAATTGAGTATCGGAGCAAAGAGGTCCTTCTGCAGCTCTACAGGGCCCTGGTGAGACCGTACCTGGAGTATTGTGTGCAGTTTTGGTCTCCAAATTTGAGGAAGGACATTCTTGCTATTGAGGGTATGCAGCGTAGATTCACGATGTCAATTCCCAGAATGGCGGGACTATCATATGTTGAAAGATTGGAACAACTGGGCTTGTATACACTTGAGTTTAGAAGGAAGAGAGGGGATCTGATCGAGACGTATAAGATTATTTAGGGATTGGACACTCTGGAGGCCGGAAGCATGTTTCCGCTGATGGCTGAGTCCAGAATCAGAGGACATAGCTTAAGAATAAGGGGTAGGCCATTGAGAACAGAGCAGAGTAAAAACCTCTTCACCCAGAGGGTGGTGGATATATGGAATGCTCTGCCCCAGAAGGCAGTGGAGGCCAACTCTCTGGATACTTTCAAGAAAGAGAAGCACAGAGCTCTTAAAAGTAGTGGAATCAAGGGTTATGGGGAAAAGGCAGGAACAGGATACTGACTGTGGATGAGCAACCATGGTCATAATGAATGGTGGTGCTGGCTCAAAGTGCCGAATGGTCTGCTCCTGCACCTATTGTCTGTTGTCTTTTGCACTAATTTGAATTGTTCAGTCACAATGGACTGAATGAACTCTATCAGCATCATGGCAAGTCTGTGCCCCATGTTTTTAGCATTAGAAAAATCAAATGGAATTTAAATTAAAGATCTTGGAATTTAGCAACTGTTTATCAACTTTTCGTCATATATACATGAGACTCTCAATATGTTGACAACAGTGACTTCAAAATCAATTAAAAAGGCACTTGCCAAAAATTCATTATGCAACATAAAACAGTATTGACCTGAACCTTTACTGGAAACCTGGTATTTTTGATCACTAAAGTTGTTGCAATCATTTTCGACAAATAATTTTATAACTGTTACACAATGATACTTTTATAGATGAAAGAAAAAAAATCAGTTATTTGGAAAATAAAAATCTGAAAGGTTTGCTGGAAAAGCCAAAAAAGCCAACACTTTACTCAACTTTGCTCTCAGTCAAATATATTTGGGCAAGTCTTTTAAAATGTTTGGACTGGAGGTTTATGATTTCTTTAGATTTTAGTTTCAATAAAGCTGAATGCTGGGCTGCATTATTAAAGATGTAGTTGAGGTGTACTTGGAAATGCATGGTCAAGTAGGACTGAGTCAGCACAATTTTACCACGGGGAAGTCATGCCTGAAAAATCTGCTGAAATACTTTGAGGAGGAGATCTTTGACAAGGTATCTCACAGGATGCCGCTAAATAAGATAAGAGCCTCTGGAGTTAAAGGCAAGGTACTGGCATGAGTAGGGGATTGACTGATTGGCAGAAGGCAGAGAGGGAGGGTAAGGGGGTCTTTTTCAGGATCGCAAGTGGTGATTCGTGAAGTTCCACAGGGATTTGTGTTGGGAACATAACTATTCACATTATACATTGATGATTTAAACAAAGGAATTGAAGCATTGTTACTTTGTTTGCAGATGACACAAAGACAGGTGGAGGGTCAGATTGTATTGAGAAAGCTAGACTGCTGCAGAAGGGTTTGGACATGCCAAGAGAGTGGACAAAGATGTAGCAGATGGAATACAATGTGGGAAAGTGTGAGGTAATGCTCCTCAGTAGGAAGGGTAGAGGCAAAGACTGTTGTCGAAATGAGGAAAGCCTTCGGAAATCTGAAGCACAAATCAACTGAGCAGTGTGAAGGAACATTTTCATCTCCTGCACATAGAACATAGAACATAACAACACAGTACAGTCCCTTCGGCCCTCGATGTTGTACTGACCTGTCATACCGATCTGAAGCCCATCTAACCTACACTATTCCATGTATGTCCATATGCTTATCCAATGACGACTTAAATGTACCTGAAGTTGGCGAATCCACTACCGTTGCAGGCAAAGCGTTCCATTCCCTTATTTCTCTCTGAGCAAAGAAACTACCTCTGACATCTGTCCTTTAGCTTTCACCCCTCAATTTAAAGCTTTGCCCCCTCGTGCTCGCCGTCACCATCCCAGGAAAAAGGCTTTCCCTATCCACCCTATCTCATCCTCTGATTATTTCATATGTTTCAATTGAGTCACCTCTCAACCTTCTTCTCTCTAATGAAAACAGCCTCAAGTCCCTCAGCCTTTCCTCTCAAGACCTTCCCTCCAGACCAGGCAACATCCAAGTAAATCTCCTCTGCACCCTTTCCAAAGCTTCATCATCCTTCTTATAAAGCGGTGACCAGAACTGCACACAATACTCCAAGTGCGGCCGCACCAGAGCTTTGTACAGCTGCAGCATAACCTCTTGGTTCCGGAACTCGATCTCTCTATTAATAAAGCTAAATCGCTGTATGCCTTCATAACAGCCCTGTCAACCTGGGTGGCAACTTTCAATGATCTGTGTACATGGACACCGAGATCTCTCTGCACATCTACACTACGAAGAATCTTACTATTAGCCCTGTAGTTTGCCTTCCAGTTACTCCTACCAAAGTGCATCACCTCACACTTGTCCGCATTAAACTCCATTTGCCACCTCTCAGCCCAACTCTGCAACTTATCTACGTCCCTCTGCAACCTACAGCATCCTTCGTCACTATCCACTACTCCACCGAACTTATTGTCATCTCCAAATTTACTAAACCATCCTTCTACGCCCTCATCCAGGTCATTTATAAAAATGACAAACCGCAGTGGACCTAACACCGACCCTTGCGGTACACCACTAGTAACTGGTCTCCAGGATGAACATTTCCCATCAACTACCACCCTCTGTCTTCTTTCAGCAAGCCCATTTCCCATCCAAACTGTTATATTTCCCACAATTACATTCCTCCGCATGTTGAAAAATAGCCTACTGTGGGGAACTTTATCGAATGCCTTGCTGAAATCCATATACACCACATCAACTGGTTTACTCTCATCTGCCTGTTTGGTCACCTTCTCAAAGAACTCAATAATGTTCGTGAGGCACCACCTTCCCTTCACAAATCAGTGCTGACTATGCCTGACCAATTTATTCTTTTCTAGATGATTATAAATCCTATCCCTTATAACCTTTTCCAACAATTTACCCACAACTGAGTTAAGGCTCACAGGTCTACAATTACCACGGTTGTCTCTACTCCCCTTCTTGAACAGGAGGACCACTTTTGCTATCCTCCAGTCATCTGGCACCATTCATGTGGACAAAGATGAGTTAAAGATCAAAGTCAAAGTCTCGGCAATCGTCTCCCTGGCTTCCCAGAGGATCCTAGGATAAATGCCATCCGGCCCAGGGGACTTTTCTATCTTCAACCTCTGTGGGGTTTCTCATGCCTCTTCCTTGTGAACCTCAATCCCACCTAGTCTCGTAGCCTGTATCTCGGTATTCTCCTTGACAACATTGTCATTTTCTAGAGTGAATACTGTTGAAAAATATTCATTTTGCGCTTCCCCTATCTCCTCTGACTCCACGCACAACTTACCACAACTATCCTTGATTGGCCCTAATCTTACTTTCGTCATTCTTTTATTCCTTAAATACCTATAGAAAGCCTTAGGGTTTACCCTGATTCTATCCACCAACCACTTCTCATGTCTCCTCCTGGCTTTTCTGAGCTCTCTCTTTAGGTCTTTCCTGGCTACCTCGTAGTCCTCAAGCACCCTAACTGAGCCTTCACATCTCATCCTAACGTAAGCCTCCTTCTTCCTCTTGAAGAGAGATTCCACCTCCTTCGTAAACCACGGCTCCCGGGTTCTGCAGCTTCCTCCCTGCCTGACAGGTACATACTTATCTAGGACACACAGGAGCTTTTCCTTGAACGAGCTCCACATTTCTAATGTGCCCATCCTGTGTGGCCCATTCACAATTTCTCTCCCTTTACTCCTGAACAGTGTTCTCTTCCAATAATATTTACCCTCCTGTGATTACCCTCCTCCATTACAGTGACTACTCCCTTCTCCAAACCGATCCTTTCCTAAGATCTACCCGTGGATCACTGCCAGTCAAATTAGATTCACCTGGGAACTGCCAGTGGGTGCCCACCAGCACAAGCAGCTCGCCCGTCTCATGTGAATAATCCCCAGGCACCAAAACTGGGTGAGGGCTGCTGTCCCTTTTCTGGAACAGGAGACATTCTCTCTCATCACCTGGAAGTGCTGAGACTATTCTTTTGCAGAAGATTTATTCAATGCATACTTCTGTTTGCAAAGAATGGATAGTGAACTGGTTGAGGTTTATCACATGGCAGGTGAAGCTAATTTAATATACATTCCTTTCTAGCTATTTGTATCCTTTGAAGGTATTATGTGGAAGAATAAAATGCCATTTAAATTAACAAAGACATTGTGGTTTGGCTTGCTTTTAAATCAAATTGACACATTCACATGACATTATTGATACTTAGATTTCGAAACACAAACTTTCTGGCATATTTAGGAAAAAGGTATTTGTCAAACAACAGATTATGCAATATTACCACAAGGTAACTGAAGGTAAGCAAGTTGCCTTTTTACAGGAATATGAGAATGTTGGATTGTTAAAGCTAATACAGACTTCCAGGTAAAACAATCCCAGAAGAATGCTTTCGTATCAGACTGTTGTAATTCAATGCTTTTCCAATGTCCTTTGGCCAAAGAGCCGGGGATAAAACCACTTTTATGTCACATTGGTCGCTTTAATTTCTCTGCAACCCCCACTGATTTGAACCTCTCTCACTCTGCATTGACTGCTCTCCCAATTCTCAGATCCAGCCCTGACTTTTGTTATTAAGCCTGCCAACAAGGGTGGTGCATTCATTCATTTATTCCTTCATTCATGCATTACACACACACACACACACACACACACCTTCCTCTCTCCCCCAGACTACGATGCCATTGTTAAACATCAAGCTGGTCAAACTCTTGGATTAAAAGGAAGCCTCCGTCCTGGGCGCTGACAAGGTGTGCTTTCTTCTTTGATGTAACCTGAGGATTAATGGCAGAAATACTTGAAGTTGTTTGTGAATTTGAGATCACAAGGTGTAGCGCTGGATGAACACCCCAGGCCAAGCAGTATCAGAGGAGCAGGAAGGTTCCCGTTTCGGGTCGATCCATTATCTCTGTGAATTTGAGACATTTGATCACTTTAGGTTGCAATTTAATGTAAACATGACTAGATGGTGCAAGAGATAATGGGAACTGCAGATGCTGGAGAATCCAAGATAATAAAGTGTGAAGCTGGATGAACACAGCAGGCCAAGCAGCCTCTCAGGAGCACAAAGCCCGCAACGTCAGCTTTTGTGCTCCTGAGATGCTGCTTGGCCTGCTGTGTTCAGCCAGCTTCACACTTTGTCATCTTGGACTAGATGGTGCAATGTCAGTTGTCTGTGGAAAAGGAAACTAGAAATGGTATCAACAAGGTGGAGAGCTGGATGAACGCAGCAGGCCAGGCAGCGTCAGAGGAGCAGGAAAGCCGACATTTCAGGCATGGACCCTTCTTCAGAAATGATGTTCGATGGAAGTTTGTCAAAATAAATGGATTTCACCATAGAAATGTGTCATTTTGCATTATATCTGATTACAATCTCATGCAAGCTTGACTTAATACTCATGACATTTATTTCTTCATTCTGACCAAGATTTTTACCTGACAGTACTGTGAAGAAGGTACAATTACCGTGATCACTTTTTCTGAGTTCACATATTACAATTTGGGCTGGCCACGTTCAGTAGGGTAGATAGCAAGTAATTCCCATGCTTTACTCCACATTTCAAGCAGATTGCTTTGCTTGACTTCACAGTAATTCCCCAAGCCCAGCTCCTGCGTTCCACTCTCCTCACTGCCGTTTGTGGCCTGACTCTCTCCCTATTTCTTTGCGCTCTCGTTTCCAATAGCTTACCTGGAGTGTCAAACAACCTGTTGCACTCCCAGAATAAATTACACCAAACTAACTACAATGATCTCCAAGAGTTCAAACGAAGACTGATATGGCAAGTGATAACATTTCCTCGAACAATTCGAGTGAACTGTGATTTTCATATTGTTAAAGGTCCTCCTATAGACATGAAAGCAAATATATTGAGTCTTCCTGTACTCTGAACTCCGTTAGTATACAAGTGTAAATTCTCCCAAATATCTCTGCAAGGCTGCACACCAGGGAGTGGCTGCATATGCTGAGAAAGCAGCAGATTTTACTTTGTGCTTCCCGTCCTGCTATGTGACCACTATGAATAACAAAGTTCCTGTCAAGGCATTTCATTCTACATTTTGAGCTCTTGTTACAAGAACGTATTTTAATTCACATTTTAAATCTGTACCATAGTTGTTCTGTCTTGGTCGCACGTGCTTGTCTATCAGTATAAATGTCTGATTGGTTTAAATATTTTGCCTGCGTTGGATTCCCCTCGTTCTCACATACCACACCCCCCAAACTCCGGATACAACGCATCATCCTCCGACACTTCTGCCATCTACAATCAGACCCCACCACCCAAGACACTTTTCCATCCGCACCCTTGTCTGCCTTCCAGAGAGACCACTCTCTCCATGACTCCCTTGCTCGTTCCACACTCCCCTCCAACCCCACCACACCCGACACCTTCCCCTGCAACCGCAGGAATTGCTACACTTGCCACCACACCTCCTCCCTCACTCCCATCCCAGGCCACCAGATGACTTTCCATATCAAGCAGATATTCACCCGCACATCTGCCAATGTGGAATACTGTGTCCATTGTACCCGGTGTGGCTTCCTCTGCATTGGGGAAACCAAGCGGACGCTTGGGGACCACTTTGCAGAACACCTCCGCTCGGTTCGCAATAAACAACTGCACCTCTCAGTCTCGAACCATTTTAACTCCCCCTCCCATTCGTTAGAAGACATGTCCATCATGGGCCTCGTGCAGTGCCACAATGATGCTCCCCGTAGGTTGCAGGAACAGCAACTCATGTTCCGCTTGGGAACCCTGCAGCCCAATGGTATCAATGTGGACTTCACCGGCTTCAACATCTCCCCTTCCCGCACCGCATCCCAAAACCAGCCCAGTTCATAACCTCCCCCCACTGCATCACCCTACCAGCCCAGCTCATCCCCTCCCCCCACTGCATCCCAAAATCAGCCCAGCCTGTCTCTGCCTCCCTGACCTGTTCTTCCTCTCACCCATCCCTTCCTCCCACTTCAAACCGCACCTCCATTTCCAACCTGCTATCTGAACTATCCATCCCTACTTCCCCACCTATACTCTCCTCTGCACCTGTCTTCTTTTCTCTCCATCTACGGTCCACCTCCCCCTCTCTCCCTATTTATTCCAGAACCCTCACCACATCCCCCTCTCTGATGAAGCGTCTTGGAGCGAAACATCAGCTTTTGTGCTCCTGAGATGCTGCTTGGCCTGCTGTATTCATCCAGCTTCACACTATGTCATTTGAGGATGTTATGGATAATTTAGGCATCAAACACTTTAAATCAAGTGCATACCATCCTGGATGAAAAGGAACATTGCAATGGTGGCATCCTACCCTAAAATCCATCCAGAGGGCTCACTGCCAGGGTTACCCAAATGATCAGGATATGGGAACCCCATTTATATTGTGTGCCACTAGAGATGCTGCAAATGATTTGATCTAGTTTCCTCCATTTGTCTTGATATTCGGACATGAAGTAGAAGGGTCTTTAAAATTCAGTAAGAAAAAGTTGATCAATCCAAAATTAGATATTTCAGAGTTGGATTATGTTTCTGAGTTGACAGAAAGTTTAAGCAGAGTAGGTGAATTAGCTAGGCAACATCTGGAGGTGGCACAACATCTAATGAAGCAAGATGTTTGTCAGTGGGAATAAAGTCTTGGTGCTGTTACCAGTGTTTGGAGACCCCTTCAAAGCAAAGTATAGTGGTCTCAATCAGATTGAGATGAAGTTGAGTCAGGTGAGTTATCTGGTAAAGATTCCAGATAGAAAGAAGCTTTATCGGGTATGTCATGTGAATATGTTGAAACCCTATTATGATAGGGACAGTGAACAAGAGAAGCAGGTATTAGTTACTGTCATTCAGAGAGAGGAATCAAAATCCAAATCATTTGATTTTGATGTGCCTCAAAGCAAGTTAAATAATGTGCAAGCTATTCGAGAATGGGATAGGATAATGAGCTACTTGTCTCAGGAACAGAGCACTGAATCAGAAGGCTTGTTGCAGAAATATGAGGACATATGTGGGAATAGAATGGAATGGACTAGTGCTCTAAATCTTGAGGGTAAGCAGGGAATGCTGTTCCAATAAAACAACACCACTGCAGGCTTAACCTTCTTAAAGCTGCGCAGGTGCAGAAGGAAGTGGGAGGGATGCTGCAAGAAGATGTCTTCGAGCTAAATCAAAGTCAGAGGACTATGCAGGTCGTACTGGTTCTGAAGCCTGATGGTACTCAATGGTTCTACCTGGATTATCGGAAGGTCATTGTCGGAACTAAACCAGACTCATACCAAATTCCAAAGCTGGAGGACTGTGTGGAAGAAGTTGGAGAAGCCACATTTATCACCAGCTTGGATTCACTCCGCGGTTACAGGCAAGTGCCTTTGTCAGAGAGAACAAAAGAAAATTCTGTGTTTGTAACCCCAAATGGGCTGTATCAATTTAAAGTAATGCCTTTGGTATGAAGAACTCATATTGTGGCAGAATTGACTAATTGTGCCGTCTACATAGATAAATCGTGACCTTCAACCTTTCATGGAAAGATCACATGGTGCATTTGGTGGAGCTCTTTGAGAGACTCCAGGAAGCAAAGTTGGTTATTATCTTAGCAAAAACTGAATTTGTGAATGCAGAAGTGATGTTCTTGAGACATAACCTTGGACATGGTGGGATGACTCTGAGGAACATGAGGACAAATGCCTTCAAAGAATTTCGAAGGAAGATGGACTTTGATTTGAGGACAAAAAAATTGAGGACAAAAGTATGAGTCTGTTTCATTGGAGTCTTATGTTTCAAGCATTTAATTTATGAACTGTACACATTGCAAAACAGAAAAATGTTGTTGCAGGTGCGTTATCACGGGTTTAAAGAAAATGCGTAAATAAGATAGAAGCGGTACGACCTCATATTATATGTATTTGAATTAGTAACAAAGGCATAACTTTAGAGTAATGAAGTCTGTATTTTGTGGTCATAGTGTCAAGGTTTTTGTTTTAAAAACCATCTTTTCAGAGTGATGTTTCAGAGATAGTAAGAACTGCAGATGCTGGAGAATCTGAGATAACAAGGTGTTGAGCTGGATGAACACAGCAGGTCAAGCAGCATCAGAGGAGCAGGAAGGCTGATGGTTCAGGCCTTCAGATTTTCTGCAGAAGAATCTCGGCCTGAAACATCAGCTTTCCTGTTCCTCTGATGCTGCTTGGCCTGCTGTGTTCATTCGGCTCTACACCCTGTTATCTTTTTCATAATGATGGCTCACTTTCTTCTTCAGAGGGCAGGTGTTATGAAGTTGGCTAGAGTCATTGTCAAGTGGAAGGCAGGAAGCCAAGATGTGTGGTTCCTTTAAGAGATTTGTGTTTTTCTGTACGTAGTCATTCTTGAAACAAATGTATGTCCGTGAACAACATCTGAAGTTGTCAGTACGGAGAGCTTCATAAAGTGGAACAACTGTGTCAAAAAAGCCTTATATATAGCAGGTAAAACAGCAGTCTTGTTTATTTTTTCTGTAAATCTCCTGGTTATCGTTTCTTCATGAAGACCCTACATTACGGCAGCACAGCCAAAATACTTATTTTCGCCCGTACCCTTGCTGTGCCTGTGCTGGTGTCAGACACAGTGCAAATAAATTTATTAATACACCGCACACCAGGGATAAAAACACCCATGTGATTGTAGAATTAGAACCAAGCAGAGCCCCTGGTTGCAAAGCCTATGAGAAAGAATAAGTGAGGGGGAAAGTAGGGATCAAATCAAAATGGAATTGAGGGGGTGATAAGGCACTCCACACCCTGCGGTGCCCACATCACGCAAAAGACACGGGTGGTATTGGTGTACACCACATGCTCCTTCTCCAGAGACACGCGGCATGAACGCAGCCACAGAAAAGGGGCCGTCAGCTGGCCACAATGACCCCCTCCACTGCCCGCTGCCTGTAGCTATTAATAGAACTGCAGTCTTGTTTTCATGCTGTGAAAATGACTTTGAATTTGGCCAATTTATTGAAACAAAGCACCGAGATACAGAGAGACAGTTGAATTTAAATCTGATGGTGTTGACAAACTGCGGCCAATCACATTATAATGGTTGGATCATGTCATTATGGCCATCTGAAAGGGAGAGCCATTCACAACCTGGCAGAGTCAGCACCATTCAGCTCTCAGGGAAAGCCTGTCTAATTTATCACAAGGGCCATGGTATTTGAGCTCAAATTCTTCACTGACGAAATTATAGAGACAAAACATCCCTGACAGCACAGATAATGGAAGAAAGGCCTTTGTGAAGAGTTCAGAGGTGACAGAAAATTCCAAAAGACAGTCTGAGTGAACTTGATGAGATAAAGTTACAATTTATTGCTCCATATTAATTGAGTTGACATTAGTGAGACTATTACTCTTAATAAAACAGCATCCCAGTAGAATTTAGACCAGTCAGGGTGCAATTAATTGTCTAAGGGGACATTGTCAGCCTGTTCATAATTTTGTTAATTTGTTCATTATTGGCTGAAATAAATATATAGATTCTTGTTTCTTGTTTCTTGTAAAGTATAGATCAAAAATTTTCCATCTTTTAACCACAGTTTTAATAGATTACAAGGCCAAAGATGAACTTGTCTGTGTATTTTGGGGGGTAATTATTGGAGGGGAGCCCCTGCTCCTGTCATAATGGATTGGGGCTTTTGTTTCAGTTTAATTATCGGAGGGGTTCGCCCATTGTAATAACAGCTTGAACAATGGAGTTTAAACTACAACCAAATTGGCCATGAAGTTACAGATCAGTCTCAAAGATGAATAGCCAACCTCTGCTCCCAAATCCGATATTCCATTGTCCTCTGTAACTTTCTTTTTGTTGCCCATTGAGACATAGTGCTGCAGAAACATGTGTGCTGTTCGATGCTTCCCTCCTGGGTAGGTAATTGGGTCAGGTGGTTATTTGGGATGTACCAGGGTGTGTAGTTGGGTTCTGTGAGTTGCCTTGTCAGAGTGTAGTCTGATCGTTGGGGAGGTCAGTTGGGTCAGGTCAGTGAGAGATGGTCAGCCTGTGTTGTGTGAATGCTCGGATAGGAACTAGCTTTAGGCTGCATCTGTTCAGGTGTTACTATATGGGGACGATTTAGTGCATTTTTATTGTAATTAATGTTGCATCAATGTGAGATTGATACCTGATCGACAGTAAGAAGATTAGTTCTATCACTGAATCCTACACTATCAACATCCTTGGGGTTACCAATTACCAGAAACCCAAATGGACTTGCCTCTTAAATACAGAAGTGAAAAAACAGGTCAGAGGTGAGGAATACTGCAGCGAGTAACTCAACTCTGACTCCCCAAAGCTTGTCCACCATTGACGAGGCACAAGTCAGCAATATAATGGAATACTTTCACGTGCCTGGATAGGTACAGCTTCAACAACACTAACGAAGCTTAACACCTTCCAGAACAAAGCAGCCCACTTGATTAGCATCATATCTACATGCATTCACCATTGACAGCATGGGATAAAAACGTACTGAGCTGGAAGAGCACAGCAGGCCAAGCAGCATCAGAGGAAAAGGAAGGCTGACGTCGCAGGCCTAGACTATCCTTCAGTCATGCATTCCGAGGCCCGCAACATCAGCCTTCCTGCTCCTTGATGCTGCTTGGCCTGCTGAGTTCATCCAGCTCGACACCTTGTTATCTCAGATTCTCAAGCATCTGCTGTTCCTACGATCTCTGAAACCATTGACAGCCCATCTTGTCCACAAGATGCACAGCAAAATTACATCAAAGATCCTTACATAGCTTCTTCCAAAGCCATGACCATTTCCATCTTGAAGGTTAGGGGCAGCACATGCATGAGAGCCACCACCACCTGGAGCGTACCCTCCTGGTTAGTCACCATCCCAAATTGGAAATATATTGCTGTTCCATCGCTGTTGTTAGATCAAAATCCTGGATTTCCCTCACTAATGGCATTGTGGGTTTACCCACTACCATGGATTGCAGCAGTTCAAGGAAGCAGCTCACCACGGCTCAAAAAATGGGATCTAGGGTGAGCCAATAAAATGTATCAGTGATAATGGGAACTGCAGATGCTGGAGAATCCAAGATAATAAAGTGTGGAGCTGGATGAACACAACAGGCCAAGCAGCATCTCAGGAGCTCAAAGAAGGGCCTAGACCCTCTGATGAAGGGGCGAGGCCCGAAATGTCAGCTTTTGTGCTCCTGAGATGTTGCTTGGCCTGCTGTGTTCATCCAGCTCCACACTTTTTACTCTCTGAGCCAATAAAATGCTGGCCATGCATTGACACGCACAGCCCAGAAGTGAATTTAAAAAGTTCCCAGTTAATTATTCCAGCTTTGAATACATGCGATGGAAGCAGAGGTTTACAACAGAAAACAACAAAATTTCACAGCGAAGAACGTCAGCGTTAATAAAGATGAAAATGGTTTACTCTGAAAAGCAGGAATAAGACAATAAGATGCAAGACTTTTGTATCATAGTAACAGGTTAAAAGCAATTTTACATTTGCAAAGACATTTCAAGGCATGATCTCTGATGTGTAATGATGACCAAGCCCCCAGTTTCAGATTTCAGAATGAATCCCTTTGTGAAGTATGCAATCAAAATATCCACTCTGCAGTTTGAAATCATTAATAATTTTAATACATTTTAGAGGAACAATTTAACAATTTTACAATTCTTGCAATGCATAACATTGCGTTCCTCTGAAGACATTGCAGAAATCTGGTCAGGCTGTGCCAGATATTCAGTACCTTTTGTTGCATTGTATTCTGAACATTATTGTTTCTGTTTTCTCCAGAGGATCTCTTGTCGTTTACGGGGAAATTGAAAGGATTGCATTCTCAAGATCAAGCAGATTAAGGATACCTTTCAATTCTTTTATATTACATCAGACATGAAAGCTAAATCTAGCTTAATTTGGCTGACTGACTTCTAACAAGATCATAAACACATTTCCTAAATTACAATCAATGAGGTGTAGTAAAAGAATTGTCTATTGGCGCATCATTCTGCTTGAAGCATGGTGACAGTTGTCATTGCGCAAAGCATAGTTTTGACCACCAGCTTCCACAAAATCTCCGACTGTACGTCCCTCAACTGGCCTCTCGTCCGTCACCTGCACAATGAGACAAGATGTTAATACATAATATATTCTGTAAATTAATTTGGACTTGAATAAGAACTTCCAATATGCATTTATACACACCCTCCACCGATCTGACATGTGAGCAGCATCAGTGACAACAGTATCAGATGAGATCCCATATCGTCTTCCTTTGTGAATTAGCCACTGTTCTCCATCATCTGTGGTAACTCTGAAACATTGAGCATATTTGTCTGAAAATAATCTAAAACTTCATACCTGACTTATATAAATCACAATAAGATATTCAAATAAAAAAAGTTGCACAACTTGTCAGGAACATCGACACCATTTAAACAAAGGCACATTCCACCCAAAGGAAATTCACCCCTTGCCAATAGCTGAGGATATTTGCCAGAACTGGGAAAGCCATGTTACAAACTGTTCAAGCAGAAGTCTGATGGACTCATATTCGCAGATCATCCCTGTCAATCGATGTCCCAGATTCCTCCATTACCTCCCTCGATATGTTCAGTCTCACCATCGGAAGCAGCATTCTACAGACAGAACCATGTGATCACACAACTGAAAAACCAGATTAAAGGCCAGAGCTCATGTCACAGCCTGCAATGAATGGTGTTGGACAGTGAAACAAATAACTGGAGAAGCAGATTTTACAGTCACCACATCATCAATGATGGCAGAGCCCAGCTTGTCTGTTCGAAGGATAAAACTGAAATGCTCGCAAAGTTCTTCAGTCTCAAGGTGCATTGTCTATCTTGAACTTCTCCTGGAGTCCCAACATCAGAAGCACCTCATAGAATCCCCACAGTGTGTAACGCTGCATGCCCCACAGACAATCCACCTCGCCTGCACATCCTGGGACACTATGGACAATTTGAGCGTAGCCAATCTACCTCAGCTCATCAGGAACGAAAAAGACAGCAGAATTTTGGATGAGCTCAATTTTATAGAAGGTAGAAGATGTGAGAGTAGACGGGGGAGGTTTGTAATGTTGAAGGGTATGCGAGGTAAAAGGTGAAGGTGCCATTGGGCTGCTGTCCCATTAGAGAGAGATGACTAGTGATGGTGTAACCTGAGGGTCATCATGCCTCAGGCAAGGGGAGAGATTGAGAAGGAGAGTCCTTCACAGCAGCCTCAGCCAGGTTTATTACCTTTTATGAACTTGATCTCTGTTTGATGTGACTTATTAATGCCTGTGTATTTATTTGTGAAGCATTAAAGTTACTTCAATGGGATATTCCACCAGCTGTATTTGTTTGACAGTTTAATGCAAAGGTAAGAAGGGCATTTTGTTCCAGATGGAATGTTGATGGTAATTTTTTTCAAAGTTTCATGCTTATTTCAAAGATTCGATAATGTCATTACATGTCATGTGAACTCTGTGCCTCGGAGGTGATGTGTTTGATACAAGAGCATGGAGGAAGCATCAGAGATGTGACGTGCATGGGAATATGAGACGGAATGAAAGTGGTATCGGAGCTAAGGAGACATGGAGTTTTCTCCCAATGTTTTGTTTGCAACCACTTTTGTTGATTTACTGATCATGATTGGGGGATTAATACGGCCAGGGCATCAGCGATAACTCTGCCGGTCATGCCAGAGGATCTTTTGCAACCTGCTGATTGGCCACGCAAGACTATGTGACAACATATCCCACAAAAGACTTTACGTCTGACAGTGCATTACTCCTATAGTATTGTCAGCCTGTAATTTTTGTTTGGGGTTCTGGAGTGGGATTTAAATCAACAACCTTCTGAATCAAACGTGGGCTAACATGTGACTAGAAGTCTGAGGGAGGGTCATCCGTATTTAGCATATACAAAACACAGTTGAAGGATCCCTTGTATGGCCCAGTTTTACAGTATACCCCAAGTCAAAAACTGAAACTTATTACAATTGCCTTACCTTACTCCTGAATGTGTTATTCCGAACCGGCCGAAAAATTTCATAGGCCTCTCTACCCTTTCAGCTGTTACCACTGGGGTGTTGTATAGCCGTGTCAGTTCAGATTGGCTTGTAATATCATGAGGAAAAGTACCATCTCCACCCGAACTAAAACCTAAACAATAAAAGTCAGAATTATTTATTAACACAAACCCCATTACTGCTTGCATCAAATTATAAACCTTGCAAATGACATCACAATTAATGTGCTAATAGTCATTTGGTGGAAGAGAATTTGAATATCTCTGAGAAAAACTTTTGTGTTAGGATCACTGCAGGTTCATTTATTAGGAGAATGTTCAAGAACACTTTTTTGTGAAAAAGCCATTCACAGGATGTGGGAGTAGTTGGTTGGGCCAGGGTTTATTGTCCATCTGTAGGTGCCTTGAGAAGGTGAAGGTGAGCTACCCTCTCAAACCATTGCTGTCCTTCGGTGTCGCCACATCTCTCAGGGAAAGCATTCCAGGAGTTTGACCCAATGATACAAAAGCAACAGCAATATATTTCCAGTCAGAACGGTGAATGATAGAACTTGGCGGTGATGGCGTTCCCATTTATCTGTTGCCCCTGTCCTTTTAGCTAGAAACAGTTGTGAGCTTGGAAGGGGCTGTCTAAGGACCCTCGGCGATTTTCTGCAGTGCATCTGTAAGATGACACACACTACTGCTACTGAACATTGGTGATGGTGGAGGGAGTGAACATTCAGAGATTTTGGACCATATAAAGGGTTTCTTTGCCTTGGAAGTGTCAAGCTACTTGTGTGTTGTTGGAGCAGTACTCATCCGGACAAGTGGGGAGTTTTCCATCACATTTCTGACTTAAACCTTGTAGAAAGTGGCCAGGCATTTGGCAGTGGATATTCATTGTGGACTTTTTAGCTTCTGATCTGCTCTTGCAGCTATAGTATTTATATGTCAAACGCTTCGTTGCTCACAATGTGGCCTCCTCTACTTTGGGGAAATGAAGCTTAAACTGGGTGTCCACTTCACAGAACATTTACACTCTGCTCACAAAAAAGGCCCTGAGCTACCTATTGCCTGCCACATTAACACAGCACTCTGTTCCCTGGCCAAGATGCTGCAGTCTTCCAGCGAAGATCAATGCAAGTTGGAAGAACTACACCTCATTTTCTGCATGGGGACCCCGCAGTCCTCTGGACTCAATATCAAGTTTAAAAATTTTAGGGCCGAATCTCTCTCATGTCCTAGCCACCTGCCTGATACACTAGGCCTCATTATCACATAGCCTGCTATGACACACCACTTCTTGTTAGTCACCAACAGTTCCCATTAACAGCTATTCGCTCTCCCAGCAGATTGTCATCAACTCCCTTGTCTATCGAACTGCTCTTCTTTCTTTTTGAGCTCTATTCTATCCTTCACTTGCTATCCAACCCCCTCCCTACTTTCTGAATATAAACCAACATTTGCCCAGTTTCTATCAATTCGGAGAATCACCAGACCCAAAATTTAACTCAGATATTTTCTTCTCAGATGTTGCCAGACCTGCTGAGATTTACCAGCAATTTCTGTTTCAGTTCCTGATTTGCAGCATCTGCAGTTCGTTTGGTTTTCAAAGGGATGTGTTATTGGGTATGTCCTGCAAGTCTTTGGGATATACAGTCTCAGTATTTTGTACAAATTGCCCTGATCAGTACAAGTGGAAAACCTTTGGCGAAATATTTCTCTTCTCACTCGTACTCAATCAATATGGTTTTTCTTTAGGAATAAAAGTAATTATTTAACCCTTTCAGCTATCATTATACACCAGCTCTAACACTGTGAGAAGTGTTCAATAATACACACAATAATTATTCACCCCACAAAAGTGAGCAGTGGACCCTGGCAGGGTCGGAAGCCTGCGATGCAGCGATGTCTAGCAGAGCCACCGGTACCTCGTTGGCTGAATCTATCAAGGAAGATCTAACCTTCTTACATGTTGGAGACCTCTGCCACAAAGGAGGTGCAGGCTGGTAAATACCTGCATCAGTATCACATTCCCACAAAACCCCCTGTCTCAGCACTTTATCACTATTCCTTCATTGTCACTCTTCCCAACAACCTTGTGGGTGGACCCCACCCAGGATGGCTGCAGTTCTACAAAGTGTCTCATCATCCCTTTTTGCAGGGCATTTTAGGAGGGATAATAAATGCCTGACCAGCAAGTGATGAACATATCCCATGGAGAAATAAAATGAAAGCCGGATGTGACGGACGCTCAGTGCAGGTGACGTTTCTGCCATTGAAGTCAGGCAGTCAGTTGTATCCACGGAGTGATAGGTGCTGAGATGGCATCCAACCTCTGGTCAGGGGCATGCACCTGTACCTATTGAAAGTACCTGTCATCAGTGACCGACACCCCTCAGGATCATTCCAGCGTCCTGTACAGGATCTTTGCATTGTGTTGCAGCCAGCTGCACACCACCGTATGAGGTTATACTGGACACTCTGTTCAGGAGGGGAAACACTACTATGGAGCTCAGAGCAGACCAGGAGAACCTGCAGCCAGGATGTCTGAGAGGATGTGGGATGGTCTCTAGTTTCTGGAAAATTCAGAGCACAGTTGGATTGTAAGCCATGTGGTGGTCAGAGCACCCATGGAATGTGCTGGGATTTCATACGCTCTCAGCCCCATGGGACTTCTGTTCTCCAAATCTTAACTGAGCCCCATTTCACAGTAGGGAAGGAGGCAAAGACCCATTTTTAGGGAAAATTAACATTCTTGGTCTCATTGCTCCAACAACTGGGAAAATGTGTTCAGTTTGACCCATTTGTTTGCAAGTGCTATACCTACTGTATTAATCAGGTAAATAGACACCGAGACCTGCAGATGATGGCAATCTGGAACCAAAACAGACAGGCAGGTTCTGACAAAGCATCATTGGACTTGAAACATTAAAGTGTTTTCTTTACAGATGCTGTTTTCTCTTTGCTGATGCTAGTTTGTCTTTGTAGATGCTGCCAGATCTGCTGAGTTTCTTCAGCACTCTGTTTTTGTCTGAAACAATAGTTTTAAAGCTGCAGTTGTAATTTATCGAACATTAAACATAGAACTTAGAAAAGTACAGCACAGTACAGGCCCTTCGGCCCACGAAGTTGTGCCGTGGAATAATCATAATCCAAACATGGAATAACCTAACCTACATTCCCCTCAATTCACAGCTGTCCACGGGCATGTCCAGCATTCATTTAAATGCCACTAATGACTCTGTTTCCACGACTACCACTGGCAAACTATTTCATGCGCTCACAACTCACTGTTTGAAGAACCTCCCTCTGATGTCTCCTCCATATCTTCCTTCTCGCACCTTACAACTATGACCCCTCGTGGCAGTCAAACCTGCCCTGGGGAAAAGTCTCTGGCGATCGACTCTATCCATATCTCTCATTACCTTGTACACCTCGATCAGGTCACCTCTCTTCCTCCTTCTCTCCAGAGAGAAAAGCCCGAGGGCAGTCAACCTCTCCTCCTAAGACAAGCCCTCCAGTCCAGGCAACATCCTGGTAAACCTCCTTTGCACCCTCTCCAAAGCCTCCACATCTTTCCTATAATAGGGCAACCAGAACCGGACACAATACACCAAGTGTGGTCTCACCAGGGTTTTGTAGAGCTGCAGCAAAACCTCACAGCTCTTAAACTTGATCCCCCTGTTAATGAAAGCCAAAACACCATATGCTTTCTTAACAACCTTATCCACTTGGGTGGCAACTTTGAGGGAGCTATGCACTTGAACACCAAGATCCCGCTGTTCCTTCACACTGCCAAGAATCCTGCCTTTAATCCTATACTCAGCATTTAAATTCGACCTTCCAAAATGCTTCACTTCGCATTTTACCAGCTTGAACTCCATCTGCCATTTCTCAGCCCACCTCTGCATACTGTCAATGTCTCGCTGAAGCATGCAATAGATCTCGATATGATCAACGGCACCCCCAACATTTGTGTCATCAGCAAACATACTAACCCACCCCTCAACCTCCTCATCCATGTCACTTATAGAAACTACAAAGAGCAGAGGCCCAAGAACAGAGCCCTGTGGGACACCACTCAGCACTGACCTCCAGGCAGAATCCTAACCATCTGCAACCACTCTCTGCCTCCTGTCAGCCAACATAGAGGCATTTATGGTCATTCAAAATCATGGAACAACCTAGCATAATATTTATGTAAAAATTTCCATCATGCTACAAACTGGCCAGTCATGTTTTAATGCAAGAGGAACATCAGACTGAGAATACGTCTCCACATTATGATGTGTCCACTGGGCACTTTGTTTTATGCCCTGCAGGACTTACGTCTGATATGCCTCAATATGGTCTTCATTTTTGTCATTCATTTTGGGGGTTGAAAGTTATAGAACATAGAACATTACAGCACAGTACAGGCCCTTCGGCCCTCGATGTTGCGCCGACCCGTCATACCAATCTGAAGCCCATCTAACCTACACTATTCCATGTACGTCCATATGCTTGCCCAATGACGACTTAAATGTACTTAAAGTTGGCAAATCTACTACCGCTGCAGGCGAAGCGTTGCATTCCCTTACTACTCTCTGAGTAAAGAAACTACCTCTGACATCTGTCATTTATCTTTCACCCCTCAATTTAAAGCTATGCCCCCTCGTGCTCGCCGTCACCATCCTAGGAAAAAGGCTCTCCCTATCCACCCTATCTAACCCTCTGATTAGTTTATATGTCTCAATTAAGTCACCTCTCAACCTTCTTCTCTCGAACGAAAACAGCCTCAAGTCCCTCAGACTTTCCTCGTAAGACCTTCCCTCCATACCAGGCAACAGCCTAGTAAATCTCCACTGCACCCTTTCCAAAGCTTCCACATACTTCTTATAATGCGGTGACCAGAACTGTACGCAATACTCCCAAGTGCGGCCGCATTCAGAGTTTTGTACACCTTCAGCATAACCTCTTGGTTCCGGAACTCGATCCCTCTATTAATAAAAGCTAAAACACTGTATGCCTTCTTAACAACCCTATCAACCAGGGTGGCAACTTCCAAGGATCTGTGTACACGGACACCGAGATCTCTCTGCTTATCTACACCACCAAGGATCTTACCATTAGCTCTGTACATTGCATTCCGGTTACTCCTACCAAAGTGCATCACCTCAAACTTGTCCACATTAAACTCCATTTGCCACCTCTCAGCCCAGCTCTGCAGCTTATACACTTATTTAATTAATTAGCAGACCTAGAGTACTGATAAATAGGTAAATGCTTAAATACTCACTTGGAGCTGCAGTAACAGCGCAGGAACAAATTGCAAGAATCACCAGGATCATGGTCCCCACAGAGGAAGTGCCTACAGAGTGGAAAATTAAATAATAGATTTGACATGCAGTGGAAATGAAAGATTAAACAGAACAAATTCTTTGCATTTTGTCCAGAGTTATCACTTTGATTTCTTTTGAGCAGAAAAAAACTGTGCACCAAAATAAACATTTGTTCCAGTGAAATACTAATATTCCCCTCCCCACATTTCTGATTGTAAAATAAAACAACAGTCACACAGCGTGTGATTTAGTTCTCAAGTTATACAAAAATTCATAATTGTTGTTCTTTTATTTCTATATTCCTTTAAACATTCAATTTACCTGAGGCTTGGAAGAACAAAAGTCGTGTTTCTCTGGATATTCTTTGATCTTGTTTCTGATCCCTGTCTGTCGTAGGACACTCTGTGACCCTGAATTTAAAGAACTCATTTACTGACGTCACAGTTTGTGGAAGTGACCATTTCAACCTGTGTAAACATGACAATTGCTTGGGACATACCAATAAGTACATCTGTTATAATAAATTGAAAAGATTAATGAAACATTAGAAAATCAATTTGTTGCACAGATTCTGCTCATGCATGAAATTACATCCACTTTCCATTTTGACATGACTCATGTGTTTGCTTTATTTATCCAGATAGATGGTTGGGGAGATGCATTCGTGGTGACGTTATGATCTAAGAGTTTGAAATTGTATAAACATTGTAAAAGAGGGAATACTTTTCCTGTGTGTTATTTCAAATTCTGCCCTAATCTGACATACACAATCTAAATTTCGGCCAAATCAACTATTTTGTCTGAAGCTAAGATGCACTAACACCTAGTTGAATCATATAATGTGCTGTGTCAGGTTAATCATGGCACATATCAATTCCAGCCTCGCAGCCTGCCTTGAGTCTTTGCAATTGCCTTCTCCCAGAATAGTTCCATAGCAGATGCCATCGCCCTAAGACAAGACTTGTCCCTGGAACCTGGGGATAATAAGGATACCTATGTCAAGCTTATATTTATTGACCACATCTGCACCTTCTATACTATAATCCCAACCAAAGTAATTTTAAAACTCCGGCAGCTGGATCTCTCCACCCTCTTTAGCTGGATCCTTGACTTCCAGACCCACAGATGGCAATCAGTGAGGATGGGTAACAGCACCTCCTTCACAGCAATCCTCAACACCAGCACCCTGTAAGGCTGGGTACTCAGCCCCTCACTATACTCCCTGTACTCCCTTGTCTGTGTGGTCAAATTTTATGTGAACTCCATATACAACTTGTTTAATGACACCCTTGTTGTAGGCCAAACATCAAACAAGACGAGACAGAATACAGGAAAGAGATAGAGTGCTTGGTGTCGTGGTGCAAAGATAACAATCTGTCCCTCAACATGAGTGAAACTCTAGATCTGATCATTCACTTCAAGAAGCAAGGAGGGCGAGAGGCCCCAATCGACATCGATGGAGCTGAGGTGGAGATGATTGAGAGCGACAAGTCCCTTGGAGTGATGATCACCAATAATCTGTCCTGGACCACCCACACTGATGGGACTGTCAAGAAGGCACAACAACATCTCTTCTTCCTCAGGAGGCTAAGGAAATTCACATGTCCATAAGGACTCTCACCAAAGTTTATCGATGTACCAAAGAAAACAGGCGATTTGGATGCATCACAGCTTGGTACAGTAACTGCTCTGCCCTGGACCGTAAGATACTGCACAGAGTTGTAAAAACAGCCCACTCCATCATCAAAACCAAACTTCCATCCATTGACTCCATCGTTAACTCCACTGACTTCTCGCTACCTCAGAAATGCAGCCAACATTATCGAAGATCACTCCCACCCAACCTCTTCTGCCAGACAGAAGATAAAATAGCTTAAACACATGTACCATCAGGTCCAATTACAACTTCTTCCCTGCTTTTATTAGACTTCTGAATGGACCTGTCAAGTTTCAAATGAAATGTAACAAGCGTGGGGCTGGATGTACACAGCAGGACAAGCGGCATCTTAGGAGCACAAAAGCTGACATTTCAGACCTCAACTCTTCATCAGAAAAGGAGGATGGGGAGACGGTTCTGAAATAGGGAGAGAGGGGGAGGCGGATCGAAGAAGGTTAGAGGAGGCAGTGTCGGAGGATGATGTATTGGATCCAGAGGTTGGTGAGGTGGGATGCGAAGGTAACAGTTAGCACGCTGGTTCCTGACCAATATGATCCAACTTCGAACCTGGAAGCAGCCTACGTCTTGACATACCACCCGACCACCCTCCGGATCCAACGCATCATCCTCCGACACTTCCGACATCTGCAATCCAACTGCACCACCAAAGTCATTTCTCCATCCCCAACCTTGCCTGCATTCCGGAGGGACCACTCTCTCCGAGACTCACTTGTCCACTCCACACTCCCATCCAACCCCACCACACCCGTCACTTTCCTCAGCAACCGCAGGAAGTGCTCCACTTCCCCTGCCATACCTTATCCCTCACCCCCATCCCAGGCCCCAAGAAGACTTTCCATATCAAGCAGATGTTCACCTGCACATCTGCCAATGTGGTATACTGCATCCGCTGTAGCCGTTGTGGCCTCCTCTACATCGGGGAAATAAAGCAGTCTTGTGGATTGTTTAACAGAACACCCACTCTCAGTTCGCAATAAACAACTGCACCTCCCAGTTGCGAACCATTTCAACTCCCTCTCCCTCCATTCCTAAAATGACATGTCCATCCTGGGCCTCCTGCAGTGCCACAACGATGCCACACGAAGGTTGCAGGGTCAGCAGCTCATATTCTGCTTGGGAGCCCTGCAGCCCAATGGTATCGCTGCGGATTTCACAAGCTTCAAAATCTCCATCCCTCCCACCGCATCACAAAACCAGCCCAGCTCGTCCCCGCCTCCCTAACCTGTTCTTCATCTCACCTATCCCCTCCTCCCACCCCAGGCTGCACCTCCATTCCCTACCTACTATCCTCATCCCGCCCCCTTGACCTGTACATCGTCCCTGGTCCGTACTTATCCCCTCCCTACCTCCACACCTATACTCACCTCTCCTGGTTCCATCGCCACCCCTTTAACTTTCTGTCTCCTCTTCACCTATCTTCTCCTCTCTCCCTCTTCGACCCACCTCCCCGTCTCACTCTATTTCAGAACCCTCTCCTCCTCTCCCTTCCCTGATTAAGGGTATCTGCCCGAAACATCAGCTTTTGTGCTCCTAAGGTGCTGCTTGGCCTGCTGTGTTCATCCAGCTCCACACTTTGTTATCTCGGATTCTCTGGTATCTGCAGTTCCCATTATCACTGATTCAAATCTGAAGTTTTCTTTTTGCTTTGTGCACACCTTCTTTGCAGTTGTAACTTTGTATTCTGCTCTCTGTTTAATCACTCTGTGATCTTTGTACAGTTTGATGTACCCGTTCTGCACATAAAACAAAACTTTGCACTGTGCTGAGGTATGTGTGACAAGAAAGATTCAAATTCCATCAAACTGAATTGAATCAAGAGTCCCTACTGCAAACATACAGCCTATTCAGCTCAGTGTGTTGGCAATTATCCTCTGAATAGCATCCCAATCAGATACACAGATACACCTCTCCACCCTATTCCCATGACCCTGTTTTCGCCATGGCCAATCCACCGAGCCTGCACAGACCTGGACACAATGGGGAATTTAGCATGGCCAATCCACTCAATCTGCACATCTTTTTTACGGTGGGAGGAAACTGGTGGAAAGCAAGGCAGACCCCATTTTGCAAAGATATTTTCATAAATAAACAGAATAGTATTAATACCACAAAGTTGTCGACTGAGTGACGGGAGGAGAAAATCAGTGACACCCCCAGTCCCCCGAGCACAGTCTTGCAGACAGCACATTACCTTGCTGCTGCCTGTACCTTTAGTAGATGGATGTGGACAGCAGCCATTACTTTCGGTGACATTCACTGTCTGCATGTATCAGCAGGCCTGACACTGCACATGGCCACTGCTATTGAAAGACAACCTGCTCTCCTTACAGGGAAACGTGCTGGGAGATTTTTTCAAAGTTAATATGTTTAATGATACTTTGCAAAATGACTGAGCATGTGACAGAACAAACTCCAATTTGTCACAGAGTGTGTCCACGATCCATACAGCCAGCATTTTGGCAAATTTGTCTTTGAGCCAACAATGAAACAATGCAAAATTACAGACGCGCAAATGTTATGTTTTGCAACTGGATGATCACTGGGAGTATCCCTGTCTTTAACATTCAACTCCTAACTTACTGAAAGTGAGTTTGCTTTTGGTCACTTGGTGCAGTGACACGATCGGTTAAGGAGAAATGAACTCGAGTTCATGAGGCCAGATTTCTAAACCACATGCGCAAAGTCCTTTGAACTATCCCAAGGCATGAGCAGCACAGGTTTCTGTGTACCAATGTTCTGAACTGTCTCTCCATTTCCTGAAAGACCCGAGTGAGACTTGAACCTTGAACTTCTGACCTAAAAGTAGAGAGACATTGCAGACAGTGCAGTAGAGGTTTAACAAGAATTTCTCCAAGGTTGAGAACTTGTGTTGATGAGAAAAGTTTGGAAAAATTGGAAATGATTTCATTATAGAAGATAACTAAAAAGGCAATATGCAGAGAAAAAGTCAGGTACCAAAGCAAACTGGCCAAAAATATAAAGGAGGACAGTAAAAGCTTTTTTAGGTATGTGAAAAGAAAAATATGGTTAAGACTAAAATTGGGCCCTTGAAGCCAGAAACGGGTGAATTTATTATGCGGAACAAGGAAATGGCAGAAGAGTTGAATAGGTACTTTGGATCTGTCTTCATAAGGGAAGACAGAAACAATCTCCCAGATGAAATAGTGGATGAAGGATCGAGGGTAATGCATAATCTGAAGAGAATTTATATGAGGCAGGAAATGACGTTGGATAAACTGTTATGTCTGATGGCTGATAAGTCCCCGGGGCCTGATGGTCTGCATCCCAGGGAACTTAAGGAGGTGGCTCTAGAAATCGTGGATGCTTTGGTAATCATTTTCTAATGTTCTATAGATTCAGGATCAGTTCCTACAGATTGGAGGGTGGCTAAAGTTGTCCCACTTTTCAAGAAAGGAAAGAGAGAGAAAACAGGGAATTATCGACCAGTTAGCCTGATATCAGTAGTGGGAAAGATGCTGGAGTCAATTATAAAAGATGAAATTATGACTCATTTGGATAGGTATTCGGGCCAAAATACTGACTTGGATTGAAAATTGGCTGGCTGGCAGAAAGCAAAGAGCAGTGATAAACAGCTCCCCTTTAGAATGGCAGGCGGTGACCAGTGGGGTACCTCAGGGTTCGGTGCTGCGACGGCAGCTGTTTACACTACACATTAATGATATCGATGAAGGCATTAAAAGTAATGTTAGCAAATTTGCTGATGACACAAAGCTGGGTGACAGTGTGAAATGTGAGGAGGATGTTATGAGAATACAGGGTGACTGGGACAGGTTAGATGAGTGGATGAATGTGTGATTATCCACTTAAGTGGCAAGAACAGGAAGGCACAATACGATCTAAATGGAGTCAAGTTAGGTTAAGAGGAAATACAACGAGATCTAGGTGTTCTTGTACATCAGTCAATGAAAGCAAGCATGCAGGTACAGCAGGCAGCGAAGAAAGCTAATGGTATGCTGGACTTCATAACAAGAGGAATTGAGTATCGGAGCAAAGGGGTCCTTCTGCAGCTGTACAGGGCCCTGGTGAGACCACACCTGGAGTATTGTGTGCAGTTTTGGTCTCCAAATTTGAGGAAGGACATTCTTGCTATCGAGGGAGTGCAGCGTAGGTTCACGAGGTCAATTCCCGGAATGGCGGGACTATCATATGTTGAAAGATTGGAACAACTGGGCTTGTATACACTTGAGTTTAGAAGGAAGAGAGGGGATCTGATTGAGACGTATAAGATTATTTAGGGATTGGATACTCTGGAGGCAGGAAGCATGTTTCCGCTGATGGCTGAGTCCAGAACCAGAGGACATAGCTTAAGAATAAGGGGTAGGCCATTGAGAACAGAGCAGAGGAAAAACCTCTTCACCCAGAGGGTGGTGGATATATGGAATGCTCTGCCCCAGAAGGCAGTGGAGGCCAACTCTCTGGATATTTTCAAGAAAGAGAAGCATAGAGCTCTTAAAAGTAGTGGAATCAAGAGTTATGGGGAAAAGGCAGGAACAGGATACTGATTGTGGATGAGCAACCATGGTCATAATGAATGGTGGTGCTGGCTCAAAGTGCCGAATGGTCTGCTCCTGCACCTATTGTCTGTTGTCTTTTGCACTAATTTGAATTGCTCAATCACAATGGACTGAATGAACTCTATCAGCATCATGGCAAGTCTGTGCCCCATGTTTTTAGCATTAGAAAAATCAAATGGAATTTAAATTAAAGATCTTGGAATTTAGCAACTGTTTATCAACTTTTCGTCATATATACATGAGACTCTCAATATGTTGATAACAGTGACTTCAAAATCAATTAAAAAGGCAATTGCCAAAAATTCATTATGCAACATAAAACAGTATTGACCTGAACCTTTACTGGAAACCGAGTATTTTTGATCACTAAAGTTGTTGCAATCATTTTCGACAAATAATTTTATAATTGTTACACAATGATACTTTTACAGATGAAAGAAAAAAATCAGTTATTTGGAAAAAAAATCTGAAAGGTTTGCTGGAAAAGCCAAAAAAGTCAACACTTTACTCAACTTTGCTCTCAGTCAAATATATTTGGGTAAGTCTTTTAAAATGTTTGGACTGGAGGTTTATGATTTCTTTAGATTTTAGTTTTAATGAAGATGAATGCTGGGCTGCAAGCTATTCAGATTTTGGAGTGTGTTATTAAGGATGTAGTTGAGGTGTACTTGGAAGTGCATGGTCAAGTAGGGCTGAGTCAGCACAATTTTACCACGGAGAGGTCATGCCTGAAAAATCTGCTCAAATGCTTTGAGGAGGAGATCTTTGACAAGGTATCTCACAGGATGCTGCTAAATAAGATTAGAGCCTCTGGAGTTAAAGGCAAGGTACTGGCATGAGTAGGGGATTGACTGATTGGCAGAAGGCAGAGAGGGAGGGTAAAGGGGTCTTTTTCAGGATGGCAAGTGGTGATTAGTGAAGTCCCACAGGGATTAATGTTGGGAACAACTATTCACATTATACATTCATGATTTCAACAAAGGAATTGAAGCATTGTTGCTTTGTTTGCAGATGACACAAAGACAGGTGGAGGGTCAGATTGTATTTTGAAAGCTAGACGGCTGCAGAAGGGTTTGGACATGCCAAGAGAGTGGACAAAGATGTAGCAGATGGAATACAATGTGGGAAAGTGTGAGGTAATGCTCATCAGTAGGAAGGGCAGAGGCAAAGACTGTTGTCGAAATGAGGAAAGGCTTCGGAAATCTGAAGCACAAATCAACTGAGCAGTGTGAAGGAACATTTTCAGCTCCTGCACATAGAACATAGAACATAACAACACAGTACAGGCCCCTCGATGTTGTGCTGACCTGTCATACCGATCTGAAGCCCATCTAACCTACACTATTCCATGTCTGTCCATATGCTTATCCAATGAAGACTTAAATGTACCTAAAGTTGGCGAATCTACTACCGTTGCAGGCAAAGCGTTCCATTCCCTTCCTACTCGCTGAGTAAAGAAACTACCTCTGACAGCTGTCCTGTATCTTTCACCCCTCAATGTGAAGCTATGCCCCCTCGTGCTCGCCATCACCATCCCAGGAAAAAGGCTCTCTTATCCGCCCTATCTAATCCTCTGATTATTTTATATTTTTCAATTAAGTCACCTCTCAACCACCTTCTCTCTAATGAAAACAGCCTCAAGTCCCCAGGCTTTCCTCAAAGACCTTCCCTCCATACCAGGCAACATCCAAGTAAATCTCCTCTGCACCCTTTCCAAAGCTTCCACATCCTTCTTATAATGCGGTGACCAGAACTGCACACAATACTCCAAGTGCGGCCGCACCAGAGTTTTGTACAGCTGCAGCATAACCTCTTGATTCCGGAACTCGATCTCTCTATTAATAAAAGCTAAAACACTGTATGCCTTCTTAACAGCCCTGCCAACCTGGGTGGCAACTTTCAATGATCTGTGTACATGGACACCGAGATCTCTCTGCTCCTCTGCACTACTAAGAATCTTACCATTAGCCCAGTACATTGCCTTCTGGTTACTCCTACCAAAGTGCATCACCTCACACTTGCCCGCATTAAACTCCATTTGCCACCTCTCAGCCCACCTCTGCAACTTATCTACGCCCCTCTGCAACCTACAGCATCCTGTGTACTATCCATAACTCCACCGAACTTAGTGTCGTCTTCAAATTTACTAACCCATCCTTCTCCGCCCTCATCCAGGTCATTTATAATAATGACGAGCATTAGTGGAACCAACACCGACCCTTGCGGTACACCACTAGTAACTGGTCTCCAGGATGAATATTTCCCATCAACTACCACCCTCTGTCTTCTTTCAGCAAGCCCATTTCCCATCCAAACTGCTGTATCTCCCACAATTGCATTCCTCCGCATTTTGTGCAATAGCCTACTGTGGGGAATCTTATCGAACGCCTTGCTGAAATCCATATACACCACATCAACTGGTTTACTCTCATCTACCTGTTTGGTCACCTTCTCAAAGAACTCAATAAGGTTCGTGAGGCACGACCTTCCCTTCACAAAACCGTGCTGACTATGCCTGATCAATTTATTCTTTTCTAGATGATTATAAATCCTATCCCTTATAACCTTTTCCAACAATTTACCCACAACTGAGTTAAGGCTCACAGGTCTATAATTACCACAGTTGTCTCTACTCCCCTTCTTGAACAAGGGAACCACATTTGCTATCCTCCAGTCATCTGGCGCTATTCATGTGGACAAAGATGAGTTAAAGATCAATGTCAAAGTCTCGGCAATCATCTCCCTGGCTTCCCAGAGGATCCTAGGATAAATGCCATCCGGCCCAGGGGACTTTTCTATCTTCAACCTCTGTGGGGTTTCTCATGCCTCTTCCTTGTGAACCTCAATCCCACTTAGTCTCGTAGCCTGTATCTCGGTATTCTCCTTGACAACATTGTCATTTTCTAGAGTGAATACTGTTGCCAAATATTCATTTTGCGCTTCCCCTATCTCCTCTGACTCCACGCACAACTTACCACAGCTATCCTTGATTAGCCCTAATCTTACTTTCATCATTCTTTTATTCCTTAAATACCTATAGAAAGCCTTAAGGTTTACCTTGATCCTATCCACCAACAACTTCTCATGTCTCCTCCTGGCTTTTCTGACCTCTCTCTTTAGGTCTTTCCTGGCTACCTCGTAGTCCTCAAGCGCCCTAACTGAGCCTTCACATCTCATCCTAACATAAGCTTTCTTCTTCCTCTTGAAGAGAGATTCCACCTCTTTCGTAAACCATGGCTCCTGCGCTCTGCAGCTTCCTCCCTGCCTGACAGGTACATACTTATCTAGGACACACAGGAGCTTTTCCTTGAACAAGCTCCACATTTCTAATCTGCCCATACTGTGTGGCCCATTCGCAATTTCTCTCCCTTTACTCCTGAACAGTGTTCTCTTCCAATAATATTTACCCTCCTGTGATTACCCTCCTCCATTACAGTGATTACTCCCTTCTCCAAACCGATCCTTTCCTAAGATCTACCCATGGATCACTGCCAGTCAAATTAGATTCACCTGGGAACTGCCAGTGGGTGCCCACCAGCACAAGCAGCTCGCCCGTCTCATGTGAATAATCCCCAGGCACCAAAACTGGGTGAGGGCTGCTGTCCCTTTTCTGGAACAGGAGACATTCGCTCTCATCACCTGGAAGTGCTGAGACTATTCTTTTGCAGAAGATTTATTCGATACATACTTCTGTTTGCAAAGAATGGATAGTGAACTGGTTGAGGTTTATCACATGGCGGGTGAAGCTAATTTAATATACATTCCTTTCTAGCTATTTGTATCCTTTGAAGGTATTATGTGGAAGAATAAAATGCCATTTAAATTAACAAAGACATTGTGGTTTGGCTTGCTTTTAAATCAAATTGACATATTCACGTGACATTATTGATACTTAGATTTCGAAACACAAACTTTCTGGCATATTTAGGAAAAAGGTATTTGATAACAACAGATTATGCAATATTACCACAAGGTAACTGAAGGTAAGTAAGTTGCCTTTTTACAGGAATATGAGAATGTTGGATTGTGAAAGCTGATACAGACTTACTGGAAAAACAATCCCAGAAGTATGCTTTCGTATCAGACAGTTATAACTCAATGCTTTTCCATATACACTTGAAACATTTCCACTGGGATTTCGTCAAGATGGCTGTGACCATGTCCTTTGGCCAAAGAGCCGGGGAGAAAAACAACTTGATGTCACATTGGTCGCTTTAATTTCTCTGCGACCCCCACTGATTTGAACCTTTCTCTGTGTGCATTGACTGCTCTCCCAATTCTCAGATCCAGCCCTGACTTTTGTTATTAAGCCTGCCAACAAGGGTGGTGCATTCATTCATTCATGCATTACACACACACACACACACACACACACACACCTTCCTCTTTCCCCCAGACTGTGATGCCATGATTAAACATCAAGCTATTGTGTTCACAACAGTCACTAATCTCATTTCATCTGGTGATCTCAACCCACAGGCACCTAACACAATGCCCCAACTCTGCACAATCCACTTCTACCTTCTTCCCAAAATCCACAAACAGGTCTGCCTGTGTAAACTCATTATTTTTCCCTGCTCCTGTCTCACAGAACTCATCTCTTCCCACCTCAACTCAATTTTTTTCTCTCCTTGTCGAGTCCCTTCTTTCTTAGATTTGTAATTCTTCAGAGGTGTTAAAGGATTTCCAGTTACAGAGTTTCCAATGCATTGTCATTCTTCCTGAAGAACTGTACACAATTCTCCAGCTGAGGTCCAACCTGTACCTTATATAAGATCTGTGTAAATCCCCTGATCTTGGATAGCACCAAAATTTGGGCATCTTGGAGGACGCAACTTTAAGATATAGAATTGTCTCTGATATTCTGAGGAAAAGTTTTGACAATTACGTTTC
Source organism: Stegostoma tigrinum (assembly GCF_030684315.1). NCBI lineage: Eukaryota > Metazoa > Chordata > Chondrichthyes > Orectolobiformes > Stegostomatidae > Stegostoma > Stegostoma tigrinum. The sequence continues at coordinate 19,703,537 of NC_081358.1, forward strand.
TCAAAAGATATTTATAATGCACTTGCATTGTTGCAATCACTTGATTTGGTGTTACGGTCCATAATTCTGGGTCACAAGCTCAAGGTTCCAATCCTCCTCTGGTCACAACACTTTAACATACTTTCAAAAATTCAAGTTGTATTTACAGATACTCACTAACTGTAGGTTATTCGATGCACAAGCTTGGTTCAAAGCCATTATTTTTCAGTATTAGTTGGAAAAGGTGAGCTTTTTTTTTTACAAATTTTGTCAAATGATTTTTACATTTTTTGACATACATTCAAAAATTCAAGTTGTATTATTACACACTTATTAACTGTGTGCTTATCCAGTGCAACAAATAGCAGCATATCTTATGCAGATCTGCAAATGCCAACATTTTTCCACCTCACATATAGATGAAAAGAAATAATAATTTAAACACCACAGAAAAAAGGCTACATTGACAATATGCTACTAAAAGCTTTGGATAACAGTCTCTCAAAATGAGATTTAAAGTGAAACAATTTTTTTGTATTCTTCAACACACACCTTTTTTTGCTGCCAGCTCTTACTGAAATCACGAGGCTACGTTCTGTTCTTTGACCACTGGTCAAAGTCTTGGATTAAAAGGAAGCCTCCGTCCTGGGCACTGACAAGGTGTGCTTTCTTCTTTGATGTAACCTGAGGATTAATGGCAGAAATATTTGAAGTTGTTTGTGAATTTGAGATCACAAGGTGTAGCGCTGGATGAACACAGCAGGCCAAGCAGCATCAGAGGAGCAGGAAGGCTCACGTTTCGGGTCGATCCATTATCTCTGTGAATTTGAGACATTTGATCACTTTAGGTTGCAATTTAATGTAAACACGACTAGATGGTGCAAGAGATAATGGGAACTGCAGATGCTGGAGAATCCAAGGTAACAAAGTGTGAAGCTGGATGAACACAGCAGGCCAAGCAGCATCTCAGGAGCACAAAGCCCGCAACGTCAGCTTTTGTGCTCCTGAGATGCTGCTTGGCCTGCTGTGTTCAGCCAGCTTCACACTTTGTCATCTTGGACTAGATGGTGCAATGTCAGTTGTCTGTGGAAAAGGAAACTAGAAATGGTATCAACAAAGTGGAGAGCTGGATGAACGCAGCAGGCCAGGCAGCGTCAGAGGAGCAGGAAATCTGACATTTCAGGCATGGACCCTTCTTCAGAAATGATGTTCAATGGAAGTTTGTCAAAATAAATGCATTTCACCATAGAAATGTGTCATTATGCATTATATCTGATTACAATCTCATGCAAGCTTGACTTAATACTCATGACATTTACTTCTTCATTCTGACCAAGATTTTTACCTGACAGTACTGTGAAGAAGGTACAATTACCGTGATCACTTTTTCTGAGTTCACTTATTACAATTTGGGCTGGTCACGTTCAGTAGGGTAGATAGCAAGTAATTCCCATGCTTTACTCCACATTTCAAGCAGATTGCTTTGCATGACTTCACAGTAATTCCCCAAGCCCAGCTCCTGCGTTCCACTCTCCTGACTGCCGTTTGTGGTCTGACTCTCTCCCTATTTCTTTGCGCTCTCGTTTCCAATAGCTTACCTGGAGTGTCAAACAACCTGTTGCACTCCCAGAATAAATTACACCAAACTAACTACAATGATCTCCAAGAGTTCAAACGAATATGGCAAGTTATAATATTTCCTCGACCAATTCGAGTGAACTGTGATTTTCATATTGTTAAAGGTACTCCTATAGACATGAAAGCAAATATATTGAGTCTTCCTGTACTCTGAACTCCGTTAGTATACAAGTGTAAATTCTCCTAAATATCTCTGCAAGGCTGCACACCAGGGAGTGGCTGCATATGCTGAGAAAGCAGCAGATTTTACTTTGTGCATCCCGTCCTGCTGTGTGACCACTATGAATAACAAAGTTCCTGTCAGGGCATCTCATTCTACATTTTGAGCTCTTGTTACAAGAACATATTTTAATTCACATTTTAAATCTGTATCATAGTTGTTCTGACTTGGTCGCACGTGCTTGGCTATCAGTGTAAATGTCTGATTGGTTTAAATATTTTGACTGCATTGTTTTATAGTTCAATGAGTGACCCAGACCCCTTCTGGTGGACCAGTAAATAGGGCAGATCACTAAACAAGGGCGACTACAACAGCTTCTTTTGGACGACCGCAAGTCTAAGGAAACACAAGGTCCAATCAAAATCATTCTGAAACTCAACATTTTGTTTTCAATCCCAACCAATTTGAAGGAAATTCTACAAACCAAATAACCAGGATATTCAAGATAACAAAGCGTGGAGCTGGATGAACACAGCAGGTCAAGCAGCACCTTAGGAGCACAACCTTTAAAAACTCTACTGCAGGAGTTTCACAGGTGAATTGAATAAAGACCAAAATGGAATGAAATTGTTGGACGTTGGGGTACACCTGAGAGGTGGGACTGTCCAAACTCTACTACAGAACCTCGATACCAGCTTGACACACTATATGGCTTTCCTCTGTATGGTAAGCCCATTGTAAGACTTAATGGAATAAGAGTTCATCTTGACATTAGTAGTAACTCTCTTCACGATGAGCACTTCCAAATTGTGCCATTGTGTTACTCCGTAAGAATAATAAAGTCAATCAGACACGTCACATCTGGTTTCCCTGCGACAGCATTGTCTGAAGTCCCAAAACAGGGAGAGCAATATTAAAACGGTCTCTCCAGATTAATTTAGAAATGAAGCATGAAGTGAACACTGTCAAAAGCAAATAGAGTTATATCTAGGAATGTAGTTTTCGCTAAAAATAGCAAAACTAACTTGATTCAGAGAGTCAGCCTGTACTTACTCACCTCGATCAATGCAGGTTTGTGTTGAGGGGTGCCCTACCTCCCCAAAATTCTCAGGCATTTCATAGAATCCCTACAGTGTGGAAACAGGCTCTTTGGCCCAACAAGTCCACCCTGACACTCAGAGCATCCCACCCAAACCCATCAGCCAATAAACCCACTTCATCTAAACATCCCTGAATGCTACGGCAACTTATCATGGCCAATCCACCGAGCCAGCAGATCTTTTGGATGTGGGAAGAAACCCATGCAGACAAAAGAGAGAATGTGCAAACTCCACACAGACAGTCGCCTGAGAGCGGGGGATCAAACCCAGGCCCTGGCGCTGTAAGGCCTGCTGTGTTTGGTGGGATGTACCAGACTCTATGCCTTGAGCCGCTTACCCACCTTTTTTGTAAATGTTAATTTAAATAAAGTGCATTCCTTTTTGGAAGATGAAAGATCTTTCAGGAACCAACGGATGAAATCCACACAAAGAACTGCACTACAATATTGTAATTTAGCTAACAATATGGTTAGCAATTCCTGAAGACGTTTTCTAAAAGAAAAGACATTCAATGATAGAACAACAGCACTGAAATGAAAACTGATGGCCATGACAGTCATTTTCTGAGTTTGCTTCAGGCAGTGGGATCTCTGATTGGGTCTGATGAACAGCAACTAGGATGGAGAATTCATGTTTACACTGCAGTCAACAGCAGTGCGAATGAAAATCTCAGTCCTGCGTTTTCCTGGATGGGTGGGATTTTCATTCTCCAAAGCTTCGTGTTACTGACTGGACAGCTCCACGCTTGTGATACCTGAAGTAAATGTTAATATGACATTGACATGAGACGGGCTGTGACCATCCAGATCGCAGATACATACACAGTCACCTTTACCCACAATAAGACCAGCAGCACATTTTTCTTACACCAAGTAGAATGATCAAAAGTTCAAGTATGAAACTTAAGTATATACTTGTATCAGAGTATTCTGTGTCCAAGCTCCAAGGTTAACCTTGTTGATTATTTGTTACCTTTGCCCGGATTTTAAAAAATGGTCGGCAAAAGATTCATTCTTTTTCATTTTCTATGGCTCTTTTTGAAATACTGTAAAACAAAAATGTCAATGTTTACATTGAATGTCAACTCCACAATCATTCACATTTTATACAAATTGATGTGCTGAAATTATCAATTTACAGAACAAGTGGCAGCACTAGATCTGTCAATTTTATCGCGATAACTTTCATTTCCATTTACCTTCTGTTCCTCCATTTATTATTTCATTTTCACTCCGTTTACCTGTTAATATATCAATTTCTACTGCTTTGTATAGGATGGTTCATATTCACATATCTATCCACTAACCATTTCTACTGTTTTCCTGATCATATTAAATGTATACCTTCTGTTTCTCCCTGAATACCATACATCATGAAAATCCTTTGAAACATTTTCCATTCTTTGCATGACTTAAACATCCTTCTTCAAGTCGGATGGTCAAAATTGTACACCAGAAATTTGATAAACCTTTCATGAAGTTGTCTGAGAGCAATCTATGGGCAACTCACCAGAAGACCATTTTAAGTCCCCTACAAACTTTGAAACTGTGCCTCTTATCTTCCAGTCCCGATCATTAATATAGCTCAGGAAAGAAAATATTCAGGTGTTCTGCCAGTTGCCAATAGTTACAAAATATTATTCTCAATTGCTGACCTAAATTCCATTTTAAACCTCTATTTCAATTTGATTTAGATCTTTCATTACTGAATTTTACGAAGTATGTTCTGATTGACCAGTCATCATCCTCCACTGAAATGTAAACAAATTCTTCCCTGAAACATGTTGGTCCAATAAAGAAATTGGAGATTTCCGTATCGCCCCACGTAGCACCTCTGGACTCGGTCACCGGCCCCGCCTAAATTCCTCGATTCAGGCGTTCTGCCAGTTGCCAAAATTCCATTAGAACCTTTTGGGAAAAGGCAGACACCGGATTGTGGTGGAACTTTGACCTATGTATCTGCAAAAACAAGACAAGTCAGATGCTGCCAACAAATGAAGTCAGTGTGGAGTTTTGCAATATGCTGGGAGTTCCTGCTAAACTGACTCAAATGGAATGCCCACGAGGCAGATTTGGTTCTTTATCCCCACAGTAAGAACTCATTATCCACATTAGATAGGGGACCAATGGACACATGGCGAAGGATAAATGTGGATGGAAGAGTCGGAAAGCCCAGGAAACCTGCCACTAGGGATGATGGTACCAGGTCTGTAAGTTGCAGGATGCAGATCGGCCCTCGAGATGGTGCTGTGATAACCTCAGCTCACATATAGACCCCTGAAAACCCCAGTGAGGAGATCAGTGGTGTCTGCAAATCTCGTCTAACTCCTTGAATTGTGCCCCGAGGAATTTAGGTGGGGCCGGTGACCAAGTCCAGAGGTGCTACGTGGGGCGATATGGAAATCTCCAATTTCTTTCTTGGACCAACATGTTTCAGAAAAGAATTTGTTTACATTTCAGTGGAGGATGATGACTGGTCGATCTGAACATACTTCTTAAAATTCAGTAATGAAAGATCTAAATCAAATTGAAACAGAGGTTTAAAATGGAATTTAGGTCAGCAATTGAGAACAATATTTTGTGACTATTTCCTTTCATTTTCTGTGCAGAGAGAGGCCTGCGATGCCAGTATTCTACAGGCACTGGTAACCCTACTTCATCCAGGTAGTCATTCTTTCCTGCTGACTAAACACAATGTCTGCTCATGGGTTATTTCTTCAAAACGGACCTGAGTTTTTATCCAAAGACCAGCAACATTTTCAATAGGCATTGCTGGAATGAAATGACAAGCAGAGAGTCTGACTAATTTTACTGGTACTTCACTAGTTATAGTAGTCAATTCTCCCATCCCTGCTGCTGATGCAACAGACAAATTTAGGAATTATTTGTAAGAAAAAAGGTACTTTCAGGTCTGAATGGGCTAGTGCTACACTGCACCATTGCTTACTAAGTCACCAGGACAGAAAGAACGAGCTGATCCCAAAATTCAATTACCATTGTCATATATGTGATGTGGACTCTTTGTTTCTTCAGCATATGATTCATATTTTCTATAAGCAGTACCGTCAAACAGCTCAGTAAGACTGTTATGCACTATGTGACTGCTTCCTTTATCAAAAATAAACCAAAACGATCGATCACAAAATGACAAAGGAATTAAAGTTTGTCAGTATTTGCTATTTTGACAATGTTGAGATGCACAGCTACACTATTTCGCTCATATTCATAAGTAATAAACTGTCCTATCTCTCACCGCTTGCAATTTTTTAAAAAAATGTCAGTTTGGTAGATGAACAGAAGTCTTCCTTGGAAAACGTTTACTCCTAAAGAAGGAAGGAAGTTCAGAACTGGTCCAAAATAGATAACTTCCAGGCATGTAGTTTAGTTTTAAATTTCCACACCAGATGTTTTACATTAAAATCCTGAAGAGATACTTGAGGCTGAGAAAGGCTAAGCTCAGTTATGTGAAGATCCCAGGAAAAGACAATCAGCTTCTCATGACTAGGAAATGCGGGTACAGTTATATTAAGCTCTCTGGATATGACAGGGAAGAGAATGCTCGCTGGTGTGAATGTGACAAAGTAGTGTTGTTTGGATTAATAGGCTTGCACTTTACCGAGTGCTTCAAAACCTTTAAATTTGTGTCATACATAAATAGTTGGGTTTATTATCTATTCTGTTTTCATTTGTGTAATAAATTCTGTATTACTATTAAATTCAATTAATTGCAGCTTTGCTTGCTTGTAATCCAGAAGAAAAGACCCCCTTGTTAAAATGAAAACTGATTTATCAAGCCAGATTAGTCTTGGATCTGTCCAGTCGTAGCATTAATTGGGATCATAACACTTCAAAACAAAACGTTGTACCACCCCAGGGATGGCCAATCCATTCACGCATGTAAACAATCCAAACATTACCTCTCACTCTTCAATTACCTGGTTTCCCATAAAGGTATTCATTGTCTTTCTGAAAGGCAATGCTTTCTCTGTCTCACACAGGTTTCCTCAGCAAATTATTCCACCTTTAAACTGTTCTTTGCAGGAAGCAATTATATCTAGGCTATCTGGCAATTTAGCCTCATCTAACACATGACTGCTTATCTCCATGCACTTCAACATACAGACTACATCAGTGCTTTCAGCTGACCTACTTAATGTCATTTCGTCTGAAAATTGTTCATTCATTGGGGCCTGTTCTTTCCTGCTTTGCATTGCTATTTTGATTTTAAAGCTGTTTCATGAGTTGACAGCATCTGAGTTGAGCTTGGCATCAGCATTGTACTCCAATAACATAGATGAGGGTCTGATGCTGCCTGCATTCCGTGCACTCTCTCTGTATTCCTGATGATGGGCTTTGCCTTGCCCCAGTCTTACTTCCTTGTTGTAATCTTCCAGCTCCAGGTCTGGTCTTCTCTTCATTCATAAATTCAAATTGTGATCATCTAGTGGCAGTGGTCAGTCAGTGCAATTAGTTCTGGGAGTCCAGTTCCACCAACCAACTTCTACCATTAAATGGAATTTGGTCAACCTTACTGGTTTGCGCTGTACAGTGAAAGGAAGTGTAGTTATTTTTCAGTATTGTATTGCATTTCTTTTGTATTAACTTTCCCCTTTGTTTCCCAAACCAAAACTACCCACAGGATCCTACTCTGGCTTTCACTTTGATTTCTTTTTGTGGAATCAAGATCAGCGTTCTGCTTGGTTTTCATTAATGTGTATTAATGAATGAGAAATTTTGTCCAATACCACAGAAATTACTCTACTCAATTTCATGCATCCAGTCAGCAGCTGATCAGCAGTAACTAAGACCTACCGTCCCATAAAAACATCAGTTACTCCTGGGCTGGACAAAACGTGAGCTGTTTAATCAGCCCTCAGTGTAATTACAGAGGGTCATTAGTTTAAGGCCGTGTTCTGATGTCTATGTCTATTCAGTTGGTGAAACCTGCAACATTTAGGAGTAGCAGGGTATCTGATATTAACATCGAACTCCTGAATACCAGCAGAATAGCACTAATGGGATTAGTCATATGAGGTTCTTGAGTGGGTCTAATTGGCCACTTTAGGCCTTCAAATGGCACGGAGGTGATAGGCACAAAATAGGCTTTTCTACAACTTAATGGGGGAGGGTTAGAAAATGATAGACTCTCCAGTTGCATTCAGCCACACATGCTTGGGAAGGGAACTAAATTTCATGCTAGGAGTCGACAGCTTTCACATCTTTGAAGACATTTTGCACTTTCAAAGATTTGTAACTGCAACATTAATTTTAAATTTTCAACATCACTAATTAGTGTTTTGTGTTTTTGCATTAAATTGTGCTCTTGAAGTTTGCATAAAATGGCTTATGAGTTAAAATATTCTTTTTGTTAACTTACTAAGTTTCGACTGGCTGATTCTTGATTCTTCTGGTTTCAGCAACATACTTTCACTCCCATTACTGCAATCTATGTCCAGGCTATTCTTCCCTGGTTTCCTGACGAATTTCTAGAAGGAAAAAAGAAAATTTAAATTATTTTACAAACAGCTTTTATTCTACAATTGAATGAAGACTTTAAACAAGATAATATTTTAATACTGGCATTTTTTGTTTGCACACTGAATGCATAATTCACCGGACTTTATTTAGTAATTTATTCAACACCAAAAAATCAGATTAATAGTAATTTACGTTATTTCTTCAGAACAAGCCAAGTTGGATTACTCAAATTTACAGAGTGTCGTTGGCACAGTACTTCAATTAAACTGAATTAAAATTTTTCGCATTTGCTGACACAGGTTTAAAGCACACAGGGATTTCAGGGAGAACAAAATCTGGTACACAAGAATCATACCATCACCCACTCCTCATTCTCCAATCCTGCTGCACATCCAATTCTCTCCTATTCACACTCTCCCCGCCTCCACCCCACCCCACCCCACCTTGATTTCTTTCCTCCCGCTTCAATTCTCATGCAGAGTGATAAAAGTTATGGGGAATGAACAGAGCAGCAGAAATTAGCTTTGAATTGATTTCAGGGCTGTCGAGATCTACACTAAAGCCCTTCAGCCCATTGCGTCCATGTCAGTCAAAAACAAGCTCAGAACAATCGTACTCCCATCTTCTACCTCTCAAAGATCTATAATTGATTCAATGATTGGAAAGGCCTCATTCTATGTTTCAATCTTCCATGATTTCAAATAAGAATGAACAAGTGATCCTGATATAATATGAACAGTCTCACATTTATATGATCAGTCACCTTTGAGCCCAATTCTGAAGTGTTCATCGTGCAATCTGCTCCTGGATACATGCTCATGGACATAGTGTGATTTATTTTTGTTTTGCAACAAATCAAAATGATTGTGCTGTTGAAAAGATGAAATTACATTTGCTACTGACAAAGGAACATAAGAAAAGTGTATAACAGGTAAAAAGTCCAAAATGTCCTGTTTGCGTGAAGCAAGGGGGGTTACAGGGGAAAATGGGAAGAGGAGCCTGAAAGAGAATGAAAGAGGTGAGAGGAAAGAGAGAGGAAGCAGAAGGAACTGAAGGAAAAGAGTCATAAGGAAAAGAGAGCATGAAACTGCACAAGGGAAAGAAAGATGAACGAAAGATCATCTTGTTGCAGTATTGGCTTGTTTTGTAACCAAAAATATTTAATACAATAAAACGTATTGGTGTCTTTGGAAAAAGTTGAAGCTACTGTTGCCTGGTTCTAACAGGTTCACAAAGCCAGGCAAAGTGCTCATTCGTGCTAATAGTTCAGTGGTGAATTGTGGTAAACATAAGGAATAGCAGCAGGACTAGACTGGTGTGACCTTTCAGGCCTGTTCAAACATTTAATATGATCATGGTGGATCTTGGCTCCACTCTACTTTCTCACTTGTTTCTCCTATCTCTCAATTACTGAGAGATCATCAATGTATTTCCATCTTGAATTCACACGACCAAGGAGCAAATATAGGGAGTTCCAAAGATTCACAACCCACCAGAGAATGGTTCTCCTTTTCTCAATCCGAATGATTGGCAAATCACTGTAAGGCTTTATTCTCATTTTCTGAAAATAACTTCCCATTTCACATTTTCAAAGACACTGCAAGCCACAACAGATGGCAAGTAATGATGAAAGAGCCCCCAATTTCAAATTCCAGAATGAATTACTTTATGAAATCTACAATCAAATCATCACTTTGTAGTTTGAAATCATCGATAATTTTAATACATTTTAGTGGAACAATTTAATTGAAATTACAATTCTTGCAATGCACAATGTAACATTTCTCTCATGGAGCAATCTGGTCCGATGGCACCATGTATTCAGCGCCCTTCCTTCCGAACATTTATCTCTCTGTTTAATCCAGATGACCCCATGTAGTTTAAGGGGAAATGGAAATAAGCAGATGAAGGATATCTTTCTATTCTCCTGTTTCAGATCATGTAAGAATCTAACATTGAAAGACAGAGGAAGGATATACTTTTAGAGTTAGCAAGCAGGTTAAATTTGGGATAAACAAGGGAGAAAAGGAAAGCTGAAATTATGATGGGTTTAGTCACGCACTTAGGTATATTAGAGAAACAGGCAAGTGCAGTGCAGTTTGAAAAACTTAAATTGCAAGTGATACAAATGGAGTTAGAGAATGAAAGGAAGGCAAGATAGTTTGAATTATGGTTACAGGCAGAGGAACGAGAAAGGGAGAGAGAAGAGATTGACAGAGACAGAGAAAGAGAGACAGAAGAAAGGGAAATAATGTTTGAGTTGGAAAAGATGAAGTTGCAACTTGTAGCAAAAACGTTTCAAATGGCAGAAGGAAAAGTACAAGATAGAAGTAAGGATGAGCAAACTCATAGTAGCTAACGACATAGTGGGGATATATACAAATACACCAAAACATTACCAGACATCGATGAAGAAGACGTGGAAGCGTTTTTCATCTGTGAAAAATTGGCTAAACATTTGAACTCGCCGGAGTGTGTACGATGTTAATTCAGATGAAGTTGGTAGGCAGGGCTAGTGAGGCATTTGCATTGCTGTCAGAGGAGGTTTTAACAGATTATGAAGAGGTTAAACAGGCTATTTTAAATGCATATTAATTGGCACCAGGCGCACTGAGACAACAGTTCATAAGAATGAACCAGGTCAGAGTTATGTTGAGCACAAAACAATTAAACAGAGCAACTACGATAGAAGGGTGAGAGTATTAGAGATAGAAAAGACATGTAAGGATCTTTGAGAGGTTAGTCCGCTGGAGGAGTTTAAAAACACACTTCCAGAGATAATAAGAGCTCATTGAGGGACAGAAAGTTCCCAAAGTGAGAGGAGCTGCAGAGATGGTGGATGAATATGTATTTGTGCATAAACTGAAATCTCTCTTCGAACAGCAATTTCAGTCCATAAGGTATTGAAATTGGGAAAAAGGGAGATCCTTTTACGAAAAACACAAAGTAGATCACACTGGGAGCAGTTTACCACACGTCAAAAAAGAAACGGAAGAGACTGTAAAGGAGGCAAGAGGCCCCAGCTGATTTGGCCACAGTAAGGTGGGACACACAAAGTCACTTTGCTGGTGGTTTAAGAAACGCACGAGGAAAAACAACATGGTAAAAGATGCTAATTCAGTGGGGTTGGTTGACGTAATGAAGGAAATCCCAAAAGGAGTCGAGGAGCTGCAGGAGACTGCACAGCCGAGTCTCTGGCTGGATAGCGAAACAGTGTCTGATCCTTACAAAGACTTAACCTCTGTGTGCACGATTTACTCAGTAGGAACAGAGGGAGAAGGTAAAGAAATTACAATTTTGAGGGACACAGGAGCTAATGGTAAGAGATGAAGGAATTTGCACTCCTTCTGAAATGTTACCCAAGAGAGCGGTATTCTGTGGAATAGATGGACTGAGATTTAGCGTTCCCCTGTGTAAGATCAGGTTGGAAAGTCCAATCAAGGCTAGGGTAGTGAAAGTGGCGGTGATTGAAAAAGTGTCAATTCCAGGAATACAGTTTGCTCTTGGAAATGTCTTGGCAGGAACAAAAGTGGGAGTGACACCCCATGTAGGGAAGAAGCCAAAGGAAAACCAGGGAACTGAGCAGTTCAAAGAAAAGTGCCCTGGAATTTTTTCGGACTGTGTGGTGTCAAGACCCCACAGTCAAAGGTTAATGCAAGAGAGGAATAGCAAAGAGAAAGTTGAAGAAGTTGAGGTCCAGTTAGCTGACACCCCGATGACAAAATGCTCAAGGAGAACCTAAACAGGTAGAGGATCAGGCAGAGGTGTTAAGTTCTGAAAAATTACCAGAGTTACAACAACACGTTGAGACAGTAAAAGATCTATTTCACAAAACTTATCCGGAAAAGGAATCAGAATGTATTCCCAGGTGACATTTCCTTGAGGGTAGACCCCGAAGCGAGAAAGAGAAGTCTCGACAGGTTAGTGCAGAGGGGACATGGGTCGAAGTGGACCAGATTGTGTTGCCGGTGGTATATGGACAGGAAGTGTGGGTAGCACATGAATGACTGGTAGGAGGGCGTTCAGGAGTGAGGAAGACTCAGGTTAAAATGCAAAAGCATTTCTACTGGCCTGGATTGCAGAAGGATGTGCTTGAATTTTGCCCGTTCCTGTCATTCATGTCATATGGTAGGAAAGCCTCAGGAAGTTAAAAAAAAACTAGCCACTTTGATGCCAATTCCCACATTTGAAGAACCTTTTACACGGGTTATAATGGATTGTCCAGGTCCCGTCCCCAAAACCACAAGCGACCAAGAGTATTTGCTAACCATAACGGATGTGTCCACCAGATTTCTGGAGACAATTCCGTTATGCAGTGTCAAAAAGAGGTGTGGAAGAGTTGGTAGCTTTCACTACATGTTAAGGCCGACCGAGGGAAACTCAGTCAGACCAAGGGTCCAATTTTACTGCCCAACTATTTAAGGATGTATCAGAGATAATGGGAACTGCAGATGCTGGAGAATCCAAGATAATAAAGTGTGAAGCTGGATGAACACAGCAGGCCAAGCAGCATCTCAGGAGCACAAAAGCTGACGTTTCGGGCCTAGACCCTTCATCAGAAAAGGGGGATGGGGAGAGGGCTCTGAAATAAATTGGGAGAGAGGGGGAGGTGGACCGAAGAAGATAGATGCAGAGGAGAGTATAGGTGGGGTGGTAGGAAGGGGATAGGTCAGTCCAGGGAAGACGGACAGGTCAAGGAGGCGGGATGAGGTAGCAGGTAGGAGATGGAGGTGCGACTTGAGGTGGGAGGAAGGGATGGGTGAGAGGAAGAACCGGTCAGGGAGGTGGAGAAAGGCTGGGCTGGTTTTGGGATGTGGTGGGGAAAGGGAGGTATGGGCAGTCCTCCGCTCCCACCGCTCCAACCGCAACCTCACCATCACACCCGCAGATAAGGAAGGCGCAGTGGTAGTATGGCGCAACGACCTCTACATCGCCGAGGCTTCATGCCAACTATCTGACACCTCCTCCTACCGCCCCCTTGATCATGACCCACCCCCGAGCAGTAAAAACATCATCTCCAATACCATCCATGACCTCATCACCTCAGGGGACCTCCCACCTACAGCCTCCAACCTTATTATTCCCCAACCCCGCACGGTCCATTTCTATCTCCTTCCCAAAATCCACAAACCTACCTGCCCTGGTCAACCCATTGTCTCAGCCTGTCCCTGCCCCACCGAAATCATCTCCACCTATCTGGACACCATTTTCTCCCCTTTGGCCCAGGAACTCCCTACCTACGTCCGTGACACCACCCACGCCCTCCACCTCCTCCAGAACTTCCAATTCCCTGGCCCCCAACACCCCATTTTCACCATGGACGTCCAGTCCCTATACACCTGTATTCTACATGCAGATGGCCTCAAGGCCCTCCGCTTCTTCCTGTCCCGCAGGCCCGACCAGTCCCCCTCCACCGACACCCTCATCCGCCGAGCCGAACTCGTCCTCACCCTCAACAACTTCTCTTTCGATTCCTCCCACTTCCGACAGACAAAGGGGGTGGCCATGGGTACCCACATGGGCCCAAGCTATGCCTGCCTCTTTGTAGGTTACGTGGAACAGTCCCTATTCCGCACCTACACAGGCCCCAAACCCCACCTCTTCCGCCGTTACATTGATGACTGTATCGGCGCCGCCTCTTGTTCCCCACAAGAGTTCGAACAGTTCATCCACTTCACCAACACCTTCCACCCCAACCTCAAGTTCACCTGGGCAATCTCCAACACATCCCTCACTTTTCTGGACCTCTCAGTCTCCATCTCAGGTAACCAGCTAGAACCTGAGGTCCATTTCAAGCCCACTGACTCCCACAGCTACCTAGAATACACCACCTCCCACCCACGCTCCAGCAAAAATTCGACCCCCTATTCCCAATTGCTCCGCCTCCGCTGCATCTGCTCACAGGATGAGGCATTCCACTCCTGCACATTCCAGATGTCCAAGTTCTTCAAGGACCACAACTTTCCCCCCACAGTGGTCGAGAACGCCCTTGGCCGTGTCTCCCGCATTTCCCGCAACACAACCCTCACACCCCGCCCCCGCCACAGCCGGCCCCAGAGGATCACCCTCGTTCTCACATACCACCCCACCAACCTCCGGATACAACGCATCATCCTCCACACTTCCGCCATCTACAATCAGACCCCACCACCCATGACATTTTTCCATCCCCACCCTTGTCTGCCTTCCAGAGAGACCACTCTCTCCATGACTCCTTTACTCGTTCCACACTCCCCTCCAACCCCACCACACCTGGCACCTTCCCCTGCAACCACAGGAATTGCTACACTTGCCCCCACACCTCCTCCCTCACCCCCATCCCAGGCCACCAGATGATTTTCCATATTAAACAGAGGTTCACCTGCACATCTGCCAATGTGGTATACTGTATCCGTTGTACCCGTTGTGCCTTCCTCTGCATTGGGGAAACCAAGTGGAGGCTTGGGGACCGCTTTGCAGGACACCTCCGCTCGGTTCGCAATAAACAACTGCACCTCCCAGTCTCGAGCCATTTTAGCTCCCCCTCCCATTCCTCAGATGACATGTCCATCCTGGGGCTCCTGCAATGCCACAATGATGCCACCTGAAGTTTGCAGGAACAAGCAACTCATATTCCACTTGGGAACCCTGCAGCCCAATGGTATCAATTTGGACTTCACCAGCTTCAAAATCTCCCCTTCCCCCACCGCATCCCAAAACCAGCCCAGTTCGTAACATCCCCCCACTGCATCAAACTACTAGCCCAGCCTGTTTCTGCCTCCCTGACCTGTTCTTCCTCTCACCCATCCCTTCCTCCCACCTCCAGCTGCACCTCCATTTCCAACCTACTAACCTCATCCCACCTCCTTGACTTGTCCGTCTTCCCTGGACTGACCTATCCCATCCCTACCTCCCCACCTATACTCTCCTCTGCACCTATCTTCTTTTCTCTCCATCTTCGGTCCGCAACCACCTCTCTCCCTATGTATTCCAGAACCCTCTCCCCATCCCCCTCTCTGATGAAGGGTCTAGGCCCGAAACGTCAGCCTTTGTGCTCCTGAGATGCTGCTTGGCCTGCTGTATTCATCCAGCTTCACACTATATCATTTAAGGATGTTACCGATAATTTAGGCATCAAACACTTTAAATCAAGTGCATACCATCCTGGATCAAAGGGAGCATTGGAATGGTGGCATCCGACCCGAAAAGCCATGCAGAGGGGTCTCTGCCAGGATTACCCAAATGATCAGGATATGGGTACCCTACTTATATTGTGTGCCACGAGAGATGCTGCAAATGATTTGACCCAGTTTCCTCCTTTTGAGTTGATATTCGGACACGAAGTGGCAGGGTCTTTAAAATTAAGTAAGAAAAAGTTGATAGATCCAAAATTAGATATTTCAGAATTGGATTATGTCCCTGAGTTGACAGAAAGATTAAGCAGAGTAGGTGAATTAGCTAGGCAACATCTGGAGGTGGCACAACATCTAATGAAGCAAGAGGTTTGCCAGTGGGAATAAAGTCTTGGTGCTGTGACCAGTGTTTGGAGACGCCTTCAAAGCAAGGTATAGTGGTCTCAATCAGATTGAGATGAAGTTGAGTCAGGTGAGTTATCTGGTAAAGATTCCACATAGAAAGAAGCTTTATCGGGTATGTCATGTGAATATGTTGAAACCCCATTATGACAGGGACAGTGTACCAGAGAAGCAGGTATTAGTTACTGCCATTCAGAGAGAGGGATCAAAATCCAAATCATTTGATTTTGATGTGCCTCAAAGCAAGAGAAATAATGTGCAAGCTATTCGAGAATGGGATAGGATAATGAGCTGCTTGTCTCAGGAACAGAGCACTGAATCGGAAGGCTTGTTGCAGAAATATGAGGGCATATGTGGGAATAGAATGGACAGGACTAGTGCTCTAATGCTTGAGGGTGAAGCAGGGAATGCTGTTCCAATAAAACATCACCACTGCAGGCTTAACCTTCTTAAAGCCGCGCAGGTGCAGAAGGAAGTGGAAGGGATGCTGCAGAAAGATGTCTTCGAGCTAAATCAAAGTGAGAGGACTATACAGGTCCTACTGGTTCTGAAGCCTAATGGTACTCAATGGTTCTACCTGGATTATCGGAAGGTCATTGTCGTAACTAAACCAGACTCATACCCAATTCCAAAGCTGGAGGACTGTGTGGAAAACGTTGGAGAAGCCACATTTATCACCAGCTTGGATTCACTCTGCGGTTACAGGCAAGTGCCTTTGTCAGAGATCACAAAAGAAAATTCTGCGTTTGTAACCCCAAATGGGCTGTATCAATTTAAAGTAATGCCTTTGGTATGAAGAACTCATATTGTGGCAGAATTGACTAATCGTGCCCTTTAACCTTTCATGGAAAGATCACATGGTGCATTTGGTGGAGCTCTTTGAGAGACTCCAGGAAGCAAAACTGGTTATAAACTTAGCAAAAACTGAAATTGTGAAAGCAGAAGGGACATTCTTGAGACATAACATTGGACATGGTGGGATGACTCTGAGGAACATAAAGAAACATAAATGCCTTCAAAGAATTTCCAAGACCATCCTGGAAGGCAGGAAGCTAAAATGTGTGGTTTCTTTAAGAGATCTGTGTTTTTCTGTACTTACTAGTTCTTTGAACAAATGTATGTCCGTGAACAGCATCTGAAGTTGTCAGTACGGAGAGTTTCAAAAAGTGGAACAACTGTGTCAAAAAAGCCTTATATATAGCAGGTAAAACAGCAGTCTTGTTTATTTTTACTGTAAATCTCCTGGTTATGGTTTCTTCATGAAGACCCTACATTACGACAGCACAGCCATAATGCTTATTTTCGCCCGTACCCTTGCTGTGCCTGTGCTGGTGTCAGACAGAGTGCAAATAAATTTATTAATACACCGCACACCAGGGATAAAAACACCCATGTGATTGTAGAATTAGAACCAAGCAGAGCCCCTGGTAGCAAAGCCTATGTGAACGAATAAGTGAGGGGGAAAGTAGGGATCAAATCAAAATGGAATTGAGGGGGCGATAAGGCACTCCACACCCTGCGGTGCCCACATCACGCAAAAGACATGGGTGGTATTGGTGTACACCACGTGCTCCTTCTCCAGAGACACGCGGCATGAACGCAGCCACAGAAAAGGGGCCGTCAGCTGGCCACAATGACCCCCTCCACTGCCCGCGGCCTGTAGCTATTAATGGAACAGCAGTCTTGTTTTCATGCTGTAAAAATGACTTTGAATTTGGCCAATTTATTGAAACAAAGCACCGAGATACAGAGAGACAGTTGAATTTAAATCTGATGGTGTTGACAAACTGCGGCCAATCACATTATAATGGTTGGATCATGTCATTATGGCCATCTGAAAGGGAGAGCCATTCACAACCTGGCAGAGTCAGCACCATTCAGCTCTCAGGGAAAGCCTGTCTAATTTATCACAAGGGCCATGGTATTTTAGCTCAAATTCTTCACTGATGAAATTATAGAGACAAAACATCCCTGACAGCACAGATAACGGAAGAAAGGCCTTTGTGAAGAGTTCAGAGGTGACAGAAAATTCCAGAAGACAGTCTGAGTGAACTTGGTGAGATAAAGTTACACTTCATTGTTCCTTATTAATTGAGTTGACATCAGTGAGACTATTACTTTTAATTAAACAGCATTCCAGTAGAATTTAGACCAGTCAGGGTGCAATTAATTGTCTAAGGGGAAATTGTCGGCCTGTTCATAATTTTGTTAATTTGTTCATTATTGGCTTAAATAAATATATAGTTTCTAGTTTCTTGTTTCTTGTAAAGTTTAGATCAAAGATTTTCTTTTTTATAACCACAGTTTTAATCGACTACAAGGCGAAAGACAAACTTGTCTGTGCATTTTTGGGGGCAATTATTGGAGGGAAGCCCCTGCTCCTGTCATAATGGATTGGGGCTTTTGTTTCAGTTTAATTATCGGAAGGGTTCGCCCATTGTAATAACAGCTTAAACAATGGAGTTTCAACTACAACCAAATGGCCATGAAGTTACAGAACAGGCTCAAAGATGAATAGCCAACCTCTGCTCCCAAAACCGATATTCCATTGTCCTCTGTAATTTTCTTTTTGTTGCCATTGAGACATAGTGCTGCAGAAACATGTATGCCGTTCGATGCTTCCCTCCTGGGTAGGTAAATGGGTCAGGCGGTTATTTGGGATGTATCAGGGTGTGTAGTTGGGTTCTGTGAGTTGCCTTGTCAGAGTGTAGTCTGATCATGGGGGAGGTCAGTTGGGTCAGGTCAGTGAGAGATGGTCAGACTGGGTTGTGTGAATGCTCGGATAGGAACTAGCTTTAGGCTGCATCTGTTCAGGTGTTACTATATGGGGAAGATTTCATGTATTTTTATTGTAATTAATGTTGCATCAATGTGAGATTGATACCTGATCTGCAGTGAGAAGATTACTTCCATCACTGAATCGTACACTATCAACATCGTTGGGGTTACCAATGACCAGAAACCCAAATGGACTTGCCTCTTAAATACAGAAGTGAAAAAACAGGTCAGAGGTGAGGAATACTGCAGCAAGTAACTCAACTCTGACTCCCCAAAGCTTGTCCACCATTGACGAGGCACAAGTCAGCAATATAATGGAATACTTTCACCTGCCTGAATAGGTACAGCTTCAACAACACTAACGAAGCTTAACACCTTCCCGAACAAAGCAGCCCACTTGATTAGCATCATATCTGCAAGCATTCACCATTGACAGCATGGGATAAAAAGGTAGAGAGCTGGAAGAGCACAGCAGGCCAAGCAGCATCAGAGGAACAGGAAGGCTGACGTTGCGGGCCTAGACTATCCTTCAGTAACGCATTCCGAGGCCCAAAACTTCAGCCTTCCTGCTCCTCTGATGCTGCTTGGCCTGCTGAGTTCATCCAGCTCGACACCTTGTTATCTCAGATTCTCAAGCATCTGCTGTTCCTACGATCTCCGAAACCATTGACAGCCCATCTTGTTTACAAGATGCACAGCAAAATTACATCAAAGATCCTTACATAGCTTCTTCCAAAGCCATGACCACTTCCATCTAGAAGGTTAGGGGCAGCACATGCATGAGAGCCACCACCACCTGTAGCGTACCCTCCTGGTTAGTCACCATCCCAAATTGGAAATATATTGCTGTTCCATCGCTGTTGTTAGATCAAAATCCTGGATTTCCCTCACTAATGGCATTGTGGGTTTACCCACTACCATGGATTGCCGCAGTTCAAGGAAGCAGCTCACCACGGCTCAAAAAATGGGATCTAGGGTGAGCCAATAAAATGTATCAGTGATAATGGGAACTGCAGATGCTGGAGAATCCAGGATAACAAAGTGTGGAGCTGGATGAACACAGCAGGCCAAGCAGCATCTCAGGAGCTCAAAGAAGGGCCTAGACCCTCTGATGAAGGGGCTAGGCCCGAAATGTCAGCTTTTGTGCTCCTGAGATGCTGCTTGGCCTGCTGCGTTCATCTAGCTCCACACTTTGTTAAATATTCCAGCTTTGAGTACATGCAATGGAAGCAGAGGTTTGCAACAGAAAACAACAAAATTTCACAGGAAGAATGTCAGCGTTAATAAAGATGAAAATGGTTTACTCTGAAAAGCAAGAATCAGACAATAAGATGCAAGACTTTTGTATCATAGTAACAGGTTAAAAGCAATTTTACATTTGCAAAGACATTTCAAGGCATGATCTCTGGTGTGTAATGATGAGCAAGCCCCCAGTTTCAGATTTCAGAATGAATCCCTTTGTGAAGTATGCAATCAAAATATCCACTCTGCAGTTTGAAATCATTAATAATTTCAATACATTTTAGAGGAACAATTTAAGCCATTTTACAATTCTTGCAATGCATGAAGTTGCATTCCTCTGAAGACATGTTGCAGAAATCTGGTCAGGCTGTGCCAGATATTCAGTACCTTTTGTTGCATTGTATTCTGAGCATTATTGTTTCTGTTTTCTCCAGAGGATCTCTTGTAGTTTCCAGGGAAATTGAAAGGATTGCATTCTAAGGACCAAGCAGATTAAGGATACCTTTCTATTCTTTTATATTACATCAGACAAGAAAGCTCAATTTAGCTTAATTTGGCTGACTGACTTCTAACAAGATCATAAACACATTTCCTAAATTACAATCCATGAAGTGTGGTAAAAGAATTGTCTATTGGCACATCATTCTGCTTGAAGCATGGTGACAGTTGTCAGTGAGCAAATCATAGTTTTGACCACCAGCTTCCACAAAATCTCCGACTGTACGTCCCTCAACTGGCCTCTCGGCCGTCACCTGCACAATGAGACAAGATGTTTATACATAATATATTCTGTAAATTAATTTGGACTTTGACTTCCAATAGACATTTATACACACCCTCCACCGATCTGACATGTGAGCAGCATCAGTGACAACAGTCTCAGATGAGATCCCATATCCTCTTCCTTTGTGAATTAGCCACTGTTCTCCATCATCTGTGGTAACTCTGAAACATTGAGCATATTTGTCTGAAAATAATCTAAAACTTCAGATCTGACTTGTATAAATCACAATAAGAAACTCAAATAAAAAAAGTTGCACAACTTGTCAGGACCATCAACACCATTTAAACAAAGGCACATTCCACCCAAAGGAAAATCACCCCTTGCCAATAGCTGAGGATATTTGCCAGAACTGGGAAAGCCATGTTACAAACTGTTCAAGCAGAAGTCTGATGTAGTCATATTCACAGATCATCCCTGTCAATCGATGTCCCAGATTCCTCCATTATCTCCCTCGATACGTTCAGTCTCACCATCAGAAGCAGCGTGCTGCAGACAGAGCCATGTGATCACACAACTGAAAAACCAGATTAAAGGCCTGAGCTCATGTCACAGCCCGCAGTGAATGGTGTTGGACAGTGAAACAAATAACTGGAGAAGCAGATTTTACAGTCACCACATCATCAATGATGGCAGAGCCCAGCTCGTCTGTTCGAAGGATAAAACTGAAATGCTCGCAAAGTTCTTCAGTCTCAAGGTGTGTTGTCTATCTTGAACTTCTCCTGGAGTCCCAACGTCAGAAGCACCTCATAGAATCCCCACAGTGTGTAACGCTGCATGCCCCACAGACAATCCACCTCGCCTGCACATCCTGGGACACTATGGACAATTTGAGCATAGCCAATCTACCTCAGCTAATCAGGAACGAAAAAGACAGCAGAATTTTGGATGAGCTCAATTTTATAGAAGGTAGAAGATGTGAGAGTAGACGGGGGAGGTTTGTAATGTTGAAGGGTATGGAAGGTAAAAGTTGAAGGTGCCATCGGGCTGCTGTCCCATTAGAGAGAGATGACTAGTGATGGTGTAACCTGAGGGTCATCATGCCTCAGGCAAGGGGAGAGATTGAGAAGGAGAGTCCTTCACAGCAGCCTCAGCCAGGTTTATTACTTTTTATGAACTTGATCTCTGTTTGATTTGACTTATCAATGCCTGTGTATTTATTTGTAAAACATTAAAGTTACTTCAATGGGATATTCCACCAGCTGTATTTGTTTGACAGTTTAATGCAAAGGTAAGAAGGGCATTTTGTTCCAGATGGAACGTTGATGGTAATTTTTTTCAAAGTTTCATGCTTATTTCAAAGATTCGATAATGTCATTACATGTCTTGTAAACTCTGTAACTAGGCGGTGTTGTGTTTGATACAAGAGCATGGAGGAAGCATTAGAGATGTGACATGCATGGCAATATATGACGGAATGAAAGTGGTATCGGAGCTAAGGAGACGTGGAGTTTTCTCCCTATGTTTAGTTTACAACCACTTTTGTTGATTTCCTGATCTTGATTGGGGGAATAATATGGCCAGGACATCAGTGATAACTCTGCTGGTGTCCTTCAAATTAGTGCCAGGGGATCTTTTGCAACCTGTTGGTTGGTCACGCTAAACTAGAATCCCTACAGTGTCGAAACACTTCGGCCCAGCAAGTCCACACTGACCCTTGGAGCATACCACCCAGACCTGTCTGCCTATACCCCTATAACCCACACACTCCTCAACACTATGGGCAATTTAGCATGGCCAATGCACCTGCACCACACATCTTTGGACTGTGGGAGGAAACCCACGCAGATATGAGGAGAATGTGCAAACTCCTCACAAAGGGTTGCCCGAGGGTGGAATTGAACTCGGGTCCATGGCGCTGTGAGGCTGCAGGACTAACCACTGGTCCACCGTGCCGCCCCATGACTATGAGAAAACATCTCCTCCAAAAGACTTTACATCCGACAATCTATTACTCCTTTAGTATTGTCAGCCTGTAATTTTTGTTTGGGTTTCAGGGGTGGGATTTAAATCAACAACCTTCTGAATCAAATGTGGGCAAACGTAATTAGAAGTCTGAGGAAGGGTCACCGAACCTGAAACATTAACTCTGCTTTTGTCTTCACAGATGCTGCCAGACCTGCTGAGCTTTTCCAGCAACTTCTGTTTTTGTTCCGCTTTTCCATCCGTATTTACTATGTACAAAACACAGTGGAAGGATCCCTTGTATGGCCCAAGTCAAAAACTGAAACTTAGTACAATTGCCTTACCTTACTCCTGAATGTCTTATTCCTAACCAGCCCAAATATTTCAGAGGCCTCTCTACCCTTTCAGCTCTTGTCACTGGGGTGTTGTATAGCCGTGTCAGTTCAGATTGGCTTGTAATATCATGAGGAAAAGTACCATCTCCACCCGAACCAAAACCTAAATAATAAAAATCAGAATTATTAATTAACACAGGTGATGGCGTTCACATTTATCTGTTGCCCCTGTCCTTTTAGCTGGAAATAGTTGTGAGCTTGGAAGGGGCTGTCTAAGGAGCCTCGGTGATTTTCTGCAGTGCATCGATAAGACGACACACACTACTGCTACTGAACATTGGTGATGGTGGAGGGAGTGAACATTCGGAGATTTTGGACCACATAAAGGGTTTCTTTGCCTTGGAAGTGTCAAGCTACTTGTGTGTTGTTGGAGCAGTACTCATCCGGACAAGTGGGGAGTTTTCCATCACATTCTGATCACATTTCTTGTAGAAAGTGGCCAGGCATTTAGCAGTGGATATTCATTTTGGACTTTTTAGCTCTGATCTGCTCTTGCAGCTATAGTATTTATATGTCAAACGCTTCGTTGCTCACAATGTGGCCTCCTCTACTTTGGGGAAATGAAGCTTAAACTGGGTGTCCACT
This sequence comes from Stegostoma tigrinum, assembly GCF_030684315.1. Taxonomy (NCBI): domain Eukaryota; kingdom Metazoa; phylum Chordata; class Chondrichthyes; order Orectolobiformes; family Stegostomatidae; genus Stegostoma; species Stegostoma tigrinum. The sequence continues at coordinate 19,727,091 of NC_081358.1, forward strand.
TCACAGAACATTTTCATTCTGCTCACAAAAAAGGCCCTGAGCTACCTATTGCCTGCTACATTAACACAGAACTCTGTTCGCTGGCCAACATCTCTTTCTCTGGCTTGCTGCAGTGTTCCAGCGAAGCTCAATGCATGCTGGAAGAACTAACTTCATTTTCTGCTTAGAGACTGCTCAGCCCTCCGGCCTCAATATCGAGTAGTTAAGTCACTAACAGTTCCCATTAACAGCTATTCGCTCTCCCAGCCAGTTTGTTATCAACTCCCTTGTCTATCGAACTGTTCTTCTTTCTTTTTGAGCTCTATCCTATCGTTCACTCCCTACGCCACCGCACCCCTTTTTACTGCATATAAATCGATAATTTCCCAGTTGCCATCAGTTCTAAGGAAGGGTCACTGGGCCCAAAATTTAACTCAGATTTTTTCTTCACAGATGCTGCCAGACCTGCTGAGATTTTCCAGCAATTTCTGTTTCAGTTCCTGATTTGCAGCATCTGCAGTTCTTTTGGTTTTCAAAGGGATGTGTTATTTGGTATGCCCTGCGAGCCTTTGGGATATACAGCCCACATACTTAGCATCACATCGGCATTGAAGTTCATATACCACATCACCCATTTGAATAATAGGCTGAAAGCATCTCAGGCCTATCAGCAGCATCCTGTTGATCACAAACTGATGAATTCCTCACTGTACCATTGCTACTAACCTGGACCCACCTGATAACCAATCAGTCCTCTCCTCTCTAAGGTAACAAAGTGTGGAGCTGGATGAACACAGCAGCCAAGCAGCATCTCAGGAGCACAAAAGCTGACGTTTCGGGCCTAGACCCTTCATCAGAGAAGAGGATGGGGAGAGGTTCTGGAATAAATAGGGAGAGAGGTGGAGGCGGACCGAAGATGGAGAGAAAAGAAGATAGGTGGAGAGGAGAGTATAGGTGGGGAGGTAGGGAGGGGATAGGTCAGTCCAGGGAAGACGGACAGGTCAAGGAGCTGGGATAGGGTTAGTAGGTCGGAAATGGAGGTGTGGCTTGAGATGGGAGGAAGGGATGGGTGAGAAGAAGAACAGGTTAGGGAGGCAGAGACAGGCTCTCCTCTCATGCAGTATAAATGTTGAATTGCTGTTTTCCCTTTTACTTCAGTAATTTGTACAAATTGTCCTGGTCAATACAAGTGGAAAAGCTTTGCCGAAATATATCTCTTCTCACTCATACTCAATCAATATGGTTTTTACTTTAGTCATAAAAGTAATTATTTAACCCTTTCAGCTATCATTAAAGAGTCAATTTGTTATTATACACCAGCTCTAACACTGTGAGAAGTGTTCAATAATACACACAATAATTATTCACCCCACAAAAGTGAGCAGTGTACCCTGACAGGGTCGAAAGCCTGCGACGCAGTGATGTCTACGAGAGCTACTGGCACCTCGTTGGGTGAATCTATCAAGGAAGATCTAACCATCTTACATGTCTGAGTCCTCTGCCACAAAGGAGGAGCAGGCTGGTAAATACCTGCATCAGTATCACATTGCCACAAAACCTCCTGTCTCAGCACTTTATCACTATTCCTTCATTGTCACTTTTCCCGAAAACCTTGTGGGTGGACCCCACCCAGGATGGCTGCAGTTCTACAAAGTGTCTCATGATCACTTTCTGCAGGGCATTTTAGGAGGGATAATAAATGCTGGACCAGCAAGTGATGAACATATCCCATGGAGAAATAAAATAAAAGCCGGACGTGACGGATGCTCAGTGCAGGTGACGTTTCTGCCATTGAAGTCAGGCAGTCAGTTGTATCCATGGAGTGATAGGTGCTGAGATGGCATCCAACCTCTGGTCAGGGGCATGCACCTGTACCTATTGAAAGTACCTGTTATCAGTGACCTACACCCCTCAGGATCATTCCAGCGTCCTGTACAGGATCTTTGCATTGTGTTGCAGCCAGCTGCACACCACCGTATGAGGTTATACTGGACACTCTGTTCAGGAGGGGAAACACTACTATGGAGCTCAGAGCAGACCAGGAGAACCTGCAGGCAGGATGTCTGAAAGGATGTGGGATGGTCTCTAGTTTCTGGAAAATTCAGAGCACCGTTGGATTGTAAGCCGTGTGGTGGTCAGAGCACCCATGGAATGTGCTGGGATTTCATATGCTCTCAGCCCCATGGGACTTCTGATCTCCATATCTTATCCAAGCTCCATTTCACAGTAGGGAAAGAGGCAAACACCCCTTTTTAGGAAAGACTAACATTCTCGGGCTCATTGCTCAAACTACACAGAAACTGTGTTAAGCATGGCCCATTTGTTTGCAAGTATTATACCTACTGTATTAATCAGGTAAATAGACACCGAGAACCGCAGATGATGGCAATCTGGAACCAAAACAGACAGGCAGGTTCTCACAAAGGATCATTGGACTTGAAACATGAAAGTGTTCTCTTTAGAGATGCTGTTTTTTTTTTTGCTGATGCTGTTTTCTCTTTGCAGATGCTGCCAGATCTGCTGAGTTTCTTCAGCACTCTGTTTTTGTCTTAAACAATAGTTTTAAGGCTGCAGTTGTAATTTACGGTCATTCTAAATCATGGATCAACCTACTGCAGTATTTATGTCAAAATTTCCATCATGCTACAGACTGGCCAGTCATGTTTTAATGCAAGAGGAACATCAGACTGAGGATACGCCTCTGCATTATGATGTGTGCACAGGGCACTTTGTTTTATGGTCTGCAGGACTTACGTCTAAAATGCCTCAATATGGTCTTCACTTTTGTCAGTTGTATTGGGGGTTGAAAGATATACACTTATTTAATTAATTAGCAGACCTAGAGTACTGATAAATAGGTAAATGCTTAAATACTCACTTGGAGCTGCAGTAACAGCGCAGGAACAAATTGCAAGAATCACCAGGATCATGGTCCCCGCAGTGTAAGTGCCTGCAGAGTAGAAAATTAAATAATAGATTTGACATGCAGTGGAAATGAAAGATTAAACAGAACAAATTCTTTGCATTTTGTCCAGAGTTATCACTTTGATTTCTTTTGGGCAGAAAAAAACCGTGCACCAAAATAAATAGTTGTACCAGTAAAATACTAACATTCCCCTCCCCACATTTCTGATTGTAAAATAAAACAAGTCACACAGCGTGTGATTTAGTTCTCAAGTTATTCAAAAATTCATAATTGTTGTTCTTTTATTTCTATATTCCTTTAAACACTCAATTTACCTGAGGCTTAGAAGAACAAAAGTCCTGTTTCTCTGGATTTTCTTTGATCTTGTTTCTGATCCCTGTCTGTCGTAGGACACTCTGTGACCCTGAATTTAAAGAACTCATTTACTGACGTCACAGTTTGTGGAAGTGACCATTTCAACCTGTGTAAACATGACAATTGCTTGGGACATACCAATAAGTACATCTGTTATAATAAATTGAAAAGATTAATGAAACATTAGAAAATTAATTTGTTGCACAGATTCTGCTCATGCATGAAATTACATACACTTTCCATTTTGACATGACTCGTGTGTTTGCTTTATTTATCCAGATAGATGGTTGGGGAGATGCATTCGTGAGTGACGTTATGATCTAAGAGTTTGAAATTGTACAAACATTGTAAAAGAGGGAATACTTTTCCTGTGTGTTAATTCAAATTCTGCCCTAATCTGACAAACACAATCTAAATTGGGTCAAATCAGGGTGAACCTAGAGAGCCCACTCAACTATTTTGTCTGAAGCTAAGATGCACTAACACCTAGTTGAATTATATAATGTGCTGTGACAGGTTAATCATGGCTCATATCAATTCCAGCCTCCCAGCCTGCCTTGACTCTTTGCAAATTGCCTACCAGCAGAATAGGTCCATAGCAGATGCCACCTCCCTAAGTCTAGACTTGTCCCTGGAACATGGGAACAATAAGGATACCTATATCAAGCTTATATTTATTGACCACATCTGCACCTTCAATTCTATAATCCCAACCAAAGTAATCTTAAAACTCCGGCAGCTGGATCTCTACACCCTCTGCAACTGGATCCTTGACTTCCTGACCCACAGATGGCAATCAGTGAGGATGGGTAACAGCACCTCCTTCACAGCAATCCTCAACACCAGCACCCTGTAAGGCTGGGAACTCAGTCCCTTACTATAGTCCTTGTACTTTCTTGTCTGTGTGGTCAAATTTTATGTGAACTCCATCTCCAACTTGTTTAATGACACCACTGCTGTAGGCCAGGCATCAAACAATGAAGAGACAGAATACAGGAAAGAGACAGAGTGCTTGGAGCTGTGGTGCAAAGATAACAATCTCTCCCTCAACATGAGTGAAACTAAAGATCTGATCATTCACTTCAAGAAGCAAGGAGGGCGACAGGCCCCAATCTACATCGATGGAGCTGAGGTGGAGATGATTGAGAGCGACAAGTCCCTTGGAGTGATGATCACCAATAATCTGTCCTGGACCACCCACACTGGTGGGACTGTCAAGAAGGCACAACAACATCTCTTCTTCCTCAGGAGGCTAAGGAAATTCACATGTCCATAAGGACTCTCACCAAAGTTTATCGATGTACCAACGAAAACATTAGATCTGGATGCATCACAGCTTGGTACAGCAACTGGCGTGTCCCAGACCGTAAGATACTGCACAAGAGTTGTAAAAACAGCCCGGTCCATCATCAAGAAAAAACTTCCATCCATTGACTCCATCGTTAACTCCATTGACTTCTCGCTACCTCAGAAATGCAGCCAACATGATCAAAGACCACTCCCACCCAACCTCTTCTGCCAGACAGAAAATAAAGTAGCTTAAACACATGTACCATCAGGTCCAAATACAACTTCTTCCCTTCTTTTATTAGACTTCTGAATGGACCTGTCAAGTTTCAAATCTGATGTAACAAAGTGTGGGGCTGGTTGAACACAGCAGGCCAAGCAGCATCTTAGGAGCACAAACGCTGATGTTTCAGGCCCAGGCTCTTCATTAGAAAAGGGGGAGGGGGAGAGGATTCTGAAATAGGGAGAGAAGTGTAGGCAGATCGAAGAAGGATAGAGGAGGAAGTGTTGGAGAATGATGTGTTGGATCCAGAGGTTGGTGAGGTGGGATGTGAAGGTACCAGTTAGCATTCTGGTTCCCGAGCACTATGATCCACGTTCGGATCTGGAGGCAGCCTATTTCAAGCTCTGGTTATTGTGGTGTAATGGTTAGTATGCTAGTTCCTGAGCACTATGATCCAATTTCAAGTTCGAACCCGGAGGCAGCCTACTTCTTCACATACCACCCCACCACCCTCCGGATCCAACGCATCATCCTCCGACACTTCTGCCATCTGTAATCCGACCCCACCACAAAAGACATTTTTCCATCCCCAACCTTGTCTGCTTTCCAGAGGGACCACTCTCTCTGTGACTCCCTTGTCCGCTCCACACTCCCATCCAATCTCACCGCACCCGTCACTTTCCCCAGCAACCACAAGAAGTGCTGCTCTTCTCCCCAACACCGCATCCCTCACCCCCATCCCAGGTCCCAAGAAGACTTTCCATATTAAGCAGATGTTCACCTGCACATCTGCCAATGTGGTATACTGTATCCATTGTACCTGGTGTGGCCTCCTCTACATCGGGGAAACCAAGTGGAGGCTTGTGGACCGCTTTGCAGAACACCCATCTCGGTTCACAATAAACAACTGCACCTCCCAGTCACGAACCATTTCATCTCTCCCTCCCATTCCTCAGACAGCATGTCCATCCTGGGCCTCCTGCAGTGCCACAACAATGCCACCCAAAAGTTGCAGGGACAGCAACTCATATTCCACTTGGGAACCCTGCAGCCCAATGGTATCAATGTGGATTTCACAAGCTTCAAAATCTCCCTTCCTCCCACTGCATCACAAAACCAGCCCAGCTTGTCCCGGCATCCCTAACCTGTTCTTCGTCTCACCTATCCCCTCCTCCCACCTCACGCTGCACCTCCATTCCCTACCTACTAACCTCATTGCACCCCCTTGACCTGTTCGTCCTCTCCAGACTGACCTATCCCCTTCCTACCTCCGCACCTACACTCACCTTTACTGGCTCCATCCCCGCCCCTTTAACTTGTCTGTCTCCTCTCCACCTACCTTCTCCTCTCTCTATCTTCGATCCGCCTCCCCCTCTCTCCCTATTTATTTCAGAAACGTCTCCACCTCACCGTTTCTGATTAAGTTATTGGCCCGAAACGTCAGCTTTTGTGCTCCTAAGATGCTGCTTGGCCTGCTGTGTTCATCCAGCTCCACACTATGTTATCTTGGATTCTCCAGTATCTGCAGTTCCCATTATCACTGATTCAAATCTGAAGTTTTCATTTTGCTTTGTCCACACCTTCCTCGCAGTTGTAACTTTGTATTCTGCACTCTGTTTAATCACTCTGTGATCTTTGTACAGTTTGATGTTCCCATTCTGCACATAAAACAAAACATTGCACTGTGCTGAGGTATGTGTGACAATAAAGAATCAAATTCAATCAAACTGAATTGAATCAAGAATCCCTATTGCAAATATACAGCCTATTCAGCTCAGTGTGTTGGCAATTATCCTCTGAATAGCATCCCACTCAGATACACAGATACACCTCTCCACCCTATTCCCATGACCCTGTTTTCGCCATGGCCAATCCACCGAGCCTGCACATGCCTGGACACAATGGGGAATTTAGCATGGCCAATCCACTCAATCTGCACATCTTTTTTACGGTGGGAGGATACTGGTGGAAAGCAAGGCAGGCCCCATTTTGCAAAGATATTTTCATAAATAAACAGAATAGTATTAATACCACAAAGTTGTCGACTGAGTGACGGGAGGAGAAAATCAGTGACACCCCCAGTCCCCCGAGCACAGTCTTGCAGACAGCACATTACCTTGCTGTTGCCTGTGCCTTTAGTAGATGGATGTGGACAGCAGCCATTACTTTCGGTGACATTCACTGTCTGCCTGTATCAGCAGGCCTGACACTGCACATGGCCACTGCTATTTAAAGACAACCTGCTCTCCTTACAGGGAAACGTGCTGGGAGATTTTTTCAAAGTTAATATGTTTTATGATACTTTGCAAAATGACTGAGCATGTGACAGAACAAACTCCAATTTGTCACAGAGTGCGTCCACGATCCATACAGCCAGCATTTTGGCAAATTTGTCTTCGAGCTAACAATGAAACAATGCAAAATTACAGACGCGCAAATGTTATGTTTTGCAACTGGATGATCACTGGGAGTATCCCTGTCTTTAACACCCAACTCCTAACTTACTGGAAGTGAGTTTGCTTTTGGTCACTTGGTGCAGTGACACCATAGGTTAAGGAGAAATGAACTCGAGTTCATGAGGCCAGATTTCTAAACCCCATGCGTAAAGTCCTTTGAACTATCCCAAGGCATGAGCAGCACAGGTTTCTGTGTACCAATGTTCTGAACTGTCTCTCCATTTCCTGAAAGACCCGAGTGAGACTTGAACCTTGAACTTCTGACCTAAAAGAAGAGAGACATTGCAGACAGTGCAGTAGAGGTTTCACAAGAATGGCTCCAAGGTTGAGAACCAGTATTGTTAAGGAAAGTTTGGAGAAATTGGAAATGATTTCATTATAGACGATAACTAAAAAGGCAATATGCAGAGAAAAAATGAGGTATTAAAGCAAACTGGCCAAAAATATGAAGGAGGACAGTAAAAGCTTTTTTAGGTATTTGAAATGAAAAAAAATGGTTCAGACTAAAATTGGGCCCTTGAAGACAGAAACGGGTGAATTTATTGTGGGGAACAAGGAAATGGCAGAAGAGTTGAATTGGCACTTTGGATCTGTCTACATTAGGGAAGACACAAACAGTCTCCCAGATGTAATAGTGGCTGAAGGATCTAAGGTAATAGACGAACTGAAGGGAATTTCTCTTAGGCAGGAAGTGGTGTTGGATAAGCTGTTAGGTCTAAAGGCTGATAAGTCCCTGGGACCTGATGGTCTGCATGCCAGGGAACTTAAGGAGGTGGCTCTAGAAATCGTGGACGCATTGGTAATCATTTTTTAATGTTCTATAGATTCAGGATCAGTTCCTACAGATGGGAGGGTGGCTAATGTTGTCCCACTTTTCAAGAAAGGAGAGAGAGAGAAAACAGGGAATTATCGACCAGTTAGCCTGATATCAGTAGTGGGAAAGATGCTGGAGTCAATTGTAAAAGATGAAATTACGACTCATTTGGATAGCAGTAACAGGATAGGACAGAGTCAGCATGGATTTATGAAGGGAAAATCGTGCTTGACTAATATTCTGGTATTTTTTGAGGATGTAACTATGACGATGGACAAGGGAGAGCCAGTGGATGTGGTATACCTGGACTTTCAGAAAGCCTTTGATATAGTCCCACATAGGAGATTAGTGAGCAAAATTAGGGCACATGGTATTGGGGCCAAAATACTGACTTGGATTGAAAATTGGCTGGCTGGCAGGAAGCAAAGAGCAGTGATAAACGGGTCCCCTTTGGAATGGCAGGCGGTGACCAGTGGGGTTCCTCAGGGTTCGGTGCTGGGACTGCAGCTGTATACACTACACATTAATGATATCGATGAAGGCATTAAAAGTAATATTAGCAAATTTGCTGATGACACAAACTGGGGGGCAGTATGAAATGTGAGGAGGATGTTATGAGAATACAGATGACTGGGACAGGCTAGGTGAGTGGACGGATGCATGGCAGATGCAGTTTAATGTGGATAAATGTGTGGTTATCCACTTTGGTGGCAAGAACAGGGAGGCAGATTACTATCTAAATGGAGTCAAGTTCGGTAAAGGGGAAGTACAATGAGATCTAGGTGTTCTTGTACATCAGTCAATGAAAGCAAGCATGCAGGTACAGCAGGCAGCGAAGAAAGCTAATGGCATGCTGGCCTTCATAACAAGAGGAATTGAGTATCGGAGCAAATAACTCCTTCTGCAGCTGTACAGGGCCCTGGTGAGACCGTACCTGGAGTATTGTGTGCAGTTTTGGTCTCCAAATTTGAGGAAGGACATTTTTGCTATTGAGGGAATGCAGCGTAGGTTCACGAGGTCAATTCCCGGAATGGCGGGAGTATCATATGTTGAAAGATTGGAGCGACTGGGCTTGTATACTCTTGAGTTTCGAAGGATGATCAGGGATCTGATTGAGACGTATAAGATGATTAAGGGATTGGACATTCTGGAGGCAGGAAGCATGTTTCCGCTGATGGCTGAGTCCAGAACCAGAGGACATAGCTTAAGAATAAGGGTAGGCCATTGAGAACAGAGTTGAGGAAAAACATCTTCACCCAGAGAGTGGTGGATATATGGAATGCTCTGCCCCAGAAGGCAGCTGAGGCCAACTCTCTGGATACTTTCAAGAAAGAGATGGATAAAGCTCTTAAAGATAGTGGAATCAAGCGTTATGGGGAAAAGGCAGGAACAGGATACTGACTGTGGATGAGCAACCGTGATCATAATAACTGGTGGTCCTGGCTCAAAGGGTCGAATGGCCTGCTCATGCACTTATTGTCTATTGTCTTTTGCACTAATTTGAATTGCTCAGTCACAATGTACTGAATGAACTCCTTCAGCATCATGGCAATTCTGTGGCCCTATGTTTTTAGCATTAGAAAAATCAAATGCAATTTAAATTTAAGATGTTGGAATTTAGCAACTGTTTATCAACTTTTAGCCAAATCTACATGAGACTCTCAATATGTTGATAACAGTGACCTCAAAATCAATTAAAAAGGCACTTCCCAATAATTCATTATGCAATACAAAACAGTACTGACCTGAACCTTTACTGGAAACTCAGTATTTTGATCACTAAAGTTGTTGCAATCATTTTAGACAAATAATTTTATAATTGTTGCACAACGATACTTTGACAGATGAAAGAAAATAATTAGTTATTTGGAAACTAAAAATCTGAAAGATTTGCTGGAAAAGCCAAAAAAAAAAGCCAATACTGTACTAAACTTAGCTCTGAGTCGAATATATTTGGGCATGTCTTTTAAAATGTTTGGACTGTAGGTTTGTGATTTCTTTAGAGTTTAGTTTTAATAAAGATGAATGCTGGGCTGCTTAACTTGGCAAGTGATGAAACATTAGATCCACTTGGAGTGGGAAGGTAAATATCCACTTGTTATGGTCCACACAGGTATTGATGATATTTACAGAAAGAGGAAAGAAGTTTTGCTGAGGGAATCTGAGAGACTAGGGGCTCAATTAAAATGTAATAATCTCTGGCCAAGAACTAATTGGCGCAAGGGTGAACAAAATTTAAAAGGGAAACATGTAGCTCAAAGAGTTGTGTGGGAGAAACAGGTTAGAATTCATGAGATATTGACACCAATACTGAGGAAGGAGGGAGCTCTTTTGGTAGGAGGGGTGCACCTGAATCATACTGGGGCTAAGTTCCTGGTGAATAACTAAGGCTATGGATAAGGCTTTAAACTAAACAGTGGGTGTGAGATTAGGGGGATCGGTTGCATTAAAAAGTAGAAACTCAAGGTAGAGGAGAAATATAAAAAGGAAAGCTAGCTCGTCTTGTAAAAGGTGATTGCAAGAGTTATTTTCAGATATATAAGTGGGGAGGGGAGAGGCAGGAGTTGACAATGGAGAGTTGGTGAATGAAGCTGGAGTGGGAGTAATCAGGAACTGAAAGGTACTTTGCAAGATTAATCTTGGTGGAGGATGCCAGTAGCAGACCAGAACTTCAAGAGAGTCAGGCAGCAGAGGTGAATGTATTGGCCTTTACTAAGGAGAAGATGCTGAGAAACTGAAAGATGTGAATGTGGATAAGTATCACCCAGACAGCACCCTAGTGCTCTGGAGGAGATATCAAAGGAGATTGTAGAGGCGTTGGTCCTAATATTTCAGGAATCACTGGAGTCAGGTAGGGTTCCAGAGAACTGGAAAATGGTTAGTGTAACACCGCTGTTTAAGAAAGCAAGGAGATGGAAGACAGGAAACCATAGGTCAATTGGTCAAGCTATTCAGATTTTGGAGTGTGTTATTAAGGATGTAGTTGAGGTGTACTTGGAAGTGCATGGTAAAGTAGGGCTGAGTCAGCACAATTTTACCACGGAGAGGTCATGCCTGAAAAATCTGCTCGAATGCTTTGAGGAGGAGATCTTTGACAAGGTATCTCACAGGATGCTGCTAAATAAGATAAGAGCCTCTGGAGTTAAAGGCAAGCTACTGGCATGAGTAGGGGATTGACTGATTGGCAGAAGGCAGAGAGGGAGGGTAAAGGGGTCTTTTTCAGGATGGCAAGTGGTGATTAGTGAAGTTCCATAGGGATTAGTGTTGGGAACACAACTATTCACATTATACCTTAATGATTTCAGCAAAGGAATTGAAGCATTGTTGCTATGTTTGCAGATGACACAAAGACAGGTGGAGGATCAGATTGTATTTTGAAAGCTAGACGGCTGCAGAAGGGTTTGGACATGCCAAGAGAGTGGACAAAGATGTAGCAGATGGAATACAATGTCGGTAAGTGTGAGGTAATGCTCTTCAGTAGGAAGGGTAGAGGCAAAGACTATTTTTGAAATGAGGAAAGGCTTTCGAAATCTGAAGCACAAATCAACTTAGCAGTGTGAAAGAACATTTTCAGCTCCTGTATGGCCCATTCGCAATTTCTCTCCCTTTACTCCTGAACTGTGTTCTCTTCCAATAATATTTACCCTCCTGTGATTACCCTCCTCCATTACAGTGATTACTCCCCTCTCCAAACCGATCATTTCCTAACATCTACCCGTGGATCACTGCCAGTCAAATTAGATTCACCTGGGAACTGCCAGTGGATGCCCACCAGCAAAAGCAGCTCGCCCCTCTCATGTGAATAATCCCCAGGCACCAAAACTGGGTGAGGGCTGCTGTCCCTTTTCTGGAACAGGAGACATTCTCTCTCATCACCTGGAAGTGCTGAGACTATTCTTTTGCAGAAGATTTATTCGATACATACTTCTGTTTGCAAAGAATGGATAGTGAACTGGTGAAGGTTTATCACATGGTGGGTGAAGCTAATTTAATATACATTCCTTTCTAGCTATTTTTATCCTTTGAAGGTATTATGTGGAAGAATAAAATGCCATTTCAATTAACAAAGACATTGTGGTTTGGCTTGGCTTTAAATCAAATTGACATAATCACATGAGATTATCGATACTTAGATTTCGAAACACGAACTTTCTGGCATATTTAGGAAAAAGGTATTTGTCAAACAACAGATTATGCAATATTACCACAAGGTAACTGAATGGAAGTAAGTTGCCTTTTTACAGGAATATGAGAATGTTGGATTGTTAAAGCTAATACAGACTTACTGGAAAAACAATCCCAGAAGTGGGCTTTCCTATCAGACTGTTATAACTCAATGCTTTTCCATATACAATTGAAACATTTCCACTGGGATTTCTTCAAGATGGCTATGACCATGTCCGTTGGCCAAAGAGCCGGGGATAAAACCATTTTGATGTCACATTGATCGCTTTAATTTCTCTGTGACCCCCACTGATTTGAACCTCTCTCCGTCTGCAATGACTGCTCTCCCAACTCTCAGATCCAGCCCTGACTTTGTTCTTAAGCCTGCCAACAAGGGTGGTGCATTCATTCATTTCTTCATTCATTCATGCATTATACACACACACACACACACACACACACACACACACACACACACACACACACACCTTCCTCTCTCCCCCAGACTACGATGCCATTATTAAACATCAAGCTGTTGTGTTCACAACTGTCACTAATCTCATTTCTTCTGGTGATCTTAACCCACAGCCACCAAACACATTGCCCCAACTCGGCACAATCCACTTCTACTTCCTTCCCAAAATCCACAAACAGGACTGCCTGGGCAAACTCATTATTTTTCCCTGCTCCTGTCCCACAGAACTCATCTCTTCCCACCTTAACTCAATTTTTTTCTCTCCTTGTTGAGTCCCTTCCTACTTAGATTTGTAATTCTTCAGAGGTGTTAATGGATTTCCAGTTACAGAGTTTCCAATGCATTGTCATTCTTCCTGAAGAACTGTACACAATTCTCCAGAATCCCCTGATCTTGTGCAGAACCAAAGATTGGATACCTTCAAGGAAACAACTTTAAGATATAGAATTGTCTGGGATCTTCAGTGGAAACATTTTGACAGTTCCATTTCTCAGAAGATGTTTATAATTGACCTGAAATCTTATGATCATTTGATTTGGTGTTTCTATCCATTCTCCTTGGTCAGAAGCTCAAGGTTCAAGTCCCACTCTGGTCTTTCAGGAAATGGAGAGAGTGTTCAGAACATTAGTGCACAGCAATCTGTGCTGCTCAATCCTTGGCTTATTCACATGTCTTTGTGTATAAGGTTTAAAAGCCTGGCCGCGTGATCTTGAGTTCATTTCTCCCTAACCTTTGATGTTACTACACCAGGTGACCAAAAGGGAAAGAACTTCCATGGTAGAAGAAGGACGTTAAAGACAGGATTCTCTCAGTGGCCATCTGTTTCTAAAATGTGACGGCCATATATGTACAATTTACAAGTTCACGTTACTTTAGTCTACATAATTTCTAAGCACTGTTAAAGATGAGCTCCAGTATCCAAGATCAAGTACTGTACTTGATGTTGCCATGCATACCTCATTTTGCACAGCCACAATCCATTTTCTGATTTTGTCCCCGACAACACATCTGGGAAAATGCAGAAAATCCATCTGGGCATGCAGCACCTGCAAGTTGCACCATAAACACTCCATGTACACAGGTACCATAATGCTACACCCTGACAGGAGCATGACCAGTATCTCTGGTGTTACAGGCAGTATGACTGGTACCATGGCCAGTTTTACTGGTGTCACTGCCAGTTTTACTTGTCTCAAATACCAGAATATACGGCCCTTCCACAGGTGCCAGTCGCATTGGTTTTCCCCTGAAATGTTCTCCTTCAACTCATCTCTCCCGTCAAGCTGTCCAGTTTATTATATGAAAACCTTGCAGCTTGTTCTCTCCGATGCTCAGTCATTTTGCAAAGTATCATAGAACAGATTACCTTTGAAAAATCTCCCAGTACTTTCCCCAGCCACAGTGTAGCTTCCCTGTAAGGAGAGCAGGTTGTCTTTAAATAGCAGTGGCCATGTGCAGTGTCAGGCCTGCTGATACAGGCAGACAGTGAATGTCACCGAAAGTAATGGCTGCTGTCCACATCCATCTACTAAAGGCACAGGCAGCAGCAAGGTAATGTGCTGTCTGCAAGACTGTGCTCGGGGGACTGGGGGTGTCACTGATTTTCTCCTCCCGTCACTCAGTCGACAACTTTGTGGTATTAATACTATTCTGTTTATTTATGAAAATATCTTTGCAAAATGGGGCCTGCCTTGCTTTCCACCAGTTTCCTCCCACCGTAAAAAAGATGTGCAGATTGAGTGGATTGGCCATGCTAAATTCCCCATTGTGTCCAGGCCTGTGCAGGCTCGGTGGATTGGCCATGGCGAAAACAGGGTCATGGGAATAGGGTGGAGAGGTGTATCTGTGTATCTGAGTGGGATGCTATTCAGAGGATAGTTGCCAACACACTGAGCTGAATAGGCTGTATATTTGCAATAGGGATTCTTGATTCAATTCAGTTTGATTGAATTTGATTCTTTATTGTCACACATACCTCAGTACAGTGAAAAGTTTTGTTTTATGTACAGTAAAACATCAACTGTACAAAGATCATAGGGTACTGCAACTGTACAAAGATCCTATGGTGATTGAATAGAGTGCAGAATACAAATTTACAACTGCAAAGAAGGTGTACAAAAAGCAAAACAAAAACATCAGATTTGAAATTCAATTCCATTCAGAGATTTAATAAAAGCAGGGAAGAAGCTGTTCTTGAACCTGATGGTACATGTGTTTAAGCTATTTTATCTTCTGTCTGGCAGAAGAGGTTGGGTGGGAGTGATCTTCGATAATGTTGGCTGCATTTCTGAGGTAGCGAGAAGTCAATGGAGTTAACGATGGAGTCAATGGATGGAAGTTTGGTTTTGATGATGAACCAGGCTGTCTTAACAACTCTGTGCAGTATCTTATGGTTCGGGGCAGAGCAGCCACCGTACCAAGCTGTGATGCATCCAATTGAATGTCTTCTATGGTACATTGATAAAAGTTGGTGAGAGTCCTTATGGACATGTGAATTTCCTTAGCCTCCTGAGGAAGAAGAGATGTTGTTGTGCCTTCTTGACAGTCCCATCAGTGTGGGTGGTCCAGGACAGATTATTGGTGATCATCACTCCAAGGGACTTGTCGCTCTCAATCATCTCCACCTCAGCTCCATCGATGTAGATTGGTGCCTGTCGCCCTCGTTGCTTCTTGAAGTGAATGATCAGATCTTTAGTTTCACTCATGTTGAGGGAGAGATTGTTATCTTTGCACCACAACACCAAGCACTCTATCTCTTTCCTGTATTCTGTCTCGTCATTGTTTGTTGTTGGGCCTACAACAGGGGTGTCATTAAACAAGTTGTATATGGAGTTCACATAAAATTTGACCACACAGACAAGAGAGTACAGGGAGTATAATAAGGGGCTGAGTACCCAGCCTTACAGGGTGCTGGTGTTGAGGATTGCTGTGAAGGAGGTGCTGTTACCCATCCTCAATGATTGCCATCTGTGGGTCAGGAAGTCAAGGATCCAGCTACAGAGGGTGGAGCAGAGATCTAGCTGCCGGAGTTTTGAGATTACTTTGATTGGGATTATAGTGTTGAAGGCACACATGTGGTCAATAAATAGAAACTTGACATAGGTATCCTTATTATCCCCATGTTCCAGGGACAAGTCTAGGCTTAGGGAGATGGCATCTGCTATGGACCTATTCTGCTGGTAGGCAATTTGCAAAGACTCAAGGCAGGCTGGGAGGCTGGAATTGATATGAGCCATGATTAACCTGTCACAGCACATTATATGATTCAACTAGGTGTTAGTTCATCTCAGCTTCAGACAAAATAGTTGAGTGGGCTCTCTAGGTTCAACCTGATTTGACCCAATTTAGATTGTGTTTGTCAGATTAAGAAAGAATTTGAATTAAAACACAGGAAAAGTATTCCCTCTTTTACAATGTTTGCACAATTTCAAACTCTTAGATCATAACGTCACTCACGAATGCATCTCCCCAACCATCTATCTGGATAAATAAAGCAAACACACGAGTCATGTCAAAATGGAAAGTGTATGTAATTTCATGCATGAGCAGAATCTGTGCAACAAATTAATTTTCTAATGTTTCATTAATCTTTTCAATTTATTATAACAGATGTACTTATTGGTATGTCCCAAGCAATTGTCATGTTTACACAGGTTGAAATGGTCACTTCCACAAACTGTGACGTCAGTAAATGAGGAAATAGGGAGGGGATGTCGTGGGGAGTGAATGATAGGATAGAGCCCAAAGAGAAAGAAGGGCAGTTCGATAGACAGGGGAGTTGATAACAATCTGGCTGGGAGAGCGAATAGCTGTTAATGGGAACTGTTAGTGACTAACAACTCGATATTGAGTCCTGAGGACTAAGGGATCTCCAAGCGGAAAATGACGTTGTTCTTGCAGCTTGCAATTAGCTTCGCTGGAACACTGCAGCAAGCCAGAGACAGAGATCTTGGCCAGGGAACAGAGTTCTGTGTTAATGTGGCAGGCAATAGGTAACTCAGGGCCTTTTTTGAGAAGAGAATGTAAATTCTAGATGTGAGTTTTATCGCTGGAATGTTCATTTTCAGACGTTTCGTCACCATTCTAGGTAACATCATCAGTGAGCCTCTGATGAAGCGCTGGTGTTATGTCCCACTTTCTATTTATCTGGTTAGGTTTCCTTGGGTTGGTGATGACATTTCCTGCATTTGTGATGTCATTTCCTGTTCTTTTTCTCAGGGGATGGTAGATTGGTTCCAAATCAATGTGTTTTCGTCGGAGGCTCACTGATGATGTTACCTAGAATGGTGACGAAACGTCTGAAAATGAACTTCCAGCTCAGCGAGCAAACTCACATCCAGAACCTCAACCTGAGCTACAAATCTTCTCAAAACTCGCTAACAGAATGTAAATGTTCTGTGAAGTTGACACCCAGTTTACGCTTCATTTCCCCAAAGTAGAGGAGGCCACACTGTGAGCAACGAAGTGTTTGACATATAAATACTATAGCTGCAAGAGCAGATCAGAAGCTAAAAAGTCTGCAATGAATATCCACTGCCAAATGCCTGGCCACTTTCTACAAGGTTTAATTCAGAATGTGATGGAAAACTCCCCACTTGTCCGGATGAGTACTGCTCCAAAATCACACAAGTAGCTTGACACTTCCAAGGCAAAGAAACCCTTTATATGGTCCAAAATCTCCGAATGTTCTCTCCCTCCACTTTCACCAATGTTCAGTAGCAGTAGTGTGTGTCATCTTATAGATGCACTGCAGAAATTCACCGAGGCTCCTTAGGCAGCCCCTTCCAAGCTCACAGCCATATCTTGCTAAAAGGACAGGGGCAACAGATAAATGGGAACACCATCACCTGTGTTAATTAATAATTCTGATTTTTATCGCTTAGGTTTTAGTTCGGGTGGAGATGGTAATTTTCGTCATGATATTACAAGCCAATCTGAACTGACACGGCTATACAACACCCCAGTGACAAGAGCTGAAAGGGTAGAGAGGCCTCTGACACATATGGGCTGGTTAGGAATAAGACATTCAGGAGTAAGGTAAGGCAATTGTACTAAGTTTCAGTTTTTGACTTGGGATATACTGTAAAACTGGGCCATACAAGGGAACCTTCCACCGTGTTTTGTATAAGCTAAATACGGATGACCCTCCCTCAGACTTCTAGTCACATGTTAGCCCACGTTTGATTCAGAAGGTTGTTGATGTAAATCCCACTCCAGAACCCCAGACAAAAATTACAGGCTGACAATACGATAGGAGTAATGCACTGTCAGACGTAAAGTCTTTTGTGGGATATGTTTTCTCATAGCCTTGCGTGGCCAATCAGCAGGTTGCAAAAGATCCTCTGGCACTACCGGCAGAGTTATCGCTGATGTCCTGGCCGTATTAATCCCCCAATCAAGATCAGTAAATCAACAAAAGTGGTTGCAAAGAAAACATAGGGAGAAAATTCCACGTCTCCTTACCTCCGATACCACTTTCACTCCGTCACATATTCCCATGCAGCTGACATCTCTGATGCTTCCTCCATGCTCCTGAATCAAACACATCACCTCCGAGGTACAGAGTTCACATGACATGTAATGTCATTATCGAATCTTTGAAATAAACATGAAACTTGAAAAAAATTACCATCAACATTCCATCTGGAACAAAATGCCCTTCTTACCTTTGCATTAAACGGTCAAACAAATACAGCTGGTGGAATATCCCATTGAAGTAACTTTAATGCTTTACAAATAAATACACAGTCACATCAGAGATCAAGTTCATAAAAAGTAATAAACCTGGCTGAGGCTGCTGTGAAGGACTCTCCTTCTCAATCTCTCCCCTTGCCTGAGGCATGATGACCCTCAGGTTACACCATCACTAGTCATCTCTCTCTAATGGGACAGCAGCCCAATGGCACCTTCACCTTTTACCTTCCATATCCTTCAACATTACAAACCTCCCCCGTCTACTTTCACATCTTCTACCTTCTATAAAATTGAGCTCATCCAAAATTCTGCTGTCTTTTTCGTTCCTGATGAGCTGAGGTAGATTGGCTATGCTCCAATTGTCCATAGTGTCCCAGGATGTGCAGGCGAGGTGGATTGTCTGTGGGGCATGCAGCGTTACACACTGTGGGGATTCTATGAGGTGCTTCTGATGTTGGGACTCCAGGAGAAGTTCAAGATAGACAATGCACCTTGAGACTGAAGAACTTTGCGAGCATTTCAGCTTTATCCTTCGAACAGACAAGCTGGGCTCTGCCATCATTGATGATGTGGTGACTGTAAAATCTCCTTCTCCAGTTATTTGTTTCACTGTCCAACACCATTCACTGCGGGCTGTGACATGAGCTCAGGCCTTTAATCTGGTTTTTCAGTTGTGTGATCACATGGCTCTGTCTGTAGCACGCTGCTTCTGATGGTGAGACTGAACATATCGAGGGAGGTGATGGAGGAATCTGGGACATCGATTGACAGGGATGATCTGTGAATATGACTACATCAGACTTCTGCTTGAACAGTTTGTAACATGGCTTTCCCAGTTCTGGCATAAATCCTCAGCTATTGGCAAGGGGTGATTTTCCTTTGGGTGGAATGTGCCTTTGTTTCATGGTGTCAATGTTTCTGACAAGTTGTCCAATACCTTTATTGTTTGAATTTCCTATTGTGGTTTGTATAAGACAGGTCATTTTAAAGGGTAGTTAAGAATCAACAGTATTGTTGTCACATGTGAAGAAAGATGAAGTCCCAGAGAACTATACGGCTGTTCTGTCATTAGAAATGCCTGTCTGATCATCGAATCATCAAATCCCTGCAGTGTGTAAGCACTGAGACCACACTGACCCCTCGAAAGAACACTCCACCCAGACACATGCTGTAGCCTATCCATGTAACCCTGCATTTCCCATGGCAAAACCCTCTAGACTGCATATCCTTGGAGTGTAGGACGGAGCACCGAGAAGAAATCCATGCAGACATGGGGAGAGTGTGCAAACTCTACACAGACAGTCACCCAAGGATGGAATTGAACCCGGGTCCCTGGCGCTATGAAACAGCAATGCTGACTACTGAGGCACTGTGCTGCCCATGCTAGTGGTGACTTTAACGTGAGGGCCACCATGCCTGAGACAAACGGAGAGGTGGGAGAAGGCGAGAACTTCATGATAATCTCAGCTGGTTCTGGAATTGAGCCCATGCTATTCACGTCAGTCTGTCTCATAAACTATCTGCCCAGCTTACAGACTCCATGTCACATACAGACGGAAGCAGAGCCACAGGTCTCTTTCCTAAAAGTACGTTGCTGAACAAGACATTTTCTATGACCATCTAATCATTTCACAGGCACTGAGACCAGATTTTAATAAAAAGAATGAAATTTAATTTCTGCCAGATATGCAAAAACAATGTACCATTTCTGAAGTAGGCCTGGTGAGTGTAACTCTGGCTGGTACAATAAAGCTAGAAATCACACACACACACACACACACACACACACACACACACACACACACACACACACACACACACACACACACACACACACACCAGAAAAGCAGAAATTTAATTTAATGCTCTTAGTTAATTTATGAAGGTTTGCATCATTTTCAGACAAATGTTTCAGAGTTATCACAGATGATGGAGACCAGTGGCTAATTCACAAAGGAAGTGGATATGGGATCTCATCTGAGACTGTTGTCACTGATGCTGCTCACATGTCAGATCGGTGGAGGGTGTGTATAAATGACTATTTGAAGTTCTTATTCAAGTCCAAATTAATTTACGGAATATAATATTTATTATCATCTTGTCTAATTGTGCAGGTGACGGACGAGAGGCCAGTTGAGGGACGTACAGTCAGAGACTTTTTGGAAGCTGGTGGTCAAAACTATGATTTGCTCTCTGGCAGCTGTCACCACGCTTCAAGCAGAATGATGTGCCAATAGACAATTCTGTTACTATATTCATGGATTGTAATTTAGGAAATGTGTTTATGATCTTGTTAGAAGACAGTCAGCCAAATTAAGCTAAATTTAGCTTTCTTGTCTGATGTAAAACAAAAGAATAGAAAGGTATTCTTAATCTGCTTGGTCTTTGGAATGCAATCCTTTCAATTTCCCCGTAAACTACAAGAGATCCTCTGGAGAAAACAGAAACAATAATGTTCAGAATACAATGCAACAAAAGGTACTGAATATCTGGCACAGCCTGACCAGATTTCTGCAACATGTCTTCAGAGAAATGCAACGTTAGCATTGCAAGAATTGTAAAATGGCTTAGATTGTTCCTCTAAAATGTATTAAAATTATTGATGATTTCAAACTGCAGAGTTGATATTTTGATTGCATACTTCACAAAGGGGTTCATTCTGAAATCTGAAATTGGGGGCCTGTTCATCAGTACTCACCAGAGGTAATGCCTCGAAGTATCTTTGCAAATCTAACTCTGGCTGATACAATAAAGCTACAAAAACACACACACACACACACACACACACACACACTGCAGAAAATCAGAAACGTAATGCTGTTCGTTAAGTTATGAAATTTTGGATCATTTTCAGAGAAAAGTTCTCAATGTTTCAGAGCTACCACAGTTGATGGACACCCGCGGCTACTTCTCAAAGGAAGTGGATATGGGATTTCATCTCAGACTGTTGTCACTGATGCTGCTCACATATCAGATCGGTGGACAATATGTATGTTTTTAGAAGCCCTTTTTAAAGTGCAAATTAATTTATGGAATATAACATCTTTTCTCACTGTGAGGGTGATGGAAGAGAGATCAGTGCAGTGACTTACAGTCAGAGACTTTGTGTGAGCAGATGGTCAAAACTATGATCTGCTCAGTGACAACTGACACCAGGCTTCAAGGAAAATGATGTGTGAATAGACAATTTTATTACCACTCATCATTTTATGACCCCCTATCACTCGTATCCTTACATACAGATGAGGAAGGACACCACTTTGATTGGGACAACACATCCATCCTAGGACAAGCCAAACAGAGACATGCATGAGAATTCCTAGAAGCATGGCATTCCAACCGGAATTCCATCAACAAACACATTGATTTGGAGCCAATCTACCATCCCCTGAGAAAAAGAACAGGAAATGACATCACCAACGCAGGAAATGACATCACCAACCCAAGGAAACCTAACCAGATAAATAGAAAGCGGGACATAACACCAGCGCTTCGTCGGAGGCTCACTGTTGATGTTACCTAGAATGGTGACAAAACATCTGGGAACACACCTTCAAGCTCAGTGAACCAGATTACATCTGGAACAAAATAAAGACCCACTCTCTTGTGGACCGAGAGGAGGAGAGTGCTGTGTTGGAGGTGAAAGGAAGACGTCAGGTTGGCTGTGCACCTTTGCGACCAGTGGATCTTAATGCTGGCTTCGGCCTAATGCTGGTTCAGGGGAGCAGCCAACCTGCAACGATGGCTGCGGCAAGTGCTTGTGCCCCAGGTCGGGGGGTCCAGAACACCATCCGTGTTTCCGTGAAGAAGTTGGATGAAGGTGCACCTGTGGACCGCACCTTCTTCATGAAGAGGGTCCTGTTGGACTGTTGCGGGTTCGCTGATGCAGACATTTACTGCCTGCAGGATTTCCCTGGAGGAGGTTTTTACGATGTGACCTTCAGGAGTGCCAAGCTTTGCGAGCGCTTCCTGGAGGTTTTCAAGGAGAAAGGAGGTGAGGGCCCCCTCTCTGTATTGACCGCTGTCCCACTGTTTGTGATGCCAGCGCAGAGGAGCCGTATGGTGACTGTACACATGTACAACCCACATGTGCCAGCAGTTGATGTCCTGACCTTCCTTGGAAGGTACGTGAAGGTGGAAGGGGACCTAACTGACATCATGGACCCCTTTGGCATCTGGACCAGTAAGAGGCAGGTCAAGGTGACGCTGAGGATGGGCGCAGACAGGAACATCGTACACCCACCGTCCAGCTTCGCGATCGGCGGGAGCAAGGGCTACCTGACCTATGCAGGGCAACCTAAAGTCTGCCAAGCCTATGGTAGGTCAGGTCACGTGGTGGCCGACTGCAAAGCCACCATCTGCAGGGAGGAGGGACACCTTGCAAAGGATTGCCCACGAGAGAGAAGCTGCAACCTTTGCGGGGAAGCGGGCTACCTCTATAGGGCATGCCCGCAGCGGGGGACCACCTACACCCAGTTCGCCGGCAGGGGCAATGCAGGGCCAGCCCCCCCGGAGGAGAGGAAGGCACCAGGGCCCTGCAAGGACCCCACTAATGTGCAGGAGGGCCAGGTCGTGCAGGAGGGCCCAGCCCCGCAGGATTGGCCCGAGGCCAGCAAAGTGCCCCTGCAGGCTCCGCGCCTCCCCCCCCCACCCCGACAACCCCGAGTTGATGGAGGTGGCGACAGGCGACCCAGGGGAGTGGACAATGGTCCAGAAAGTGAGGAGGAAGGTGCGTCGGCAGGCCCAGGAACCGCAAACATCAGACGGGAAGAGGCAGCTACAGGGGGGCTAGAAGAGCTCCTCTGACAAGGGGGATTTGGAGAGGGCTTGCCCGAAGCAGAAGTTAAAGATCTCAAGGGAGAAGGAAAGCAGCACCCCGCTTCCAGGTGACGGGAGGCGTCCTGAGGCTCCCTCCGACACCCAGTCAGGTGCCGCTGGGGCACTGGAGGGCCCCCCCCCGAACTTCCAGGCGGGAAGGAGGAAACAGCGCGCCCCCAGCCTGACCCAGAGCCGGACTCTCCTGCCTCCGTACCCCCGATGGGGGGATGCCACCCAGAAGGCAGCACAGACGGTTTCCTGAGCCCGGAGAGCGTCCAGCAGTTAGCCCGAGCAATGGGCAAGATGGGACAGATAGAGCGGCTGGACCTTGGACTTAGGGAGGGTACTGCGGTCACTGCCCACAATGGGGGTACGAGTTGCGAGCGTTAATGTGCGCAGCGTCAAGTCCGCCGCAAGATGTGTATCCACGTTGGCCTACCTGACCACCGTCGGAGTGGACCTCCTGTTTCTGCAGGAATGCGGGATACCGCACCTCAGCAGGTACGGGAAATGGTCCGACGCCTGGACCTGTGGGCCTTTGATCTGGCCGGGGGGAAAAGACTGTCGCTCCTCAGGCCTGGCTATTCTGCTGTAGGGGCGCGACTTCACCATCTCTCAAGTTCAGGAGGTGGTGAGGGGCGCCTCCTAGTGGCTGACGTCACCTACAGGGACGCTCCCCTGAGGCTGATCAACGTGTACGCCCCAGCGGTACGGAGTGAGCGTTTGGCCGTCCTGCAACGGCTTCCACCCCTGCTGGCTACGTCCAGGCCAGTCATCCTAGGCGGAGACTTCAACTGCATCATCGATGCAGATGGAAGATCCGGCATGGGGACAGCGGGTGGGGGGAGTCAACTGGACGTCACGTCCAGATTCCTGATGGGCACGGTGAAGGACGCCAAGCTGCTCGATGTCTTCAGCACCCCTGCAGACGGAGCGCAGCGGAGGTACACCTGGTCGCGGCCAGACGGGTCTATTCGCTCAAGGATAGACTTCCTGTTTGTGTCACGGGCGTTCTCGGTCAGGTCCACCGGCATCGAGCCGGTGTTCTTCTCTGACCACTGCCTCCTGCTGGCCGACTGTCACTTACAGGACGACCAGCCGGCCGGAAAGGGGACGTGGAAGCTCAACACGACTCTGTTGACCCCAGAAAACGTCGAGGAGCTTAAGAGGGAGTACGCTGGTTGGAGAACCGTGAAACCCCTCTTTGAGTCTCCGGGCGACTGGTGGGAGACCGTGAAGGAGAACATCAAGAGGTTCTTTGTCCTCAAGGGTGTTCGGAAGGTGAGAGAGAGGCGGGGAAAGCTGTCGCGACTCCAGAAAAGGGTGCAGAACCTGCTCCTTCTGCAGTTGATGGGGGTCGATGTCACGGAGGACCTCCGTGAGGTGAGGGGCCAGCAGGCCTCGCTCTTCACCGCGGAGGCCTCCAGGATAATCTTCCGGTCCAGGGTCCACTCCGTGGAGCAGGACGAGGCGTGCTCGTGTTTCTTCTTTCAGAAGGTGCACAAAGAGAGCTCTGTGCTTAGCCGGCTGAAGGAGGACGATGGCTCGGTGATGTCGTCTCGGCCCAACATTTTGAGGATCAGCAGATCCTTCTATGCCGGACTGTATGACATGAAGCCCATGGACAGCATGGCCTCCAAGTCGTTCCTGTCGTCTATCACGGAGGTCTTAGATGACGGCACAAGGGAGTGGCTGGACCGGCCGATATCCCTGGACGAGCTGACCAGAGCCCTCAAGTCCTTGGAGAGGAATAGGACTCCCGGGAGCGACAGCTTACCGGTCGAGCTGTATTCCGCTCTGTGGGACCTGGTCGGCCAGGACCTGCTGGAGGTGTACGATAGTGCGCTTCGGGCAGGGGAAATGTGCAAGTCCATGAGAAAGGGCATCATCACCCTCATTTACAAGAGGAAGGGGGAGAGGGAAGAAATTAAGAATTGGCATCCCATTTCACTATTGAACGTGGACTACAAAATCCTGGCCAAGGTCATAGCCAACTGGGTCAGGTCTGTCCTGGAGTCGGTGATTCACCCTGACCGAAACTGTGCTGTGCCGGGCAGGAAGATCGCTGAGAGCCTCGCGCTCATCAGGGATACGATCGCCTACGTACAGGACAGGCGGGTGGACACCTGCCTCGTCAGCCTGGACCAGGAGAAGGCCTTCGACAGGGTCTGTCATGCTTACATGAGGGACGTCCTCTCCAAATTGGGGTTTGGGGAGGGCATCCGCAATTGGGTCTGGCTGCTCTACACCAACATTGTTAGTGCAGTCTCGATCAACGGATGGGAATCGGACAGTTTTCCTGTCAGATCTGGAGTCAGGCAGGGCTGCCCGCTCTCTCCTGCCTTGTTCGTGTGCTGTGTGAAGCCCTTCGCCGCATCCATCAGGAAGGACGTGAGCCTGAAGGGCGTGACTATCCCAGGCAGCGGAGGCCTTCAGGTCAAGACCTCCCTGTACATGGACGATGTCGCCGTCTTCTGCACCGATCGTCGGTCGATGAGTAGACTATTGGACATCTGCGGCCAGTTTG
Organism: Stegostoma tigrinum; assembly: GCF_030684315.1. Taxonomy (NCBI): domain Eukaryota; kingdom Metazoa; phylum Chordata; class Chondrichthyes; order Orectolobiformes; family Stegostomatidae; genus Stegostoma; species Stegostoma tigrinum. The sequence goes on from NC_081358.1 coordinate 19,752,808, forward strand.
AACTGGCCTCGGGTGCCAAAGTCAATAGGGGTAAGAGCGAGGTCATGTTCTTTGGGGACTGGGACGACTGCTCCTTCATCCCCTTCACCGTCAGGACAGACTACCTGAAGGTGCTGGGTGTTCGGTTTGGTGGAGCTGGGGCGTGCACTAAGACTTGGGAGGAGCGTATCACCAAACTGAAGCAGAAGCTGGGCAGGTGGACGCTCCAGTCCCTTTCCATTGCGGGTAAGAACCTGGTTGTCAGATGCGAGGGGCTTTCAGTACGGTTGTATGTGGTGCAGGCCTGGCCTATTCCCTGCACCTGCGCCGCTGCGGTCACCCGGGCCATCTTCCACTTCATTTGGGGGTCGAGGATGGACCGGGTCCGCAGGGACACCATGTACAAAAACCTGGAAAATGGGGGAAAGGGCGTACCGAACGCCACCCTCGCCCTGACGGCTATCTTTGTGTGCGGCTGCATCAAGCTGTGCGTAGATCCTCAATACGCAAACACCAAGTGTCACTACTTACTGAGGTTCTACCTGTCCCCGGTGTTGCGAAGGATGGGCCTGGCCTCGTTGCCGCGGAACGCTCCGAGTAGTTGGATCGTTCCGTACCACCTGTCCTTCGTGGAGAAATTTTTGAAAGGAAACACCTTTGACCACAAGGCTGTCAGGCAGTGGTCAGCACATAGTATCCTCGAGACCCTTCGGGAAAAGGAGAGGGTGGATCCCGTCGTGTGGTTCCCCATGCAGACTGCCAAAGTCGTTTGGCAGAATGCCTCATCGCCAGAACTTTCAAACAAGCACAAGGACATTGCTTGGCTGGCGGTGAGAGGGGCTCTGCCAGTGAGGTCCTTTATGCATGCCCGGAATCTCTGCGCCACCGCGCGCTGCCCTCGAGGTGGCTGCGGCGGGGACGAGACTGTCGATCACCTCCTTCTGGAGTGTGCCTATGCGCAGGAGGTCTGGAGGGGGATGCAGTGGTATTTGTCGAGGTTCGTCCCGAGCAGCTCCATGACGTGGGACACCGTGCTCTAAGGGATGTTTCCCGGGACGCACACCGAGACCAACATCAACTGCGCCTGGAGGACCATCAATGCGGTGAAAGACGCTCTTTGGTCTGCCTGCAACTTGCTGGTCTGCGAGCTGAAAGAACTGACCCCGACCGAATGTTGCAGATTGGCGCACTCCAAGGTCCAGGACTACGTGCTGAGGGACGCGCTAAAGCTTGGGGCAGCTGCCGCCAAGGCGCGGTGGGGAAAGACCACGGTATGAAACCCCTCATCCAGAATAGAAAAAAGAACCCTATCTGGTAAATGGGCCCAGCTGGCGCCTTCCCCAATTGGTCAGGGGGCCAACTGGGACTGTGCGGGGTGACGACTGCCGGGGTGTTTTCTTTGCTTTGTTTTCTTTTCTTCTTTGTTTGTTTTGGTCCTTTAGTTGGTGTACGTACCCCCTGGGTAACCCGGAGCGGCTTGCATGACTGGGTAGGTGTATAAATGTTTTTTTTTTGCACATCTTATGAATAAAAAGTATATTTTTTCAAATTAAAAAAATAAGGCGACGAAACGTCTGAAAACTAACCTTCCGGCTCAGCGAGCAAACTCACATCCAGAACCTCAACCTGAGCTACAAATCTTCTCAAAACTCGCTGCTCCAACATAGCTTTAGAGAAATGCTACAGTTTGCATTACAAGAAGAGTAAAATGGCTTAAATTCGTCCACAAAATGGTATGAAAATTATCCATCATTTCAAATGACAAAATAGATATTTTTCTTGCGTATTTCACAAAGGGATTCATTCTGGAATCTGAAATTGAAGGTCATTTCATCATTACTCACCATCCGTAATGCCTTGAAATGCCTAAGAAAATGTAAAAATGCTTTCAAGCTGTTATTATCATTCAAAACACTTGCACCTTATTGCTTTATTTCGAATTCTGCTTTAACTCACTTTCATCTTTACTCATGCTAACAATCTTGCATTTGAAATTCTGTTGTATTTATTGCAAACTTCTGCTTCCAATGCACAGTCAAAGCTAGAATGTTTACATCTAAAGTTATTTTTATACTTTATCAAAGACGGAGACCAAAACTGTGCACAGCACTCCAGAAGAAGGCTCTGTGTAAGTTGTATCATTTCCCTACTCTTGTATCCCATTACCCTTGAACCTTTATGTAATTCATGGACCCTGATCACTTTGTACCACTGAGTTCTGTAATCACTGTCTTTTTAATTAGAACACTGCTTTTCTCTTAACTTATTTGTCAAAGTAAATAAGTTCCCACATTTTTCCACATTATACTTTATTACTCAATGTTTTTGCCTGCCCATCTCAGATCCTCCTCTCACCTTGTGTTCATTCATGTGAATGATTTATGTTAACGTATACACACTTTCCTTGCATTTGTCACAACGCTGTACGTTACTTAGCATATATCTCACCAAACGCAAATGTTGTTCAGCCTCTGTTGCATGTAGATCATGGGCACAGATCATTTGTTTGGAACTTCCGGGTCTTTATAAGTCAAGGCTTGGAAAACAACAGCCAGGGAATTATGTTGCATCTTTATAAACAATGATTCAGCCTTATCTGGTTTTCTTCATTCATTTCAATGCACCGCACTTTAGGAAGGATGATAATAACGAAGAGGATTATGAAAAAAGTTCCAGGGATGAGGGACTACAGTTACATGAGTAGATGGGAGAGGCTGGCCATGTTCTAAGGGAGAATATTAATATGAGATTTGACAGAGGTGTTCAAAATCATGTAAGTCTTGACACAATAGATAGGGATCAACCTTTTCCATTGGTGAAACCAATGGAGAGCCAGAAGATAGGCATTTAAGACTAATGCCAAAATAATCAAAGTTGATAGAAAGAAAAACTTCCTTAGGCAACAAAAGAGAATCTGGAACACTCTACTGAGTGGAGCAGGCAGATGCAAGTGCATCTTTTAAAAGGAAATTGCATAACTGCAGACAAAAATATTGCATATTACAGGGACAGGATGGGAGAATGGAACTAATAGAGTTGCTTTTAGAGAACGGGCATGCAGCAGGAGGGCAATTGGCCTTTTATTGCGCTCCTACCATTCTCTGATACTAAATAAGAGCTCTGAAAAATGTAGGCCACGTAAGCCTAACCCTTCCTCTAGTGACCCCTTCACCAGGCTGAAACACACCCCCTGCTCCTGGACACCCACTCCAAGGCTTCCTACCCTCCCTCAACCTCTTAATCTCAAACTGCCATTGTGACATCAAAAGCCTCAACCTCTCCACCCCGCTCACCGACTCTAACCTCTCCCCCGCAGAATGTGCAGCCCTCCACTCCCTCCGCTCCAATTCCAACTCATCATAAAACCCGTGGACAAGGGTGGCGCAGTTGTGGTATGGCGCACCGACCTCTACATTGCTGAGGCCAGACTCCAACTCTCCAACACCTCCTCCTACTGTCCCCTGGATCATGACCCCACCCCCGAGGACCAAACCATCATCTCCCAAACCACCCACAATCCCATCACCTCAGGTGACCTCCCACCCACAGCCTCCAAACTCATCATTCCCCAATCCCGTACCACCCGCTTCTATCTCCTTCCCAAAATCCACAAACCTGACTGCCCTGGTTGACCCATTCTGTCCGCCTGGTCCTGCCCCACCGAACTCATCTCCACCTATCTGGACTCCATTTTCTCCCCCTTGGTCCAGGAACTCCCTACCTACGTCCATGACACCATCCATGCCCTCCACTTCCTCCAGGACTTCCAATTCCCCAGTCCCGAACACCTCATCCTTGCCATGGACATCCAGTCCCTATACATCTGTATTCCCCATGCAGATGGCCCTCAAGGCCCTCCACTTCTTCCTGTCCAGCAGGCCTGACCAGTCCTGCTCCACTGACACCCTCATCCGCTTAGCCAAACCCGTCCTCACCCTCAACAACTTCTCTTTCGATTCCTCCCACTTCCTACAGACAAAGGGGTGGCTGTGGGTACCCGCATGGGCCCAAGCTATGCCTGCCTCTTTGTAGGTTACATGGAACAATCCCTCTTCCACTGGCCCTAAACCCCACCTCTTCATCTGTTACATTGATGACTGTATCGGCACCGCCTCGTGCTCCCATGAGGAGCTCAAACAGTTCATCCACTTCACAAAAACCTGCCACCTCAATCTTAAGTTCACCTAGACCATCTCTAATACCTCTCTCTCCTGCCTGGACCTCTCTGTCTCCATCTTCAGCAACCACCTAGAAACTGATAACCATTTCAAGCCCATCAACTCCTACAGCTACCTAGAATACACCTCGTCCCAGCCGCCTTCCTGCAAAAATGCCATCCCCTATACCCCATTCCTTTGCCTCTGTCGCATCTGCTCCCAGGATGAGGCATTCCACTCACGTACATCTCAGATGTCCTTGTTCTTCAAGGACCACAACTCCCACCACCTCAGTGGTTGAGAACGCCTCAAACGTGTCTCCCGCATTTCCCGCAACTCATCCCTCTCTCTCCCTCTCTGCAATAACAACCAGAACAGAATTCCCCTCATCCTCACGTACCACCTCACCAACCTCTGGATCCAATGCATCATCCTTCGACACTTCTGCCATTTGCAATCCGTCCCCACCACTAAAGACATCTTTCCCTCCCCACCCTTATCAGCTTTCGTGACGGACCACTCTTCTGAGACTCCCTTCTTCCGCTCCACATTCCCCTCCAGCCCCACCGCACCTGGCACTTCTTCCTGCAACCACAGGAAGTGCTACACCAGACCCTACACTTGTCCCCTCACCCCCATCCCAGGCCCAAGAAGACTTTCCAAATCAAGCAGATGTTCACCTGCAAATCTCCTAATGTGGTATACTGCATCCGCTGTACTCATTGTAGCCTCCTCTACATTGGGGAAACCAAGCGGAGGTTTGCGGACTGCTTTGCAAAACACGTACACTCAGTTCACACTCAACAACTGCACCTCCCAGTCGTGATCCATTTCAACTCCCCCTTCCATCCCTCAGAGACATGTCTATCCTGGCCCTCCTGCTGTGCCACAACGATGCTACCTGAAGTTTGCAGGAACAGCAACTCACATTCTGCTTGGGAACCCTGTTGCCCAATGGTATCAATGTAGACTTCACAAGCTTCAAAATCTCCCCTCCTCAACCACTTCCCAAAACCATACCAGCTCGTCCCCACTGCCTTAACCGGTCCTTCCTCCCACCTATACCCTCCTCCCATCTCAAGTCCCACCCCCATCCCCTTGGCCTGTCCATCCTCCCTGGACTGACCTATCCCCTCCGTACATTCCTACCAACACTCAACTTCACTGGCTCCATCCCCACCTCTTTGGTCTGTCTGTCTCCTCTCCATCTATCTTCTCCTCTACCAATCTTCTATCCGCCTCCCCCTCTCTCCCTACTTATTTCAGCATGGCCTTCACCTCCCCCATTTCTGACAAAGGGTCTTGGCCTGAAATGTCAGCTTTCCTGCTCCTCTGATGCTGTTTGGCCTTTCGTGTTCATCCCGCTCTACAACTTGTTATCTCAGATTCTCCAGCATCTGCAGTTCCTACTACCTCAAAAACTAAACATGTTGGTTAGGGCAATGGTTTGAGTGGATCTGGAGTATTCATGTGGTTGTATCGTCTATGGTCAAGGATAGACAGGTCTGTGTTGGAAATGTTGCAGCTAAGGTTCATTAGAATGATTCCTCGGATGCAGGTGGTTATTCTACGATTAAATGCTGCGCAAACTGGGCCTATGTTCTCTGTGGTTTAGAAAAATGAAGTTGATTTCATTGAAACTTTCAAGATTCTAAATGGAAGGCTGTTTCGAGAAAATGGAAACAAAAGCTTTAGGATGATCCATCAATCATTACATCTGAGAAAAGCAAAACCCTTTTCAGGAAGATTGAGACACTTTGGAACTCCCTCTACTGGAATGTTGCAACTGCTCCACGATTGAGTGCATTCAAGGCTGAAATAAACTGATGATAAACAGAAACACCTTTTGAACCTGCTCTACCATTTGTCACAATATCGGCTGATCATCCAAATCAATAGCCTATTCCGGTTCTCTCCTGATAACTTTTGATACCACTTTCCCCAAGTGCTATAGTTAGCTGCCTCTTGAACTCATTCAATGTTTTGGCATCAACTATTTCCTGTTGTAATGAATTCCACAGGCTCACCACTCTCTGGATGAAGAAATATCTCCTTATCTCCATCCTAAATGGTCTAGCCTGAATCCTCACACAGTGACCCTTCGTTCTGGATGCACCCACCATTAGAAACAACTTCCCTGCATCCACCCTCTCCTGCCCTGTTAGAATTTCCTAAGTCTCTGAGATTCTCCTCTCATTGGTCCAAATTCTAGTGAAGACAATCCCAAATTAGTCAATCTCTCCTCATGCATCAGACTCCCGACCCTGGAATCAGCTTGGTAAATCTTCACTGTACTCTCTCAAGAGCAAGAGCATCCTTTCCAGAAAAGGAGACCAAAATCGCACACCATTTTCCAGATGTGGTCTCATCAAGGCTATGTACGACTGCAACAACAAATCACTGCTCCTGTACTCAAAATCTCTCACGATGAAGGCCATCATACCATTTGCCTTCCTTACTGCCTGGTGCACCTGCATGCTTACCTTCAGTTACTGGCGTACAAGGACATTCAGGTCCCGCTGCACACTCCCCTCTCCCAAATTACAGCTGTTCAGGTAGTAATTTGCCTTCTTGTTTTTGCTTTCGAAATGAATAACCTCACATTTATACAAATTATCATGCATCTGCCATTGATTTGCCCACTCACCCAACTTGTCAAGATCATCGAGGGCCAAAGAGCCTGTACTGTGCTGTAATGTTCTATCACGCTGAAAGATCTCTGCATCCTTGTCAGTTCACCTCCCACCCAACTTGGTATCATCGTCAAATTGGAGATGTTACATTTTGTTCCCTCATCCAGATCATTAACTGGTCTCAGTACCAATCCCTGTGACATCTCACTAGTTGCTACCTGCCAATTTTAAAAGGACCCTTTAATTCCTACTCTTTACTTACTCCCTGCCAACCAATTTCCTAGCCATCTCAATACATTTTCCCTCATCCCATGCGCTTTAATCTTATATGGGACTTTGACTGGCTCCCCGTTGTCAATTCTACTAGTTGCACCTTCATAGGGTTACAACAGATTTGTCAAGCATGATTTTCCGATCATAGATCCATGCTGATTCTATCTGATCCTACCACTGCTTTCTAAATGCTCTGCTATAAAAGCCTTGACAATGGACACAAGACTTTTCCCCACTACCAATGTTAGGCCCACGGGTCTACAATTTCCCGTTTTCTCTTTTCTACACTTTTTGAACAGTGGAGTGACATTAGCCACCCTCCAACGTGCAGGGACTCTCAAGAAATATCAGGAACAAGTGAGAAAGTTGTGTTTATCCAAGATCAACAACAATCAGATTGAATGGCAGAGCAGGCGTGAAAGGTCACAACAGTCTAGTCCTGCTGCTATTTCTTATATTCACCATGACTCACCACTGATTATAGAAGGGCTAGATCCACTGGATTTGCGGTCATTTAGCTCCATCGCACACGGTGTGGCACGTAGGTAATTTTGTGCTGTAACTTTGCCAAGTTGGCACCTTGTTTGTGAGATACACCAAGTTCTGCTTTTGGTGCGTTCTTCTGCACACATTGAAACAGGACAGACTTGCTGACGTTGGCACAGTGTGGGAAATGACAAACCATGACTTTATAAAATTTGACTCATTGATGCCTAGTTTTGAGATTGAAGATTTGTTGCAAATCTATCCCATTTAGTAAAGAAAAACAACACCGTGGAGGGTTGGAGGATATCTTCTCTATGAACAAGGTTTCTTATCACTACAATTTCCCCCTGTTACTGGCCCAATCTGGTCACTACATCTTTCAGGGCATGAGAGTTTACGTGTTAGAAGTAGTATTCCTGAATAAGAGAGACTGGAAGACTTCACAAGTCAGGGTGTATTTCGTGCCCTCTGTCAGAATTAATTGGTTTTCTTTTTAAATCTCCACACTCATGCTTGCACTGGACAGCTGGAACATGGTTCTCAAAATGCCAGCCAGCCCCTAGTATCTCTCAAGAGTTGGCACTGTTCATTTGTTAGTCTTAACGATAAAGGCTGGCAGGACATTCATCACAAACAGGCTCATTTTTTCTTCCAGAAATGCGTAATTTTAAGCAAGTGGGACTGAGCGGAACTCTAGATTAAGCCCTAATCTTCCATTTGGAGATGATTTGAGTGAGAAGCTTTCAGATCATTGGAGTGCAGTGACAACAGCTATAGGGCTATCACCAATTCAGAAAAGACTGCACTGCTCCTCATTGGCCAGTTGCACAATGATCAGCACTTCCAGTAACTTGCATACTTTTCTTGTTGCATTAAGATCATTCAATGAGTACACTTGTGATTAAAGACAACTTTTCGTTATTAGTTTGTACTGATGTGCTATTTATTACAAATTTTATCAAATGATCACTACAATTTTAACATACATTCAAAACTTCAAGTTGTATTTATACACACTTATTAACTGTATACATATCCAGTGCAACAAATAGCACCATATCTTATGAGGATGTGCAAATGCCAACATTTCCATCTTATATGCAGATGAAAAGTAGTCATAATTTAAATACAATAGGAAAAAAAAGACTAGATTGACAAGCTGCTATGAAAGCATTGGATTACAATCTCACAATAAGACTTGAGTAAAAACGTTTTTTTTCCTATATTCTTCAGCTTAGACCTTTTGCCTTGCTGCCATCTCTAACTGAAATACCTAGGTTATATTCTGTTCTTTGCCCTTTGGTGAAAATGTTGGATTGTAAGGACGCCTCCGTCTTGGGCGCTGACAAGGTGTGCTTTCTTCTTTGATGTAACCTGAGCAGACATATTTGAAGTTGTTTGTGAATTTGAGGCAATTGATTACTTCAAGTTGCAATTTAATTTAAATGCTCTAGATGGTGCAACGTCATTTGTCTATGAAAAAGGAAACTAGAAACGGTGTTCGATTTAAGTTCATCAAAATAAATAGATTTTACCATAGAAAAAAGTGTCAATTTATATTCTGTCTGATGATCTACTTGTGACCTTGGCTTAATACTTATGACATTTATTTCTTCATTCTATCCAAGATCTTTATTTTATAGTAACATTAAGACAGCACAATTACTGTGCTCAGTTTTGCTGAATTCACCTGTTACAACTTGGGCTTGTAGAGGGTAAAAAGTAATTACCACACTTTACTCCTCATTTCAAGCAGATTGCCTTGCATGACTTCATAATAATTCCCCAAGCCCATCTCCTGTGTTCTGTCATCACTGCCATTTATGGTCTGACTATCTCTACTTCATCGCGCTCTCTTTTCCAAAAGCTTATCTGGAGTGTCAAACTAATTGCTGTACTCCCAGAATAAAAAAAAAAATCAGCAAATTAACTGTACAACAATCTCCAACAGTTCATATTAAGATAGTTATGGCAAGTTCAAATAGTGCAAGAGCAATTAGATTGAATTGTTGGAACACCAAACTTATTTTTCCATAGTATTAAGGATGCTGGACCATAGACATGAAAGCAAATATATCCAACCTCATTATATTGTGAACTCCATAAGTGTAAATTCTCCCAAATATCTCTGCAAGGCTGCACATTGTGAGAAAGTGGCAGATCTTACTTTATGCTTCCCATCCTGCTATGTGACCACTATGAATAACAAAGTTCCTGTTAAGGCATCTTATTCTACATTTTGAGCTCTTGTTACAAGAACGTATTTTAATTCACATTTTAAATCTGTATCATAGTTGTTCTGACTTGGTCGCACATGCTTGTATAAATGTCTGATTGGTTTAAATATTTTGACTGCATTGTCTTATATTTTAATGAGTGACCCAGCCCCCTTCTGGTGGATTAATAAATAGTGCAAAGTGAAGGAAACTTTACAAACAATACTGGCATCTTTAAACACTCTATTCTGCAAAAGCTCCAGACAGGAATTGAATAAACCCCTGGATGGAAAGAAATTATTGGACTATAGGGTACAACCCAAAAATGGGACTAGTTAAATCTATAAGGGAGATCCGAGACTGGCTTGACATACTGCTTGGCTTTCTTCAGTGTGGTCATTATTATATTATACTTAATCTATTAAGAGCTAAGTCTGGCATTATTACTAGCACTCTGCACTATTAGCATTTCCAAATTGTGCGCTTGTGTTATTCTGTAAGAATAACAATGTCAATGAGACACATCACATCAGGTTTTCGTGATGTAGCATTGTCTGAAGTCACAAAACAGGAAGAAAAATATTGAAATGGTCACCCCAGATGAATTTAAAAATAAAAAACATGAAGTGAACACTGTAAAAATCTAACATAGTTAAAATGTAGGAATGTAGTTATCACTAAAAATAGCAAAACAAATCTTGACCCACCAAGTGAGCCTGTATTTTCTCACCTCGATCAACACAGGTCTGTGTTGACGGGAACCCTACCTCCCAGAAATTCTCAGGCGTATTTGGCGGGATGTACCGGAATCTATGCCTTGAACAGTTTGCCAACTTTTTCAATCTCTCTTCTTCTGGAAGGTCTGCATAATACTTAAATAAAGGCAAATGAATTAAAATATACAACAAAGACTGCAATCTTGCACTGAGAATTGTAAACTGTAAAGCAGAACAATAACAACAACTCCTTCCTTCCATTATCATTTTAGAAGGTCCTCAAATAGCTCTTAACATTAAAACTTAATTGAGAATACATAGTCATTGAAACAATAGATGGTGGGATAAAAGGGAAAATATTTTCATCTTGTCAAAAAGAATCACTTATCATTCAACCTTCTACTAACAAAATGCTTTCAATGACTGCTAGACTTGATGTCCCTTTCCCAGGGTTAGTGGCTGAGTTATGACAGTCCTATTGAGAAAATGCATTGAATCACTGAGCCCTGAATTACACAATACTATCAAGGACAGAAAATGGGTTTGAAATTACACACGACTAGCAATGATTATAATGACACAAACCTGGATTTTTAAAACTGTTCGATTGTAGAAAGAAAATAGTGAATAGCACAACTCTCCATTCTGGGAGGCAAGGGGAAGGAGAAATTGTAGCCTACTAGCCTCTTTTATCAGTAAAATATGTTCATACTTGAAGAAAACATGAGTATTTAACTCTTCTGTGCCTTTTTTTAAGAAGTCTTGTAGATCTACCTTTGATTAGCAAATCTTGGTGAGCAGCAACCAAGTGTATCTCCAGCTATTTGCATACACCTATGTGGTTCAAAGTACTAACACCAATGTTCAAATAGGTTCATCTACTTCTAAACAAGCCATCAGGAACAGGGAGAGCAGTATTAGACAAGAATCCTCTGTAGAAATTCCATTACCACATCAGAAAAGAATCTTGTTTGTGATCTAATCACAACTTTCTTATAAAATTTGTGCGCAGTTTTTAGAGAAATAACACCATGCACCCTAAATCTGTATCAGGTAAAGATAAGTACTGAATAACAAAACTATTAGTATGAAGTTAGCTTACAGGCAGAAGATGGAGGGTGACGATGTTGATCTTGATCTTGAAATCCATCCTTAAGCAGGGTTGTTACCATCAATATAGAAATTTTTAAGAAAATTATAGTGAAGACTTTAGCCTAAAATTTCCTAAGGTTTGCAGGACTGATAAATCCATGGTGGTTATGGACTTCCACACATTAACCTAAAGGTGTCAATGACTTTGTTAGAATTTTCAGTACCAGGCAATTTACATAAAATGGATTGTGTCTAAGTTAGTGCTACAGTAACTAGTCACTCAATCACGAAATTTGACAAGAATCAGCCACAACATGAATTACTGAAAACATATCCTCAAAAACTTAATGAATTATTTGCAACAGACCAGGTTCACATTGACAAACCGTAATGAAGAGACATTGTCCTTCAACAAAAGTAATCATCTCTAATGCATAGTAATACGAAGGAGCTGGGATTTTTACTGCCCAAGTACTGCTAAAGGCATAAGGTTCGTCAACTGATTTAGATGGGTGGGGAGAATCACAGGGATCTGACAAATTCCACCTATGACTTTTATCTTTCCCTGTCCTAACACGGAATTCTAATTATCAAAGCCTGAGCAAATAGAGTCCCATATTAATTGAAGACTTACTTTCATTTACCATCCATGTCTTTTAAAAAAGTTTAGATCTAAACTAAAACCTGAAAGTTCTTGTATTTAGTTCTGGTATCATTTATTACAAACAAATAGAAAGGAAGAATGAAAGAATCATCTTCACTTACAAGAAGGCGATTTTTGAGCCATAAGCATAAAACAAACTAGATGAACTAGAGCCCCCGAACAGGTCTTATAATATGCTTAACCAGTACTTACTACTTCACATTCCTTGCATGTATGCCCATACAATTTTTTTCTTTCTTCTTTGTTACGGACGATCTCAACATGTGGGAAGTTTACAACCGTATTCTTCCTGTACAATAAATAATGCAAAGGCACAATATTTAATAAAATACTTTGAGTTCTTACAAATATGTAACATTGTGAAATAGTAAACACCATATCATGGTGGTTTCAAGATAATTGGGCACATTAAAAACAGAAATAAATGCAATAATTTCATAAACTAATCATGAAAACAACAAAATGCAAGATACACCTGGTTGGGATTAAGGAGGTACGCAATACACCTTCCTCCCCAACTTTTATGCTTTTCAAGATTCCCGAAAGTCAAAACAGATGAATACTTTTGGAAAAAATGTTCCACGAGTTCTGAAATGTTTAATTTTTTTTCCACAAATATATCAGTTCACAATATTCAATGAGATGACATTACTTTCTTTTGTTGTAGATGTTAATGAAATAAAGTGTATTTACTTTTTGGAAGATGAAAGATCTTTCAGGAACCAAAGGATGAAATCTATACAAAGAACCACACTATATGAAAGAGTATCCTGTTAAACATTGTAAGTTAGCTAACAATGTGGTTGGCAAATACCTAAACACTTCTTCAAAACAAAAATAAAGGGTTTTGAATGATAAAACAGCAGCCCTGACATGAAAAACTGATGGCCATGAGAGTCATTTTCTGAGTTTTGCTTCAGGCAGTGGGATCCCTGATTGGGTCTGATGGACAGCAAGTAGGATGGAGAATTCTTGTTTACACTGCAGTGCTAATGAAAATCTCAGTCCTGTATTCTCCTGGGTGGGTGGAATTTGCATGCTCTAAATCATCGTATTACTGACTGGACAGTACTACGCTGGTGTTATGTAAAGGAAATATTAATATGACTTTGAAAGGATACTGTGACCATAGGCTGTGACCATCCAGATCACAGATACATAGTCAACTTTACCCACAATAAGACCAGCAGCCCATTTTTCTTAAACCAAGTTATCAGATCAAAAGTTGAAGTATGAAAATTAGCCATTAGATGCATCAGCATATATTACATCTAGACTCCAAGATTAATCTTGCTGAATACTTGTTACCTTTTCCCAGAGTTTAAATAAGGCTGTGCGAAAGATTCATTTTTTATTTTTTCTGGCTCTTCTTGGAATACTGTAAAACAAGAGTCAAGTGATTGCATAAAATGTAAATTCTGCTATCATTCACATTTTTATAAAAATTGCTATGCTGAAATGACCAAAACCTTTGATCATGTAGATTGATCAAACATTGATAAAACAGGAAAAATACAAACTTGACAGTACAAGAGGCAGCCACTGAATGTGTCATGTCTACATTGATGACTTATTTCCATTTACCGGTTTCTCCTTTTATTACATTTGTTACTCCACTTATCTGCTAAAATATCAATTTCTACTGTTTCAGATAGGATAGTTCATGTCCACATATCTATCCACTAATCAATTCTACTGTGCTCCTGATCATATTAAATTTATGCCTTCCAGTTACCAACATGGTAATCAGTTTCTCTCTAAATACAGTACTTTATGCAAATCTTTTGAAACTTTATTCATCCTCGACATCCAGTTTTAACATCTGTCTTAAAGCCGGGTGTTCAAAATTGTCCACCATAGAGTTGATGACCTTCGTGTGAAACTGTTTCAGAGTGATTTGAGCACAACTCTGCAGAATAGTGTTTTCAGTCACCTACAATTTTTGAAACTGTGTCCCTTATCTTTAGCATTATTCTCTGTATGCTATGTAATATTTTCACAGTCCTGGGTCTAAATACATGAACCACAATCTCCACTTAACCAAGACGTTCTAGAAAAGAACTTGTGTGCATTTGAGTGGAGAATGATAACTGGTCACTCAGAACATACACTTCTCAAAATTCAATAATTAAAAGCCAAAATTAAATTGAAGCTGAGATGTGAAATGGAATGTAGATCAGGTCCTGAGAACAATACTTTAACTATTTCCTTTCATTTCCTGTGCACACAGACGCTTGCCATGCCAGTATTCCACATGTACTAGTCACCCTACTTAGTCCAGGTAGTTATTCTTCACTGCTGATGGGCTGTTTAATCAAAAGGGCCCTGACTTTTTAATCCAAAGACCAAGAACATTTTCCATTGACATTGTTGGACAGAAATCACAAGCAGAAAGTTTGACTGTCTTTTACTGGTCCTTCACTAGTTATCACAGCTAATTCTACCATCCCTACAGCTGACGTAATGAGGCAAATTACGCAAACATTTGTAATAAAAAAGGGGACTTCAGGTCAGGATAGGCTGGTGCTACACTGTATCACTGCCTACTAAGTAACCAGGACAGAAAGAATGAGATGATCCCAAAACGCAGATTACCGCTGTCGTAAACGTTATGTGGACTCTTCATTTCTTCGGGATATGATTCATATTCTCCATAGGCAGTACGATCAAAAGCTTCAGCAAGACTATCATCCATTATATGTCTGCTTCCTGTAGCAAAAATAAAGCAATCACAAAATGACAAAGGAATTGATTATTGATTATTTTGAGAATGTTGAGATGCATAGCTACACTACGGAGTTACTATTCCTAAGTAATAAACTATCCTATGGAGTCAGTGATACATTTGTGCTAAATAAACTAAGCACAAGTACCCGAGAAAAATGCTTTGATTCATTTAACTTAAGCTCTCTGTCAGTACTTTATTGCAATGTAAAGTATGTGGTTTTATACATATTTCTATACCATTTATCTTATCTTCTGGATTTTCAACTAGTGGAGTGTATCTGTGTAAGAATGTTTAATCATTAACTTGCAAATATTTTTGTAGCTAAAGAGATCTTTTATGAAGCACAGTGTGAGAAGGAGACTTCCTAGAGAGTAACAGGGTTTTGATTTCATTGGGTGAGTCTTGAGTGAACAGAGCAAGTTTGCGCACTTGGCTTCAGCTAGAAGGCTGAAGAATTATGCACTTAGCCAAAGTTTTTTAGTGTCAGTTTGCTAAATTTGCAGACGTTTAGTTTGAAGCTGAATGAGAAAAATAGTTCCTCCTAAAGGAGGAAGATAGTTCAAGACTTACAAAATAGATGAATTTTGTGAACAGAGTTTAGTTCTAAGGTTCCAGACGTCATTTTTAGTTCATTTCCTGAAGGGAATTTTGAAGCTGAGAATATCTAAGCTCAGTTATGTAAGATCTAAGAAACAAACAATCAGATTCTCATGACAACGAAACTGAAACACGGTTAAATGAAGCCTTATTGATGTGACGGGGAAAGGAATTCTCTCTGGTGAGAGTACTAAAAAGTAGTGCTGTCTGGATTATTAAGATTGCATTTTACCAAATGCTTTGAAATCTTTAGATTTGCATCATGTGTAAATTGTTTGATACGTTCTATTTTCTCATTTCATTTGTCTGATAAATTCTGTATCATTATTAAAATCAAACAATTGGAATTTTGCATGCTTGTGTTTCAGATCAGGGCCGTTGTTAAAACCAAAAATGATGATCTATCAAGCCAGATTTAAGTCTTCGATCTGTCCAGTAATAGCAATAATTGGGATCATAACACTTCAAAACAAATCTTTGTACAGGTCTAGTAATAACATATCCATTGATTCACGGAGACAGTGCAAGCATTATCTCTAACTCTTCAATTACCTGGCTTCTAATAAAGGTATTCATTGTCTTTCTGAAATTTAATACGTTCTCTATCTCACACAGATTTCTGAAATTATTCCACCTTTAAACTACTCTTTGCCAGAAGAAATTATTTCTAAGCTATTGGTCAACTTTTCCTCATTAAGAACATGAATCCTTATCTCCAAGCACTTCAACATGTATGTGTAATGCCATTTTCATTTTAATGCCATTTCCATGAGTTGACAACACTCAAGTTAAGCACTGGCATCAGAACTGCACTCCAATAACACAGGTGAGTGTCTGATGCTACCAGCATTCCAGATGCAGTCGCCCTGTATTCCTGATGATGGGCTTTGCTTTGTCCCAGTCTTGCTTCCTTGTTCTAACCTTCCGGTTCCAGGTCTGGTCTTCCCTTCATTCTCGAATTCAAATTGAGATCATGGCTTCCATTTAGTGGCAGAAGTCAGTCAATGCAAGTAGACAAAGTAGGAACTGTTGATTTGGAGTCTGAGAATAACAAGGTATGGAGCTGGATGAAAGCAGCAGGCCAAGCAGCATCAGAGGAGCAGGAAAACTGACGTTTTGGGTCTGGTGCCTTGTTCAGAAATGAGGGAAGGGAAGGGGGCTCTGAAATGAATACAGAGAGGGGAAGGTGATGACAGAAGGGAGATAGTGGAGCAGATAGGTGGAGAGATGATAGACAGGTCAAGGAGGTGCAGCGAGGCCAGTACAGGTGAGTGTAGGTAGGGAGTTGGGATGGGGGTTGGTCAGTGAGGTGGGAGGAGTGGATAGGTGGGAGAAAAGATGGGCAAGTCAAGGAGCCAGGGATGAGGAAGGGGGCTGGTCTTGGGATGAGGTCAGGGTGGGGAGATTGAAGCTTCTAAAGTCCACATTGAGACCATTGCGTAGCAGGGTTCCCAGGCGGAATATGAGAATGCAAGTAGTTCTGGGATTTGAGCTCCACCAACCAACTTCTACCATTAAATGGAGTCTGTTTTCTTCACAGATACTGCCAGACCTGCTGAGCTTTTGGAGCAACTTCTGTTTTTGTTCTTGAACAGAACTTAAGCTTTAATCAGTCCTCAGTGTAATTGCAGAAGGCCATTAGTGATTAATATGTCTTCGACTAGTAAAAACTGCAATATTTAGTAGTAGCAGGGTATCTGATATTAACATCGAACTTCTGAATACCAGTAGAATTGCACTAATGGGATGAGTAATAGGAGGCTCTTGAGAAGGCCTAACTGGCCACTTTAGGGCTTCACTTGGCATGGAGATGATAAGGCACAACTTTTCTACATCTTAATCGGGTTAAGGCAAAAAATGATAGACTCTCCACCTGCATTTACCCACATGTGCTTGGGAAGAGATTCAATTCCACGCTAGAAGTCGACAGCATTTACATAATTTGTTTGATGACATTAGACTTTCAAAAGGTTTGTAAGTGAAATATTAATTTTGTATTTGCTGAACATGCTGAAGCTACTGGACCTATGCCTCACCACACACTGCACCTCCAATGGCCAAACATACAAACAGATCAACGGGACACCCATGGGATCACCTATCTCCAGACTAACAACTGAGGCTGTGATGCAAAGGCTGGAAAATATAGCCCTTCCACTAATCCAACCGAAACTATGGATACACTACGTAGATGACACCTTTGTCATCAAACGGACCAAACTAGAGGAGACACAAACTAATGAAAAAAAAAATCCTCACTGGAATCAAATTCACCAGGGAAGAACAATCAGCTCCCACTCCTGAATATCATGGTAGAGCGCAGGACAAAATGGGGAATTCCTAACGAAGGTACGCAGGTAAGCAGGAAAGTCACACACACTGACCAAGTAGTGAACTTCAACAGCAACCATCCTAACACACACAAATGAAGCTGCGTGAGATTATTATTTAAACGGACAACAACACACTGCAGCAGCACAGAGCTACACCGAGAAGAGTACCACCTCTTCCAGGTGTTCAAAGACAATGGATATCTGAAAAGCTAGGTCAGAAGATGCCTACTAAATGAACGACACCAGGAAGATACCACACACCCCCAACACGTTCATCATGCTACATCAGAACTAACCACAAGATTCCTACGACCACTGGGCATCAGAATAATGCACTAACCCTCATCAGCCCTAAGACAACTGCTCACTCGAACCAAAGACTCACTACACACGATGGGCAGGACCATTATCATATACAAGATTTCCAACAGAGGCTATGACAAACACTAAATCAGACAAACAGGAAGGAAATTAACAAGAAGGGTACACGAACATTAATTGGCTACAAAAAGACATGACCAAAACTCACTCATGTCTATCCACATGGTTAAGGAGAACCACCAATTTGATTGGGATGACACCAAGATTCTAGGACAAGCTAAGCGGAGACAAGCACAGGAGTTCCTAGAAGCCTGGTACTCAACAAAGAAAGCCATCAACAAACACATACAACTTCACCCCATATACATTCCACTGTGAAGGAAAATTGGAAGTGGGGTAATCCAGCTCAATGGACTCCACAGTTTAAATACCAGTCACTTGATCAAAGGCTGCACAGATGACGTTACCCAGCAAGGTGATGAAACATCCGTGGAACAATGAACCACCTCAACGGGCCAATCAACCACAAATTTTACATTTTCAACATTTTTAAACTGGTATATTATATTGTGTGAGCTTACGAGTTTAATACAAAGATTCTTTTTGTTTATTTACCGAGGATAGGCTTGTTGATTCTTGATTCTTTTGGTTTTAGCAACATACTTTCACTCACATAAGTACAATCCATGTCCAAGCTATTCATCCCTGGTTGCCTGATGGATTTCTAGAAGAAGACAAAATACTATCAATTCCTTAATCTACAGCTTTTTATTCTACAATTGAATAAAGGCATTACATATGAATAATATTCTAGGAATGGCTTTTTTTTTTCTCCATTCCTAATGCATAATTCACCAATCTTAATTTAGTGATTTGTTCACCACAAAATAAAGCATATAGATGGTAATTTATGACATCATTGCAGCATGAGTCCAG
Source organism: Stegostoma tigrinum (assembly GCF_030684315.1). Taxonomy (NCBI): domain Eukaryota; kingdom Metazoa; phylum Chordata; class Chondrichthyes; order Orectolobiformes; family Stegostomatidae; genus Stegostoma; species Stegostoma tigrinum. Next base: position 19,771,939 of record NC_081358.1, read on the forward strand.
TTGGATTGCTCTAACTTTCAGAGTGTCATTTAAACTGAATTAAAATTGTCTACATTTGCTCACACTATTTTAAATCATGCATTTAAACAGTTTTAGGGTATGAAGCCTGGGACCTTCCCAGATGGACTAAATCGGGAACCCAGAAACCATACCCTCTCCCATGTCTCAATCTCCACCACCACTCCACCTTAAACCACTCCCACCCACCCACCCGCACCGCACTGCATCCAATTCTCTCCAGCTCCCCTCCCTCCACCCCAACTGCATCCTGCTTCTATCCTCCTGTTTCAATGCACGTGTAGATTGATTAAGAAAGTGGGGAATGAACATTGTGGTAGGAATTAGTTTTGAATTGATGTCAGAGTCATAGAATTCATGAGGTGAATGGCTTCATTTTCTGTTGAGATCGTGCATGATTTCAAATAAGAATGAGGAAGTGATCCTGAAATAATACAAACATTTGTATGACTGGATACCTTTGAGTTCACTTCTGAAGCGACCATTGTGCAGTCTGCTCCTGGGTCCATGCTCCACTGAATGCTTTCTGATTTTGTTCCTGAAATTATTGACATTTTAAAGTCAATGGGTGTGTCATGTCAATTGTTCTATAGACTTCATCTAACCACACAGATAGGGTGATTTATTTTTGTTTTGCAACAAACTGAAATGATTGCATTGTGGAAAAGATGAAATTGCATTTGCTACTGACAAAGGAATATAAACATAGGGTACAAACAGGATAAAATCCATAAGGTCCTGTTTGCTTGAAGCAAGCAAATAAAAGGAAAAGAGCAGTCTAGAAAGAATGAAATAAGTAAGAGGGCAGAGAGGAAGCAGCAGGAACAGGAGAGAAAGAGACACAAAGAAAAGAGAGAATGAAACAACATAAGGGAGAGAGAAAGATGAAAGAAAGGTCATCTAGTTGCAGCTACTGGTTTGTTTTATAACCAAAACTATCTAATATGTTAAAACGTATTGGAGTCTTTGGAAAAAGTTGAAACTCCTGTCATCTGGTATGAACAGGTTTATAAAGTGAAGCAAAATGCTTGCTGGTGCCGATATTAATCGGTGATGCTTAAGGCTACAGAAGACTTTCAAGTGTACTTAAAATTTAACTTGAAGGAAAGCCAAAATATGATTTATTTGGTGGTTTGTTAACCTTACAGTGAAGTCGCTACAATAGGCTGCAGTACCTATGGGTTAGGAAAGGGCAGCGACTCTGTCCTCCTGCAACTGTATACGAATCTATGGCAGATGAAACTGGATTAGTGTTAGCTCATTATCCGTCACAGCTAGATTGCCAGCAGCATACAGAGTCACATATGAATGACGCATAATTAGAAAAAGTACTAAAGGGAATCTGCTATGCTTGAATAGTCAATAATACTGGTCAGAAATGGGAAAAGTAAGCTACGAGATAAATTTAGAAACAGCAATATGGAAACCAGCCTATTTATACTCTGTTGCCAGTCTGTCCTAGTAATTGGGTTTGTTTGGCTGATCTGCATGAACAATAACTTGTGTTTATACAGTGAACTTAACACATTAAACATCCATAGGTTGGGAGTACGTTAATCTTGGACATGAGAATTCTAATCCAATTGGATTGAATTTGTATTTTAGAAACAACACATGATCTGGTCCATGTTAATGTTCATTTACCAGAGCAGCCTCTTCCTACCTTATTTTGTCTCATTTCTAAGTCCTAATCCCTTCATTGCCTTCTCCCTTATGAATTCGTCTAATTATTCCTTAAATAAATATATGCTATTCACTTCAATTAGCGGAAAGTTCTCTCCGTAATCACGGTGTAAAAAAACTCCTCCTGAATTCCATATTGAATTAATCAGCGACTATCTTAGATTTATGGCTTCTAGACCTCTATTCTATCACTCCAGTGTCGAGTCTTTCAAATTACTTTGACACTTTAAAAGAACCCTGTTACTTAATTCTATATCTATAATCTTTTAATTCTATCATTCTCAGGAATCTGTTTTTTCACTTTACTTTCTTCACTGCCTCCATACTGTTCTACAAGAAGACAAGGGTTGTAAACAGATCACAAGTGACAACTTATTAAAGTTCTGTACAAGTTTAACAACTCCAAGCTGGATTAGGACTGTATACCAAGCCTGGAGCAGATGATGGTAGAGAGAATTTAAAATGATCTATGGTACAGATTCCAAAGCCAAATAATAGCATAGAACAAAGTCAACTAAAATAATTGAAAAGTCCTGTCCAAGTTGAAAAGAATAAAACACAAAACAGAAAGGCAGTATGTAGTGCACGGACTGATTTCTATTTCAATTCAAAACAGGAAGAGTAGAAGAAATGAAGTATCTTTAGGTGCTTAAAACGTTCGAAAAAAGAGCACTCAGAATAATTAATCTGAAAAATCAAAAAAAGAAGCTGGGTAAATTTCTTCTGGTATAGAACACAAAAAATGTCTGGGCCTTAAACTGATGATTTTCCATCGATCAAAGCTGTAATGGAGCAGAGTGGGAGAGGGAACTCAAAATAACGACAACAGTCTCAACATTTCTGAAAACAAAACCAGAATTATGGAACATTACCAAAGGCCAAATTTCAATTCAATTATTTGAATGCTACTGTGCTATTTGAATTGCAAACTTACCATCATTATCAGTGTTTCCACACTTTGCAACTGTTGCAGAAGGGTTTGGGTTTGGTTGAAGTACTGAGGTGGGCTCTGATTCTGAGGAATCTGTTTTTGCAACTTTCCTTGTTGGAACTTCGACTTCAAGGCCCTGAGACAAGAATTTGAAATGCTTTTTACGAATAGAATAATGCAAAATAGGGTTGATTTCCATATGTTTTCCTTTGGCACCGGAGAACTTTCAGTGAGGTCAAATTGGGGTCTTTAGCAGTTTAGTCCATCTTTTGTGCAAGATGCTACCTTTGTCAACAAGCTGAAGCAGATTGTAGGAATAGCAGTTTGAGGCTAATTAAGGGTCTGATTGACAACTAAATTGCAAGCCAGCTGACATTAAAGAGGCTACATAATATTTTCTCCAAATTCACATTATTATTTTCTGAGTAAGGGTCACCGGACCTGAAGCGTTAACTCTTTTTTTCCTTCACCGATGCTGCCAGACCTGCTGGGCTTTTCCAGCAACTTTGCTTCTGTTCCTGATTTACAGCATCCGCAGTTCTTTTGGTTTTTACCACATATTATTTTGATGGGCAGCCCTTCATGGCCTCTTTCAACGGTGCCCGGTTAAGCGAAAGGAAATAATCAGCAGTGAGAGTTTTTAAGAATTCAAAAACATGCTCAACTTTTACTGTTCATTTACTGCTGGAGATAGATTGCATTTGAACTGAATTTTGGAGACACAATAGGAAACTCTCCAGGATCTTCAAAAAGGCTTTAAAGCTCTAGCAACATTTTCTCTGAAATTCTTGGAGTGTTTACATAAGCAGAGCCAGTGCTATGCCAGTTCACTTTGCTGGAGACCATATAAAGTGACAAGGGGAAAGGGAGTACTTAGTCAAGTTGGGGTATCAATAAATGTGGAGCTGGAAAAGCACAGCCGGTCAGACTGTATCAGAGGAGCAGGGAAGTCAACTTTTCAGGCTGAAACCCTTTGTTAGAACTAGTGAGGGGGAGGGGGACCCAGAAGTAAATGTGGGGTGGGGGGGCGTGGTGTGGGGCTGGGGGGAGGGTAGGTGCGATGGAGACAAGTGGATACAGGTAGAGGGTTATTACGGTTGGTCAGTGGGCAGGTGGAGCAGATAGTAGTGGGATTGTTTCAGAATGTGGTTGAACAGTTTCATGGTAGAACAGATAACCAGGGGTTTCAGTGGGAGAGAGACTCACTGATTTCCCTTTGGAGGGAGGAGGAAAATCTCTTCAAGGTGAGCATCCATAGAGCAGACTTCACAGTATGGTTTCCAGCGACCTGGAGATAGTAAGGGCTATTGATGCTAGAAGCTACAGTCAATAAAAACACAGCCAGTCAGACAGCATTCAAGGTGAATTAGGAGATAGGTGGAAGCTGGTAGGGGGTTTGTGTGGTCGGTCAGTGTGAAGGTTGGAGAGGACAGTAGCAAGATTGCTTCAGTAGGGAGTCTTGCTACAGGTTCACAGTCTACATAAGTAATGAAGGAAAAGGTGAGGACACAAGAGTACCAGCTGTTGCCAGAGGATGAAGCATAATTCTACATCCTTGTGGGTATACACTATCTTATCCTATGAAACTTGACAGCAACATCTTGAGCACGTGACCTCTCCCCATTGTCCAAATCAACCTGAAATATCAAACTGTGTGCCAGTCAGTATACTCAACACACTATCAATGAATTTGGTGGTGTAAAAGCAACACACCACAGCATGAAAATTGCTTCTAAACAGCACTTCAGTGGTATTCTGCTAGTTTCTAGTTTAGCACCTCCAAGCATATTTAAAATCAGGGTAATTATCAAATTTCCCCGACATTGCGGGCTAAAATCGAATTTTCAAACACACAATGTACAACCATAATGCCAGCTTTCAGATTTTCAACAAAATAAAAATACTGAAGACATGGGTCTATTAATTTCACAACATAATGGTAATCTGGGTAGTAGAAGGAAAGAGACAAAAACTTCGTCAACGTATAAAAAGGTCCAAACTAAATTGAGCCTCTCAAAATACATTTCCCTGCAAAGCACGTACACAATTCTGGTTTTCGAGATAGTAGGAACTGCCAATGCTGGAAAATCTGAGATAACTAGGTGTAGAGCTGGATGAGCACAGCAGGCTAAGCAGCATCAAAGGAGCAGGAAAGCTGACATTTTGGGTTGACACCCTTCTCCAGAAAGGATTCTGGTGTGCTGTTTAATCTTGAGATTATTCACCATCTCCCAAGTAAATATTGAAGCAAAGTAATTATTTAACCTTTGTGCCATTTCATTTTTGTAGATTTCGATTTTCTCCTGCTCATTTTTAGTGATCCGTTCTCAACCTGGCATTTCTTTTTGTTTGTAAAATATTTGCTTTTTATTTTGCTTAAAGCTCCTTGATTGTTTCATGATTCCTTCTTACCTTCCTAACTGTTCTGAATTCTCTCACGGTCTCTATATATTTGTTCCTGTCACAATCTCTGCTGTTTTCCTTATACTTAGTACATATCTCAATCCAAAGTCCCTCAAAGTGAGATTTGGTGTCATCTATTGCCCAGAACTTCATTGCTATTGTTATTTATCCTCTAAAGAAGGAAACATTAACTCTGATTTTTCTCCACATATGTCGCCAGACCTGCTGAGTTTTTACAGCAATTACTGCTTTTGTTTCAATTTCCAGCATCTGCAGTTCCTTTGTTTTTTTGTTTGTTGCTATTGCTGATATTTTCCCTCTCAACTTTGGTTCATCCACTATTGCCAAATCTGGCAATGAGTCTTCCCTTAACAAATGTCTGTCTTTTTTTTAAACCTACTCAGTTAAAAATAAGTCCTGCACACACACTGAAAGAACCTCATTCCCTTATTCCTGTTACCTACCTCATCTGGTTATTATTCTGTAGAATATATACGAGTGCATTCATATGTAAAATGATATATAAATTATTGCTAAAAATTTCAAATTCATATCAATCTTCCCTCTGAGCACCTGAATGAAAACACATTTTTCTCCTCATTTATTTTTGGCCAAAGCTCCCAGTTGCATGGGATGGGGAATGAGTCAAGTAGCATAACTTCCCTACTGCTATATCATGTTCATTGCGACCAACTGCAGTCTGATGGAAATGCTATGATTTTCCTGCAGTTTTCCTGGGACAAGGCTAACTCTCTGTAAACTCAAAGGTTGATATTTCAGAAGCTCAGTTGAGTGGAAGAATCCTATGAGCTTTTATGGTGGCAATTTTTACACAAGTGATAGTAAAAAACTAGATATTGGGACTACTGCAGCTTTCATGACTACGGCTGACATTTTTGTTTGGGTAAGGGTGTCAAAAGATATGAAACTATTAGAGGCAAATAGAATTAAGGTTCAGATCAGCCATTACCTAGCTGAATGACAAACTAAGTTCAAGGTGCTGTTCCCAATGCTGTAGCTCCAACTATAATCTCACGGGTCTTATTACCTTTTCATTTTCCATTCATTTGCAATGAAGAGATGGTACACAAGTATTCTCACTTTGAACAAATGTGGGAAAGCAAACTACCTTATTTATATACTGTAAACATACCTGTCGGTCACTGGGAAGCTGCTCATTCTGAGAAAAGTCACCAGATTGTTGGTGAGAGTATCTGCAAATTGATGAATTACCATGCTCATCATTTTTCTCACTTTTAACTTTAACTTCTTGGCATATTTCACTACGTGATCTTCCAATGGTTTCTTGCACATAAACATCATCTTGTGGATCCTTATTAAGTCCATTATAGGCTCTTCTGAAATTTGCAGTCTTTATACTTTGTTTCAGGGATTCCAGTGGGTTAACTTGCATTAGTTTACTACACACTGAATCTTTCCCATGGCTTCTATCTCCTAACCGGCCACTGGAAACATGATCAGACAAGTCCAATGGCTTGTCAAGATTATCACTGTTTACAGAAACAGCTTTCTCTGATTTTGAAGGAAGATTTTCTTTATTAAATGAAGGCTTTTCATAATTAGTGAGCAAATCCCTTTCATCTTCCATTTTTTTTCTTTTTGTCGACCTGTTAGATGTAGGCAGGCATGAAGTGTTCCCAGCTGTATCAGACTTAATTTCGATGTGATTTTTCGCAATCCTTTGTTCACCTGGCTTAGATTCTTCAATAAACTGGAACAATTTCATCTGGTAAATCAAAAGGGGAAATAAGAGCAGCGTTTTGAATTTTTAAGATTTCATATTTAAACATGTCCAAGAAATTCCAATTTTTCAAAGGGAAATGTTTGTCAAACAAAGATGACTGGCTTACTTCTTGATCAGTGAAATCAGCTGACGCTCCAAATACAGGAGATTTACACTGAGAAATCCAGTTTCCACTTTGTTCATTTGCTTCTGCTGCACAAGTAAACCTGAAAGAATATTTTAAAACTTTTTCAGTTGTCTTCCCTCAATTGGGCAATAGATAAAAATAAATCACAGCATTTGACAGACATGAATATTCCAGCTATGTTTAACTATGATCTATTTTAGAAATAAACCTGCATATTTCAAAATAATTAATTTATTACATTTGGATTGAGAGAAATTGGGCAAAAGGAGATGCACACACAGATTATACAATGGCTACACAGATGATGCATGTTTGATTTAGATATTTCATAAGACCACAAAAATAAAAGGGAGAAGCAGGCCTTTCGGCCCCTCAAACCTACACCACCATTCAATACGATTACTGCTGATCCAACAGTCGTCATGTCTGTTTTCCCATTCTTTTGGCGAAACTCTCAATTTTCCTAGTAATCAAAATTAATCTATCTCAACCTTAAATATGCACAAGGACTCTGACCCTACAGCATTCTGTGGAAAGGAATTCCCGACCACTCAAACAGATGAAGAGGAATTTCTTCTCTTAGTATTAAATTGGCAACCATACATTCTGAGACAATGCCTTCTTGTCTGAGGGTCTCCCATGAGACCTTGTCGAGCTCCTTAAGAACTACATATATGTTTCAATGAGATCACCTCTCATTCTTCTAAACTGTAGTGGGTTTAAGACAATCCCTCCATACCAGTCAGCATCCTGGTGGACATTCTCTGAACTACCTCCAATTAAATATCTTTTCTTAAATAAAGGGACCAAAACTGCTCACAGCACTCCAGATATGGTTACACTAGTACCTTGTAAAAGATTGCACTACACCTATACTCAAGCCTTCTTGAAATAAAGATCAGCATTCCATTAGCCTTTGTGGTTACCTGCTGTACCTGTGCACTAGGATTTCTTTGTTCCATTGCACAAGTACCATCAGGACCCTTTGGGTTGCAGCTCTTCTCCATTTAAATAATATTCTGCTCTTTTGTTCTTCCTACTAAGATAAACAACTTCACATTTTCCTATATTATACTCAAATTCCTAACTTTTTGCCCACTTACTTAACCTACCAATATCTCTCTCTAAACTGTCGTGGTACTCTCACAGTCTGCCTTTCCACCTATTTTCATGTCGTCTATACATTTGACTACAGTACGCACACTTTTTTTCCCTTCAAGTCATTTATATATATTGTAAACATTTGGGATCCAGCACTGATCTCTCCGGAATCCTACTAGCCAATCTGAAAAAGAAGCCTTTATCCACAGTCGCTGTTCCCTGATCACTAGCCAGTTCCCCATCTATGCCAACATACCACCTCCAACACTGTGGGCTCTTACCTTAAGACAATCTTTTGTGAGGTACCTTATCGAACACCTTCTATCCCCTTCATCCACTCTAGTTAATACTTCCTCAAAAAATCTCTAATAAATAGGTCAGGCATAATTCCCCCTTTTGTAAAAGAAATTCATTTGGGGAATGTGGGCATCGCTGGTTGTCCAGCATTTATTGCCCTTGGAAGTGAGCTACCTTCTTGAACTACTGCAGTCCACCTACTGTGGATTGATAAAAAATGCCATTAGGGATGGAATTCCAGGATTTTGACTCAGCAATGGTGATGTATTCCCAAGACAGGATGTTGCATGACACGTGTGTGTGTGTGTGTGTGTGTGTGTGTGTGTGTGTGTGTGTAAACATTTAAAGGTGATGGTGTTCCCATATATTTACTGCCCTTGTCCTTCTAGATGCAAGTGTCCATGGGTTTAGAAGGTGCTGTCTGAGGTTCTTCAGTGTATTTCTGCCGCACATCTTGTAGATAGCCGTAAGTGTGTACTAAGCGTCAGTGATGGTAGGAGTGGATGCAGTGCCAAACAAGCTGGCTGCTTTGTCTTGGATGATGACAAGCTTCTTGAGTGTTGTTGGGGCTGCACTCATCCAGGCAAGTCAGGACTGTTCCATCATACTCCTGACTTATGCCTTTTAGGTAGTGGACAGGCTTTGAGGAATCAGGAGGTGAGTTATTTGCCAAAATATTCCCAGCTTCTGACCTGCTCTTGTAGCCACTGTGCTTATGTGGCGAGTCCAGTGGAGTCTCCGGTCAATGATAACACCCAGGAGGTCGATAGTGGGGGATTCAGTGATGGTAACACCATTGAATGCCAACTGACAGTGGTTAGACTGTCTCTTATTTGTGGTGGTCATAGCCTGGCATTCGAGTGGCACAAATGTTACCTGTCACTAGTCAGTCCAAGCCTGGATACTGTCCAGATCTTGTTGCACTTGAACAGACTGCTGCAGTATCTGAGGAGTCATGAATAGTGCTGAACATTGTGCAATCATCAGCAAGTATCCCCACATCTGATCTTTTGATGTAGGGAAGATCATTAATGAGGCAGCTGATGATGATGGTCGGACCTAGGACACTACCCTGAGAATCTCCTGCAGCGATGTCCTGGAGCTACAATGACTGACCTTCAACAACCATGAACACTTATGATTCATCCACTGGATGAGGGGCATTGCTGGCTAGGCAGCATTTATTTTCCATCCCTAGTTGTCCATAAGGCAGTTAGAGTCAACCACATTGTTGTGGGTCTGGAGTCACATGTAGGCCAGATTAGGTAAGGATGGTACTTTTAGTCCCTAAAAGGGCATAGTGAACCTGGTGGGTTTTTCCAGCAATCAACAATGGTTTCGTGGTCATCATTCGACTCTTGATCTCAGATATTTATTGAATTCAAATTCCACCATCTGCCATGGTGGGATTTGAAGCCAGGTCGCCAGGACATTATCCCAGTCTCTGAATTAACAGTCCAGCGATAATACTACTAGGCCATCGCCTCTCCTTTAAACAGCTTCCTATGTGTCAGGTGTGACTCCAAACACCAGAGAGTTTGTCTCTGGATTCCCACTGATCTTAGTTTTGTAAGAGCTCCTTTTTGTCACATTTGATCAAATGCAGCCTTGATGTCAACGGCTGTCATTCTCACCTCGCCTCTGGAATTCAACTCTTTTATCCATGTTCGGATAAAAGGCTGTAATGAGATCAGGAGCTAAGTGGCCCTGGCAGAACCCAAACTAGGCATCACTGAACAGGTTATCGCTGAGCAGGTGCTGCTTGATAGCGCTGTTGATAACACCTTCCATCGCTTTACTAATGATCAAGAGGAGATTGATGGGGCAATAACTGGCCGGGTTGAATTTGTTCTGCTTTTTATGTAAAGCATACACCTGGGCAATTTTCCACATTGTCAGGTAGATACCAGTGTTGTAACTGGCTGGAACAGCTTGACTGGGGAAGCAGCAAGTTCTGGAGTACAGGTATTCAGTACTATTGCTGGCAAGTTGTCAGGGCCTGTAGCCTTTACAGTATCTAGGGTCTTCAACTGTTTCTTGATATCACATGAATGCTGGTACCTGTAATGCTGGGGACCATTGGAGGAGGCCGAGATGGATCATCCATTCGGCACTGCTGGCTGAAGATTGCTGCGAATGCTTCAGCCTTATCTTTTGCACTGATGTGCCGGGCTCTTCCATCATTGAGGATGGGGATACCTGCAGAGCATCCTCCTCCAATGAGTTATTTAATGTCCACCACCATTCATAGCTGGATGTGGCAGGACTGCAGAGCTTAGATCTGATCTGTTGGTTGTGGGACCGCTTAGCTCTATCATTTGCTACTTACGCTGTTTGGCATGCAAGTAGTCCTGTTTGGTGGATGTGGTGGGCTGCTCCAAGCATGCCATCCTGCACTCTCCATTGAACCAGGGTTCATCCCTTGGCTTGGTGACTACGGCTGAGTGGGGTATATGCCAGGCCATGAGGTTACAGATTGTGCTGGAGTACAATTCTGCTGCTGTTGATGGCCCAAAACACCTCACGAACGCCCAGTCTTGAGCGGTTAGATCTGTTCTAAGTCTGTGACATTTAGCATGATGATAGTACCATACAACACAATGGAGGTTATTCTCAATGTGAAGGCAGGACTTTGTCTCCAAGGACTGTGCAGTGGTCACTCTGACCGATAGTGTCATGGATAGATCCATCTGCAGCTGTCAGATTGGTAAGGATGACATCAAGTACATTTTTTCCCTCTTGTTGGTTCCTTCACCACCTGCTGCAGACCCAGTCTAGCAGCTATGTGCTTTAGGTCCTGGCCAGTTCAATTTGTAGTACTAACATCAAACCACTCTTGGTAGTGGTCATTGGAATTCCCCCACCCAGAATACATTTTGTGCACTCGACATTCTCAGTGCTTCCTTTAAGCATTGTTCAACATGGAGGAGTATTGATTCATCAGCTGAGATAGGACAGTATGGGGTAACGAGCAGGAGGTTTGTTTGCCCATGTTTAACTTGAAGCCACAAACCTTCATGGGTCTGGAGTCAATGTTGAGGACTCCCAGATAAATCCCTCTCGACTGCACAGCAGTGTACCGCCACCTCTGCCAGGTCTGTCCTGCTGGTGAGACTGGACATATCCGGGGATGGTGATGGTGACATCTGGGATATTGCCAGTAAGGTATGATTCCGTCAGTATAACTATGTCAAGCTGTTGCTTGATTAGTCTATGAGACAGTTCTCAGCCATGCTGGCTCTGCCTGCTTAGATTATGATTTTCCAAATGTTCTGCTATTACCTCCTACATATTTGACGCCAATACTTTTCCAGAATCCCCACATTTGGGAATAGATCCCAATATGCAAAATAGCCACAAGACCCCAATATTCATGCGAGGTGGGAGAGAGAACACAGGAAACTGTAAGCCAATTAGTCTGACCGTAATACAAATGAAATTGCTAAAAATGGGCTGTGAATAGTAAAGCCCACGTAATGTTCAGTAAGTTCCAGCTTAATGTTAACCCTCTTAAACAGGTTTTACTTTATTGTTATTAAGAAAATACTGTCAGTGTATCCATTCAATGTTCCAAACTTTGATTTTAATGTTTGTCATAGACCTCATTTTCATAGATCTTTACCTCATTCCTCCAACCCTCAGTCCTGAAAACTGTTTCCCAATCCCACTCAATTCCTGTTCCCCAATCCCTATCCACAGTGCACACTGTCATCACTAGGAATTTTTAACTGGTCTGCACTGACTCCCATCCTTTTCACTGGTCCTCTTACTCCCACTCTGCAATCTCATTGAAGTCTTGGGGCTCCATCTATTGGCAGACGCTAGTCAGTGCAGGTAGTCATAGAACTTCCACTGATAGCTGCTTTGAGCAACCCTTGCTACTAGGTAGAGCCTGAACACGCAAACTACATTTGGAGAGTGTTTATTTTTTTTCAAAATTATTCACAACATTTTACATTGATATATGTATTTATTTTTAAATTTATTTTGAAAATCATTTTATTTGTGAATAATTGTAAGTTTCTAGAATGCATTTCAGCTTATGTTTTAATGTATTTTGGCTTATAAAGGTGCCAAGTACTTGGCTGTACATATTTTTATATTTGTTTTTTATTTCGCAAGTTACTTCAGCTAGGAGTGCACAATATTGCACATACAAACTGCAGGTACAGATGAAGCATTTCAACATGTGCATTTTTTGTTATGTCCAAAGGAATCTAGGTTCATTTTAATAGTGATAACAGTGTGGAGCTGGATGAGTATAACAGGCCAGGCAGCATTAGAGGAGCAGGAAAGTTGAAGTTTCGGGTCGGGACCCTTCTTCAGAAATCCCATTTTTAACTGTTTTGTTTTGGAAAGGCAATTCACTTAAAATCTTTTCCTAAATGCCACAATTTTCTGAATTGCAGCCATGACTGCAAATGAAGAACTGCCATATGGCTGTAGTACTAGAGCATAAGATTGCAATTTCCAAAGCCATGACAATTTTTGTGAAAACTTCAATGTGACGTGTATGGCATAGCCAGTTTGGACATGTCAAGGAGGATTTGGGCTGCTAAGCAAAAATAAAACTAAAGTATTATATTGACAATACAGACAGGACCCTGCTCCTGGATTACTTTTCTTGCCACTAAATTTGAAGGATTTTGTGAAGGCCCTCCTGGTGGCATTTCTCCAGTGCTTTGAGGTTCCTGCAGTGAGTTTTCAAAGTATATAGAGTGTGGGGAAGAAAGCTTGCCTGGTTATCTATAACCTTTGGCTGGAGTTAGAGATCCTGGTCCTTAGTCGTTTTCTAAATTGGTAAAGGCTGAGTTGGCACATCAGCAGCAATGACAAATGAAAGCTAACAATTACAGTTTGAACTTGCATGTCAACTTTCTTTCATTCATGTATGGTGCCTAAGGTCCTTTGAAAATCAATATTACCTAATCTTTCTCCAGTTTAAAGCAAAATCTGCATTTTCTTTTTAATTTCCAAAATGCCTCACTTCCCATTTCTCCACTACTGCCATTGTTTCTTGCCCACTCATTCAATTTGTTGGTATCCCTTTGCAGCCTCGTGGCCTACTGGCATCTTGCTTTGTAACATCAGCAAACTTGGATATATTACACATACAGGACAGCCCTGGCAGACCCATCATTTTAGCCTGTTTAGCCTAGCTTAATTATTTCTTCCTATCTTGATTCTATTTTCTTCCTCTCTCATCCAATCTCTTTGCAGCTATATTCATCATTCCTCTGACACTTCACCTTGGTCCCACAATTTCAGGTTCCTGGGTACGGCAGCCACCTCCTCACCACAAAGATCCCTTTACCAGTCTGTACCCCCATCAGTATAGAATGAAGGCTCTCTACTTCTTTCTTAACAGGATACATAAATGGTCCCCAATCACCATCTCACTCCTGTGCCTGGCTGAGCTCATTCTCACTTTGAACAATTTCTACACTAAATTGTCTCACTTTCTCCACGTCAAAGGTGTGACAATAGTTAACAGTGGGGGGGTCCCATTTATGCCTGCCCTTTTGTGGGGTATGTGGGGTCCCTAGTCAGGGCCCTGGTAAATAGAAGAGATAATTGGGTTTGCTTCCTCTTCTCATCTGGAATTGGAAAATGTTTTTATCAGTTTGTCTTCCATTTGCAACACCATCCCAACCAGCCGCCACCCTCACCTCAATCTGGTCTATCTCTTCCCCTCCCTTGAGTTCTGGGTTTCCATTTCTGAAATGGCTATCAATATCTATTACAAACCCACCAACTCTGTTATCTTGACTACACTTCATCACACGCCAGTTCTGGTTAGGACTCTTTCACTCCATTCCTGTAGTTTATCCCTCTCTGTTGCAACTGTCTAATGATGCAACCTTTCACAATGATGTCTCTAACGTGTTCTCTTTCCTCAACCAAGGAATGCCCAGTCTCCCTTTTACTGTGATGGTTAGGAGTTGTTAAGTGCCTCACTAAGTTCCTGGGCTTCTACCCTCAACCCTTCTGCCCACACCCCACCCAAAGCAACGATAGGGTGACCTTTTAGCTCATTTTCACCTTGACAGTCTTAGTCTTCAAAAGGATCATTTTCCACCAATTCTACCACCACCTAACAGGATACCACCAAACGCATCTTTCCCTCCCTTGTCAGCATTCCACAGAATTTATTTCCCCTATGACACCCTGCTGCGCTGCTCCATCACTCCTAACGCATCCTCACCACCACTTTCCCAAAATCCAGATGAATTGCACACTCGAGATCCTGCACATACATCCTGCTAGTTACATCCTCAAAACTGAATTGTCACATGATTTTGCTTTCTAAATCCATATTGAATTTCCTTGATGATGTTACAATTTTCTAATATGCTCTGTTTTTATATAATCACTGAGTAATTAACATGCACATACCCAGTGGCACTATCCTCCAAAAGTTCTGAATTCACTGCTTTACTGATAACTTTTTTCAACACATTATGTGGAATTTGTGTGCTCATGGTGATATCTCTTTGCGATTTCAGAAGACTTTGCAAGTCCTTAAACAGAGAAAGAGCAATATTTCAAATGGTGAAACTTTTTTTTGAAGATAACATCCCAGCAACTAAACAAAAATCTTTAGATTAAACTGTATTAGCAAAGCTCTGCAAATTTAACCAAGACAATGTGATACAGTATTTAAAGGTAGCGAAATAGTTATTTTTGTCTAGGACCCTGGTCAGGCTAAGTTCTAGTGCTGGATTTTCCCAGGTAAATGGATGCAGGGCCAAGAAGAAAGTGGTTGCAAACTGCAGGGCTCCAAGTCCTGCCTCCATTTCTGCCATCCCCCATATTTTTGAGGGGAGGAGAGAAAGCAGGCCTTGAGACAGGCTTGCTTATATTAAGGACCTAATTTATTTCCTTCGGAGCACATTAAGAACATAACCCCAGTAGGTCTTTTTAAAAAAGATTTCCATGTGACAACCCAGACTTCAGCAGCTATGTGGTGTCAGATCACTTGGCTGGATGCCAGGGCAGGTCAGAGTTGGGAAGAATTTCAAAAACAAATATTTTCACTTTTTTTATAAAGTTTGATGAGCTTGCACTATTGCAGATAAACGTTTCATTACAGGTTAGGGCAGGAGCCAGAAAGATGAATTTTGCGAGTTCAAGAGTACCAGATTGTAACATTTACTTTTTAAAATAATGAAGTACTTACATGTTCCTCAGAAATGCCGAGTCCTAAAGTTTCTGCCACAACAGCAGCTAGATTAAAGCTGTTTTTCTCTACGGATAAATGTTCCTTTAGCTTCTGAGTGGCTGAAGAGGCAAAGAGAAATAAAAAAACACATAATAAAACTGTTTCTTGTTAAAACAGGTACACAACTGAATTAAAATATTTAAATTGAGGCCACAGTGCACACTTTACAGAACACAAATTATATCCAAAGTTTAATTATATCATATATTTGAAAATTTACATCAAATCAAGCACTTATTACATTTTTGTGAATTTCTAAATAACAAGATTAAAAATGTTTTGTGTTTACTTTTGACAAATGAAAGTTAGATTTTACTGGAAAACTTCATTTACCAACACATCACATTTATCTGCAGATATATCAATGCTGTATATTTTATTGTACGTTTCTTCTATTTCATTTTAAGATGTGCCAAATGAAGGTAAGGCTGCATTTCCTGTCCTTTCCCAGAGGTCTTAAAATGTATAACCAAGTCGGAATGAACCAAGTGTGGGACAGGAACCACACGTGGGCTATTCTGCATGGGTGACTGGTTCCTTTTCTTAAGGGATATCGACTGACTCAATGAGCAGCTTTCATTTCATGAATTCTGACAAAGGGTTACTATACTTGAAACATTAACTCTGCTTTCTTTCCACAGCAGCTGCTAGATTTTGTCAAGCACTTCCAACAAGTCCTAGCATTATGATATGCATTTAATACGACATAAAAAGCACAATGCCATTAGTACCAAAATTTACAGCATGATTTCTCCAGGCAGAAGTCAAAAGGTAGCTGGCAGAAGTATCCTGAGTGGCATTACGCCAAGATTCTGGAATGAGTTCTCCAATTTTACAGCACACATCGTGGCCATTCAATTATTGCGCCTGCACTGGTTTTCTAAACAAAAACTGTGTTGGATGTAATTTCCCTGTCCTTTCCCAGTATAAAATATACAAACTTAGCTTGTGAACCTAAAGCAGGTGTGCAGCTTTGCAAGCTTTAAATGTGCACAGGTCAGGTTTACCCAAAACCCGAAATGGAGTCATAGAAATGCACAGCACGGAAACAGACCCTTCAGTCCAATTCATGCAATCTTTAAGACATGCCTTGGAACGGATTAGCCGAACTTTTGGTCATTGAACATAAGCCAGTCATGAGTAAATTACTGAAAGCAATCTTGAAGATTGACCGAACATAATACTCAGACGGATAGAGAACTTCAAAAAAAAACAAACAGTCCAAAGACAAGTAGTAGCCTGGCTGGTGAGTTCATGAGTAGCAAATTTGATTTTCTGTGGTCTAATGAAAGAAAGAAAGGAACGATGGAAGGAAATCAGACAAAATATAAACCAAAAGTCTCCAGGCTATGGGAGCATGGGTATTTGGAAGGTGGGTCACTCAAACTAAAGGTGAATGTGATAGTGTAGATCTTGGGATGGGCTAGCCAAAATGATAGAAAAGAAGTCCTTTTATAGTAAATTCAATTTTACAGCAGGTATCTTACAGTACTTGCTCAACACCATTTTTGCAGGTCCTTTAGTCAGCAACAACAAAAAAAAGGACTATATTTGAATAAAGGTCACAAAGAGAAAATGCAGTTTGGTTCTCAGGAAATTTCAGAATTTTAAAATTGAGATTTAAAGATGGTGTACATTACACTTCAATTATTTTTCAAGGTTGGGGATTGCAGGGTTGAGGATTAAAATATTGCTCTGAATGCAAGGACACGTTGACATTGTAACTATATTACAACTGAAAGAAACAGTCAGTTACAATATAAAATAGCAAACTGCACAATGATAGTGGGTCCATGCATTCAACTAACAAGGACCACTACTGCCAAAGCTATCAACTCGCAACATATCTGCCACTCATGACAAGTACCAAAACAACTCACTCATATATACAGCCAAATTTTCAGACTTACTCTTTTGTGGGGATTGTTCAAGGTCACAGGAGTCTGCAACTAGGACTTCTTCATCCTGTATTGGTGGAATTATACCAGAGAAGCGTGCCAGTAGCATTTTACATGTCTCTATACACAATTACAAAACATCAGTTACAATAAATAAACATTACAGGACCCAGTTTGTAACATTCTAAAAATTTTTTTGTGGGATGTGAGTGTTCATTGGCTGGCCAACATTTGTTACCAATCCTCGATGCCCTTGAAATACTAAAAAATAAAATAGAAATAGGATTGAAAGTATCTATTTGAATATTCTTGAGGTGCTTTATTGGCAATACCAAATTTGAAGAAACTGATGGACATTATTAAACTTCAAATATTACGAATAACTGGATCAATTTATAGTACTCAATGCAATTTTTCTCCACTAATACAAATTACCCACTTTCTGCAATGGTCATATGACTTAAGGTGTTATATTGGTTCCCAGAATGCAACTGGTATAAGTATTTTAATGTTTGTAATTGTGTAATAAATCAGCAGTATTTTGAAATGTATACACTTCTGGCAGTAACCAAGGATTATATTGAGTTTTACAATATACAGTAATGTTAATGTATCACAAATCTTATTAATACCATCATCACACTGTAGCCCTGAAGGTTCAGCATGAGCATGCTCTGTGTAGCGAATACGACAATTTTCCTTTCTCCTTCGCATTCTGCTAACTATAGAGGTGGAAAGAGATAAAATTGGAGAATCCGGGATTATTCCATCATCATGATCTGCTGCTCCGGTCACTTCCTGCTGTTGCTCCCTGACATTAGAAATAAAAATTAGCTATGCCACAAAGTTTAAAAATGAAGGGACACAAGATGAGCAAATGGACATATGACTTACTTCAGTTGATGTTCTAGTGATTCAAGCTGATCACTAAGCTTTTTGTTTTCTTCCTGAAGGTTAATCTTCTCATTCACTGTTGATTAAAGACAACAATGGAGGTTGGTAGAAAGATAAGAAAAAGCTTTCTTATTTGAAAAAAAACTGTCAGAAGACAAATCCTCTCCTAAACATCCACTCACTAAGTTCAGTAATAAGCTTTAGATTCTGCTGTCGAATATTTTCAAATTCCAGCTGCTTCTTCTTCATGTGCTCTTCAGTAACTGCACATCTGTCACACAAGCCAGCTCGCAACCTGCAACAGATATGGGTCCCGAGTATCAACAAACTGGATAATGAGAAGTGATAGCAAATTTGTTGAGAATGAATTCAACAATAATAGTATAGTCAATTGAACACGGCATTTAGTTTCTTTGATCAATTTTAATGTAGCCATAAATTCCACGGAGCACTAAGAGTAGCTTGGAAGATTCTAGACTTAATAGTAGTCTAAATAACTTGCATTACACTGGCACTTCAAGGTGTTATATGATACATAAGACAAGAGTTTGTATACTTGATTTCTGATTTAGATTATTCCTGATGGTAGGCTAATGCCAATGGACTTACAAAGAAGTCAGGCACCATCTTAAATGCTCATCTCAGACTACAGACTGACTGCAAAAACTATTTCTCAGCTTCTACTTGTAAAGGTTAGAGACAGGGCACTTCCCTATTGAAGCAACCTTTCTTACGTGCATTCCAGTGCAGCATGCTTTCAAGCTGGAAAGCCTATAATCACCCTCCATCTACAGGAGTCCACTTGTCATCTGAAAGTGGACAGCACGCTTAAATTCTGACTGTTACTTGCCTGCTCCCCCTCCATGCCACCTCTTCCCAGGAAAATCAGAGTAGCTTGCCACGCACTGTGTTTATGGCCTAATATCCAGCTTTTACAAGTTTGTAGAGAGAAACTGCCATTCCTGTCTGTAAAAATTGTCATGGTAGAGTTATAAACTTAATGTTAGCAAATTACTTGCGATTAATGTAGCCTATTCACTGCTGAACAATCTACCAAAGCTCTCAGGCTGTAATTGTTGACTTCAAAAACAGAGGAAAAACAAAAGAAGTTGTTGCTGGGGAAAAGACAGATATTTTGTTTAAGTGTTCTGTCTTACACTCGTAAGGACAATTTGCAAGAATATCAACTTAAGAGGAAAGCCAACATTTATACTGTATAGGAATAGTGCTGATTGATTGGTAAAGGTGTTGCCATGGAGAATGCAACAGTTAATTATCCCAAAACAAAACCAAATTTGGGCTATCAATAGCATAGTTCAACCTACGGGCATTTAAGAACACTCAAACTATCTATTGCATGTTTTCACGAGGATATTAAATCCAAATCCAAAGTAGCATGGAATGGGAATAGAATAGAAAGGAATGGGAATAGAATAGAAAAGGATGGGAATAGAATAGAAAAGGATGGGAATAGAATAGAAAAGGATGGGAATAGAATAGAAAAGGATGGGAATAGAATAGAAAAGGATGGGAATAGAATAGAAAAGGATGGGAATAGAATAGCTTTTATTGTCACATGCACTCATTTGTACTGTCACCTCAGAGCTATCTTAGGTACAGAGTACCTCGGTGCAGACACTAAGTGTTGTTACGGCGTTTTTAAAAAATGGTAAGCATGGGAATGGAGTTTACAGTCACTTGTTATTATCATTCTTGAATTTTAAAGTACTTTACTTAATGTCAGACGGTCTCACAATTGGATGGACATTTGTACGATGACTGAACAGAGTGGTAATTTACACCATGTCCTATGCTACACCTGCTCTGAAGTGCACAATGTATTTTTTTTTTATTTATGATGAGTCATACAACACAAACAGTCCCTTCAGCCCAACTCATCAGTGTCAATTAGATATTCCAATTTGACCTAGTCCCATTTGCCAACATTTGGCCCATATCTGTCTAAATCCTTTTTTCATATACCCATCCAGGTGTCTTTTAATTGTTGCAATTGTATGTGTCTCCACCGCTACTCAGGCAACTCATCCCATACATGCACCATGCTCTGAAAAACTTAACCCTCACTCCCTTTTCAAATCTTATCCGTCTCATCTTAAACTTGTGCCCTCTAGTTTTGGATTCCCCCATGTTGGGCAATAGACCTGACTATTTACCCTATCCATGCCTCTCATGATTTTATAAATCTCTAAGTCACATGTCAGTCTGTGACGCCCCAAAGAAAAAAAGCTCCAGCCTATTCAGCCTTTCCCTATAACTTTAACCCTCCAGTCCCAACAACATCCTTGTAAGTCTTATCTGCACCGTCTCAAGCTTAACAACATCCTCCCTATACAAGGACAACCAGAATTGTATACAGTAGTTCTAAAAAAGTGGCCTCTCCAATGTCCTGTACAGCTACAGCGTCGTAACCCAACTCCTCTACTCAATGTTCTGACCAATGAAGGCAAGTGTTCTTCACCACCATTTTATTACTTTATATCCTATTTGGCTTAAATATAGGACTGCTCCATGAAGAGTTTCTTTCTAAAACACAACCACACGTTAAATGCACTTAAGTGGCAGTTGTTTGGCATAGCAATCAATGACGGCACGAAACCAATAATAGATCTCTCTGACCATGTACTGCCTGAAAGCTAGCAGATTCACCTTGCACATAGGTTCAATTTTGGCATGTTTTCTTCCCACAGCAAATGGAACAGGTATTTGCTGTGTTTGACTTCCTCCAAACCTAACCATGCCAATACAAAGCAGTGTCCATGAAGGACAATGAAATCTTCGAGGTATGCCCGGCTGTTCTACTTCACATATAATTACAAGATTTCAAATGAATTTCAGAAACAAACACATGGATGACATGTAGGTAATCACTTTTGCACCTGAAAAATACAGTTTCTCTCAAATTATCCCGATAGGGAGAGATACTTAAAAGGTTGAGCAACCTTCACCAAAAGGTAAAGTGACCCAATTCACATTGCAACTATACTTTAGCAACACGAGTGGTATTTGCCACCAATAGGATGCTGCCATCAAGCTAAAAAGAAGCTTTGACTGTCGAACAAAGGAGTAATAAACATCTACAATCATATTGGATAATGGAGCAGGCTTGCCAGACTGAATGGCTTATTCTCCCGATTCTGCATTTCAAAGACTGGTGGATCATACAAGATCAAGCCCAATCAATTCAGGGTTGTCAGGTGAGCTTGCAGTGTGGTACACTTGCATGCACTGCAAGCTGCAGCTATTAAAACATGAGTCTGTTAACTGCAGACAGAAAAAGCCTGTACATGCAACTGTGCCAATTTTACTCAATAAAATAAGACACTGCCAGGGTTACAGGGTCTGAGCCATAGGGGACATTGAATAGACTGGGGTTATTTTCCCTGGAATGTCAGGGGCTGAGGGGTGACCTTATAGAGGTTTATAAAATCGTAAGGGACATGGCTAAGATAAACAGGAAAGGTCCTTTCCCTCAGGGAAATGAATCCAAAATTAGAGGGCATAGGATTAAGGTGAGAGAGGAAAGATTTAAATTGGACCTAAGGGCAACTTTTTCCACAAAGAGTAGTACATGCATAGAACAAGCTGCCGAGGAAGTGGAGGAGGCTGATACAATTAGTCCATTTAAAAGGCATCTGGATGGGCACATGAATAGGAAGGGTTGAGACACATACAAGCTAAATGCTAGCAAGTGCGATTAGATTTATATGGGATATCTAATAAGCATGGACAAGTTGGACTGAAGGGTCTGTTTCTGTGCTGTACATCTCTAGGACTCTAAGTGATAGCCATTCACTCGTTCATTTCTCAAGGTAAGCCTTGGCTAAACAGCGTCAACCTATCCATTTCGGAACTGAAACAAAACCCGGCAGTTAACTCTTAATCATCATTAAGATGTACGTTTTCAATAGCAATGCATCCATCAGCATTCAATTCCTAACCAATCTGCACTGTCCACTCAAATGTTAGTTTTCCCTTAAATTAGTATTGTTGCAAATTGTCTTGAAGGGGAGAGTCAAAAAATTTGAACAAAATGTGTCTTGTTTTCAGCAATACTCCAGTTCTGTCATACACAACAAAAATATTGAAATTACTTAAAAGCTACAATTTAAAAAAAACCACAGATCTTCAACCAACTAGGTGCAAGGACCCAAAAAATTATGCCAACTCTAGCAGACTTCTGCTGGGTGTAAGATCCTAACTAATGTTCCCAGGATAGTTTTGTTCAGTGAAAACTCTGCCTAAGTTTAAAATACCTTTTTTTGGTTATTCAGGGAACAGGAATTTACAAGCGTTGTAGTTCCGCTACCCTGATTCTCCTTTTGTACAATGCCAATGCAGGCACATTGGGTATGTTCTTTCATCTACAAAAGATGTGGGACTCATGTAAGAGAAGCTGTGTGGTGCCTGTTAAGAAGTTGTGCAGAGTAATCGTGAATTGGAAGGCAGGAAGACAGAATTCGTCTGTAGAAAAGGTAAGGGAGAAGAGTGCGTGGTTCCTGTAAGAGGTAAAATGCTTTTCTAAGCTTAGTGATTTATACAAAAAATGCATCTGTACGTAGCTGAAGATGTACAGCTAGTTCTGAAATTGAAACATGCATCAATTGGCAGTGTGATTGGAAACTTTAGGCTTGTTTTAAAGTTTTAGCAACTAGCTGGAATCAGCCAATTAATTTACACCAAGTACTTAGCAATTGAAAGCTAAGTGAATTTAAATCTCATGGCTTTGATTGTCTCGGACCGCCACTATTGTCAGAAAATTGATATATATGTCACCCAAGGTATACAAGGAGAGGGTTTTTGAGAATCGGTGAGAGAATGAACCAGCATTTGAGAAATAAGAATCTACCTCTCAGAAAGCACACCTATCCATAACTTCTGGCTAAGAGTCCTCACAGAAGACTGTACAGAGGAAAACATCCCTGACAGCTGGATCAACAGAAGAAAGGTATTTATGATTTGAGGACAGCAGAAGAAAGGGGTGTAGGCTTTGTGAGACCAAGTTTTAATTTATTTTAATTTGATTGCTTGGGTTTATACAAGTAAGACTTCTGTTTATTGAAGCAGCATAGTAGTAGAATTTGGTTCAGTTAAGAAATAGTTAGTAGTTAAGGGGGAATTGCTCAGTTTGCTAGCAATTCTGTTGATTTGTCTGTTAGGGTTAAATAAATGAATTGTTCCTTGTTACTTAGGGAGTGAATATCAGGAATTTTCTTTCATTTAACATCCCCTTCTCCGTTACATCCTGATCTCTCAGACAGGCATTTATTTTCAGGTAATTTTATGATAGTCCTCTTTACAGGCAGACACCCAGAAGTTACTTGCAAGACTGGGGGAAGGGCCAGGGAGAAAGACAAGCAGCACCTTATTTACTCAAATTTCCATTTATCTCTGGTAGTAGTGGGATGGGTGTACTGGCCTTGGACAGAGTATAACATAGACTTAGAAAAGTAATAACATAAGCCCTCAAGCCCAGGTATGTGGAAGGATCATACAAATTAGGCTTGTTTTCTGCAGTTTAGAAGGTTAAGGGGTGTTCTGATCAAAGCTTCAAGATAATGACAGGAAAAGAAAGGGCAGATAAAGATGAGCTACTTCCACTGGTTGGAGAATCTAGAGGTAGAAGTTATTGTCAAAAAGATAGGTTCCAGACAGGAGAATTGCTAGGAAGCGTTCTACAAACAAAAAGTTTGTAGATGTTTGGACCTCTCTTCCATAAATGGTAGGTAATGCTAGATCACTTGTAAATTTTAAATCCAAGATGGACAAAATTTTGTTAAGCAAAGATATAAAGGGATATGGGCAAGAGGCACGTATGTGGAATTAGGCCACAGATCAGCCATCATCTCATTGAATGGCAAAACAGGCTTGAAGGGCTGAATAGGCTATTCCTTACGCTATGCAAGTTGGCTACTACCACAATCAAAGATCAGAAGTACAATTCACTCCAAATTTACAGAAACATTCAAGCACACTCAAGGACTCTGACCCTACTGCTCTTTGTGGCAAGCAGTTTCAAAGACTCTCAATCTGCTGACCAACAAAATTCCTCCTTTCTTCCGTCTTAAATTGATGCCCCTTTATTCTGAGACTATGGCCTCTAGTTCTGGACACTCCCATGTATGGAAACGCCCTGAAAAACCTTTC
The DNA here is from genome assembly GCF_030684315.1 of Stegostoma tigrinum. Lineage (NCBI taxonomy): Eukaryota > Metazoa > Chordata > Chondrichthyes > Orectolobiformes > Stegostomatidae > Stegostoma > Stegostoma tigrinum. Next base: position 19,796,443 of record NC_081358.1, read on the forward strand.
TAAGAATTCTGTGTTTCAATGAGGTTACTCCTCACTCTTCTAAACTCCAATGCATAAAATCCCAATCTGTTTCACCTTTACTCGTAAGACAATCCCTTCATATCAGGGATCATCTAGTGAACATGCTCTTCTCATGAAATAATATCTTTTATTAAATAAAGGGAACAAAAACTGTTCATAATACTCCAGATGTTGTCTCACCAGCAGCTTGTACAGCTGCAGTAAGATTTCACTACTCTTATATTCCAACTCCTTTAAAATAAGGGCTAATGTTCCATGGTCTTCGTGATTACCTGCAGCACCTGTGTGTCAGCCGCCGCCACCTTCTTGCAAAGTTACCCCCAAGTCCTGTCGCATTCTGCAGTTTAAGATCTGTGCTGCGTTTTTGAAATTTTGTAAACCCTTTCTTTTAGTTTTATGCTGTCCCTCATCCCTTTAATTGTTCATGACTGTTTTTTCCTTGGGGGTATGAAGTGGCCCTAGATTTTGTTAATATCGAAAACCACTGAAGAACAGTGAATATTTTATCACTTTCAAATACTACATTGAGCTCAATCATGTTACGATCACAACATGACAGATGTTCATACACAATTAAATTCCTAATTAGATCCAGCTCATTACTCATTACTACATCTAATATTACTTGCTCCAGTGTTGCATCCAGGACATATTACCATAGGTGGTTACCTGGACGCACTGCAGAAACTCACTACCTTTCTGGCAGGCGCTTGTCTGTCTCTTGCAACCTGTCAAAGTTAAACTTTTCCAATAATACTACACTGTTTTTGCTACACAATTACCTAATTTGTGAATTTACATAATTTGGCACTTCAGATCTTCTACAAGAGGGCCTACATACAACACCTATTACAATTTTAGATTAGATTACCTACAGTGTGGAAACAGGCCCTTCGGCCCAACAAGTCTACACCACGCCTTGAAGCATCCCACGCAGATCCATCCCCCTATAACCCACAGATCCCTGAACACTACGGGCAATTTAGCATGGCCAATCCACCTAGTCTGTACATCTTTGGACTGTGGAAGAAAACCAGGGCACCCGGAGGAAATCCACGCAGACACGGGGAAAATGTGCAAACTCCACACAGACAGTTGCCTGATGCTGGAATCCAACCCGGGTCCCTGGCGCTGAGAAGCTGCAGTGCTAACCACTGAGCCACCATGCCGCCTCTTTCTGTTCCTCAGCTCCACCTACACGTTCTCAACTGGATGCTTTCCACTCATTATATCCTCACCATCAGTGGTTCTGCTTCTATTCAGTAACGATACTCTACAACACCTGCCATTTTTTCTGTCCATCCTGTAAACATTAGGGCCTGGTATATTTAGATCCCAGTCCCAACTATCCTAAAGTCATGTCTCAGTAATGACTTGGGCCACAAAGGCAAAACTCAGTGGTAAAATGTTCATGATCAGTGAGACCTTAGCACATGAATTTAGACTAGCTCTTCATTTTATCACTGACAGAAGAAATGCACCTGGCAGATGCAGGTTTCCAGATAAAACAAACAGATTTACTGCTAATCTTCACAACTTATTTTCCTATAAGTGCTTCCTCTTGTTCACATAAGGAAAACTGATGTCACTCTCCAATAATGGGAACTATCTGCCTATCTAAAAATGGTACTGCAGAATGTAAAATGAAGTAGCCTGCTCAACAGAGTCAAATTAGTTTATTTTCTTTCCTCCAAGGATGCTCCCTCCCTCACTCTCACACTCACACTCCCCCTTCAGAGTCCCAAACTCCCAGCCTTATTATTTTTGGGCCAAAGGAAACTGGCTACATGCACCCGGTGCAGACAATCTTACCTCTAGCTGCTCTTGCTGCAGGCCTCTGTCCCACACTAGTTCCAGGGCCCCAGCCTCTGCATCACTTTGCTGACCCCACATCAGCAACTTAATGTGTTGATGATGACAACACCATGCATGGAACACGACGATGTCATTGGTGCGTGCAAAGGCGTTTCTAGACTGGCCACATCTGCATATCAATGCTGGTCATATTGCAACATGGATAATCATTCAGGATCTTTGCAGCATTATCCACTTTTTCTTTTTCAGTTCTCCTTGTTGTATTTAGTACAAGTTTTAAGAGCAATTCATGCAATCAACAGTGTTAGTTGGTTTACAAACTTCACAATGTCAACTACACTTACTAATAAAGTAGCAGATATCATACAATGGGAATTGTGCCTTGATTTCGATCAGAGGAATGGTGTGGTAGATACTGTAGCGATCCTCTGAAGCCTGTACTACGCTTTATCTCCAAAGCGTTATTTAAATAAATTAAGGAAAGCCTCCCTTCCTAAACCAACAAGACAGGCATTAATGTGAAAAGTGTACATTGTGGCATTGATGCAGTCATTGGGCAGTGATTTTAAAAGTTTAATTAGGCCCTTATTTGCCTCTAACATGCATTTACCTAACACTGTACGTCCATCAGGTTGGACCACCATGCCCTTTTGCTCATAAATGCACTTGGTGTAACCCATTCATCTAACATTGTCACTTGGAAAATTTAGGGTCTCATCATTCAAATACGATTTCACCAGTGAAATTTCTTTTTTATTGCATCCCTGTTACGATTTAATTTACTTCACTTATGGTAACTGGAAAAGTTTGGACAGTTATTCTTGGAGAAGGCTGAGAGGATATCTTACGGGGTACTCAAAAAATCATGAGCGCTCTGGACAGAATAGCTTGGAAGAAGCTCATGACACATGAAAGGATGGAGAATGAGAGGACACTGATTTAAAGTAATTTTCAAAAGCAATAAGCAAAATCTTTTCATGCAGTAAGTGATTAAGATCTGGAATGCACTGCCTGAAATGACAATGTAGGCAGGTTCAAAATGGTATCAGGGTTATAGAAAAGACAGGGAGAATGACAGAGTGAAATGCTTATTTGTAGAGCTGGTGCATGTCAGAAGGGTAGACTGATCTCTTGCCGAACTGTAATGATTCTATGAATTTGCAATGTTACCCCTCTCAATCTGAGCTACAGAGCAATTATTTTGTAAATTACATCACATCTTACCTGTCCTCTAAAACTTTAATGTTGTCATGTAATGCTTTCTGTTGTTCTCTTAACTGCTGGTTTTTGTTATAGTATTCTTCAAGTCTCTGGGCATCTCTGTAAATACAGAATTGTATATCAACATCAGATCCAAAACTCAGGGATCAATTATTAAAATTGAAACTTGCATTCCACTCTTATGCGAATGTCAAAATGGAATTTTGATTATCCCAGTTCTGCACTGATCTCCATCTAGTTTACAAGTAGTCTGATAGACAATATATGCTTGTCTATGTATGCAGCATGTCAATACATGTAAATCTAGTGCACATCGATAGTTCAATCTGAGTGAATGTTCAAGAATGTACACAAATTCGTAAAAGAGATACAGATATCAACACTTCAAAGTTGTGCAAGCATTATACCGATTAATTAGTTTATTTTAAATTGGGAACTGAGACTAAATAAACAACTAGCCAGATTTAATTTGTATTCCTCTCTATTTCATTGTATATAAACAGCAGGCTCTTCAGCATTTCTCAGTTGCACCTGGTGGAATATCATGATTATTTGTTCCAAATATGAACATTCAATTAAAATTAAATTTCGTTCCCCAGGGTCTTCTGATGTTAAAGTTCTATCATGGATTTTACAAGAAAAGACTAAAATCCACAAAACACAGAATATTGCAGACAATTAAATGAAAAATAACATTTTGTTTTGGTGTTAACAACAGACCAAATATTCTGAAATTGTCTGCCATTAATTTGTAAAATATTCAGCAGCTGTGCTTGACAATACTTTAGAACCTTTTCAAGCTATGACATGTTTACTCGCGCAGTGAGTGTAACCCAAACTCAGGTTTAAATGGATCCTTTCCATCATCAGTTTTATTCATCTGACCCATTTTTACGGATGTGAAAATATACTTGTTGGAATTTTCCAAATGTTGTTTGCTATTTTAAAGCCTTTTAAAAAAAAAAGTATCAAAAGTAAAATTAAAAATAAAACAAACTAAAAAAACAAACTAAGAGATATTTAGTTTTTTTCAACAAATGAGATTAACAGGTTGCCTTAGCAGTTCAGACTTGCCTGGCCTTTGCCCCAGTATCTTGAGAATAGTTAGCTGTAACGATCAGCAAAGCTCAACATAAGAGTCCCATTGTCATGCCTGTTATCTCACAGAAATATTAAACTTCAGGAATTTGGGGAGTCAGTAAGTGACTCTAGTTGAGGACCATTACATTGACAATGAGATACTTGTATCATGATTAGTCATTTTGCAAGGAATGTATGAATCACAACAAACTATTCAATGAATCTGCTGGATTTGTCTATTTTTAAGTTGTATTTAAAATTGTTAAGAAAAACAACAAATTCATTTCAAGCTTAAAAACAATTCAAGTTATACAAAGTTAATTTGAAATTCCACAAAAGTAGATGTATTCAACAATAACATCATAGAGAAACATCAAAAGATCAATCATCTAACAGGCACAGGAACACATGCAAGCTTTATGCCCAAACTGCTTTTTCTTGTCCTCTTGTGATAGACTGTTATACACAATTTCCTTTCCCATACTCTACATAAGAAAACTCCAAAATGATCTTGTATCAAGTACACAATAAAGATTCTAAGAAACCAAAAATCAGACCCTAGCAAGTTCTGAAAAGATGGTCAAGAGGTGGTGGCGTGCAATTGACAGAAAGACCGACCTACCATTCACAGAACAAAACAACCTTTAGTCCTCCTTCACACACTGAAAGTTACTCAGACAGTGCAAAATCTAGCAGTATGGTTCCTGTTGAGAAGCAAATAATTTTCTATAAGCTGCTTTGTTGTAAACGAACAATTAGCTGTCCAACCTTAACTTCTACATGTTGAAACGCCACCAGGACCGTAGCAGACAGCAAGAATAACGAACAATTTCTGATGCAGAGACCATGAATGAACAGTTTTCTTAAACTGAGAAGCAATTTAAAGTGGAGCCCTGAGAAGTTCTGAAAACTGGACAATTGCCCTCAGAAGGCCATTTAGCCAGCTAAAGCGACCCAAAAACACCAAACAGCTTCATTTATTAGTCACACCTCTAAGGACTCATTTATAACAACAGCACAACTGATTCAGCTGGTTGGGTCCAAGAGGACGTAACTACTAGACTGGGTCTGCAGCAGGTGGTGGGGGAACCAATAAAAGGAAGAGACATATTTGACCTCATTCTCACCAATCTGCTGATTGCAGATGCATCTGTCCATTACAGTATTAGTAACAGCAACAACCACACAGTCCTTGCGGAGACAAAGTCCCGCCTTCACTATCACCAGTGTTAAATGGGACAGACTTCAAACTGATCTCGCAACTCAACACTGGGTGTCCATGAGGTGTTGTAGACCATCAACAGCAATACGACTGTACTCCAGCACAATCTACAAGTACAAATCACAACCTCATGGCACAGCAAATCCCCCACTCAACCATTACCATTAGGCAGGGGATTAACCCTAGTTCAGTGGAGAGTGCAGGAGAGCATACCAGGAGCAGCACCAGAGATACCGAAAAATAAAGTGTCAATTTAGTGAAGCTTCCAAACGGAACTACTTGTACGCCAAACAATATAAGCAACATGTGATTGACAGAGCTAATTGATACCCAAGGATCAGATCCAAGCTCTGCAGGCCTGCCACATCCAGGTGGAAGCATTCACGGCAACCTTCAGCCAGAAGTTCCAAGTGAATAGTCTATCTCTGCCTTCTTCAGTGGTTCCCGGCATCACAGATACCAGTCTTCAACCAGTTTGATTTATTCCACATGTTCAAGAAACTTGGAGGCAGTGGACACCACAAAGGCTATGGGCCCTGACAACATTTCAGCAACTGTACTGAAGATTTGTGCTCCAGAATTTGCTACTCCCCTAGCCAATCACTTCCAGTACAGTTACAACATTGGTGTCTACCTTAATAAAACTGGAAGATTTACAGATGCTGTAAATCAGGAAGAAAAACAGAAGTTGCTGGAAAAGCTCAGCAGGTCTGACAGCATCTACCTAGCCAAATCAGAGTTAACATTTCGCATCTGACGACCCTTCCTCAGAACTGATGGTAGCTAGGAAAATGTCAATTTACATGCAGAAGATAATGATGGGGGAGGGTGTAACAAGTAAACAATAAGTGGGTGTAGAGCCCAAAGAGAGATGAACAGTTGGACAGACAAAGGAGTTGTTAATGATCTGGGATTTTTGTTTTGTGGGCATAACGTAGATCTTCTGCGAAGCGGTCATCTATTTCTCCTCTACATTGTAGAAACGAAGCGTAGACCCCGACCGCCCAGTTGCCTAGCACTTTAATACACCACCAAGTTCCTTGGCCAACATCTGTGTGTCAGGCTTGCTGCAGTGTTCCAGCGAACTTCAGCAGAAGCTGGAAGAGCAAGATTTCACTTTTAGTTGGGGACCTGCAGCCCTCCAGACTCAACATAGAGTTCAATAATTTTACAGCCTGAGCTCTCCCATGTCCTAGTCTCCTTTCTCACACACCAGGACTTGTTATCACATAGCCTGCCATTACATACTGCCTTCTGTTAGCCACCAGCAGTCTCCGTTAATGAGTCACCGTCCTAGCCAGATTGTTAATCAACTCCTTTGTCTGACAAACTGTTCTTCCCTCTTTTTGGAGTCCATCCCCACCTGTCATTTACTCCTTATCCTCCCCACCTCCCATCTCACCCTATCTTCTGCATACAAATTAACATTTTCCTAGCTATCATCAAATCTAAGGAAGGGTCACCAGGACCCAAAACAGTAACTCTGATTGTTCTTCACAGATGCTGCTGAGCTTTTCCAACAACTTCTATTTTATTCCTATCATCTACTTTGTCTAATTTTTGATACGGCCAATCATATCTTTTTCTACATTGGACTTGGATTTTAAAAATTAACCATGTACTTTAATGAATACAAAGGTATCAAATTATTATGAAAGAGAAAACCTGTTCAATAAAAATGTAATATTGATCATCACAATCAGCTTATGATAATAAAGATGCTAAACTCTGCTAAATAACCCAAAATACACACAACAGATTAAGGAGGGGTGAAAACAGATAATGCAGACAGGTTCCCATAATTCAGTGGTAGTGTCCCTATGTCTGGACCCAAGAGGTCTAAATTCAAGTCCCACTTGTTTTTCAGGTATATAAATAACACATTTGAACAGGTTGATTAAAAGGGTCTACACTGTGCAGAGATTAGGGGAAAAAAACTCTCAGTCCAAAAGCCTTAATACTTGAATACAATGATGACAAAGTTTAAGCTGTTAAAACATCTAACACTGATGTTCTGACACAGATGTCAATGGAGATTTTTGTAGATGCAGTCATTCAGGAATTACCAGCAAGCCCTTTAAAGGCTTCCCATGCAATAGCTGCAGTGGAGTTCCAGGTACCCTCCACTTGGCCAACAAGATAATTTCCAGAAAAGGGGGAGCTGAGATTCTCTCACCAGGCTTCTTTCCAATTATTCCAACTAATATCCAAAGCAGAAGTTAGATACTAACAGTCATAAACACAGGCAAAGGGCTTCCATTAACAAGCAGTTATAAAATGGCAAGCAACAACCTTGTGAAAATAAGCGTTCTGTCATTTCCTGCTCCCTCCTGTTGCTGGAGTCTACCATATTACATCTGCTGTAGCATTGAAGTCGAGGGTAGTCACTCCTATTTCACTTTTGGAGGTCAGTTCTTTTGACTATGTTTGTACCAAGATTGAAGTGAGTCAGGAGCTGAGTAGACTAAGCAGAACTCAACTCGAGTGTCAGTGAGCAAGCTATTCCTTCGCAAGTGTGGTTAGTATTGTCAATGAATACTGGCATTGTTTTGCTTCTGATTTTGGTAATTAGCCAGGTGGGATTATTGGTGCTTTTTGTGCACATGGCATACATGGAAAATTTCCACATTGCCAGGTAGATGGCAGTACTGGAGCAGCTTGGTTGGGGATTTGGCAAAAATCTTGGTATAGCAGGAACGGTGTTGTCAGAACACGGCTTTTGCAGTATCCAGTACTTTCAGAAAGAGGGTTGGTTAGTTAGTTCAGTTGACCGGATGGCTGGTTTGTGATGTAGAGCGGTGCCAACAGTTTTGGGTTTAATTCCATGAATCAACCCCCCAGTCTTCTTTTTCCCCTCTCTCTCACACACACACACAACTTTACCTTTACTTACAGAAGTTTAAGGGTATCACAAAGTGAATTGAGCTAATACAAAACTGCCACTGAAATAGGATGATGTAGATCTAAGGAGGATGTGGTTTTGGATCATCCACTTGGCATTTCTGGCTGAAGACAGAGTCAAATGCTACAGTATCTACTTTTGCACTGAACTGCTAAGCTCAATCATCATCCAGGATAGGATATCAGTGAACCTTTTAGCTCCAAGGAGTTGTTCAACTGGCCAATGCCAATCAACTGGATGTGAGGTGAACAGAGCTTACATTATGGCTTAGAAAGGGTGGTCGCTGGGAAGCTGTTTCCATTAGGTGAGGAGACTAGGACCTGTGGGCACAGCCTCAGAATTAGAGGGGGTGAATTTAAAATGGAAATGAGGAGACATTTTTTTCAGCCAGAGAACGGTTGGCTTGTGGAATTCATTGCCACAGAGTGCAGTGGAGGCCGGGACGTTAGATGCTTTCAAGGCAAAGATCGATAAATTCTTGATCTCACAAGGAATCAAGGGCTACGGGGAGAGTGCAGGGAAGTAGAGTTGAAATGCCCATCAGCCATGATTTAAATGGCGGGGTGGACTTGATGGGCTGAACGGCCTTACTTCCACTCCTATGTCTTACGGTCTTGATCCATTGGTTGTCAGATCCCTGAGTCCTCTCCATCACTTGCCACTTATGCTTTTTGCCACACAAGTTGTCCCATGTTTTAGCTACACCAAGTTAAAACTTCATTTTTAGAAATGACTATCGCTACCTCTGGTGTGAAATATGCTATAATAAAGAATTTTCTTCATAAGAAGAACAGATTATGATTCCACAATGACTGTGTAGTGGTCAATCCAATTGTTATTCTCATGGACAGACGCAACTACAACAGGTAGATTGGTAAAAATGAGGTCAAGTAAGTTTCTCCATCTTTTTTGCCAGTTCTCTTATCATAAGCCACAAAGCCATACTAGCAGCTACATCCTTTACAAGTTGGCCAGCTTGGGCAGGAGCACTATCACTGAGCGGCCCAGCCATCCAAAGTACATTCTATTCCACACCCACCCTGAGAGTTTCCACCAAGCAGCGATGGGGGCAGAAGGTGGTAAGGATGGGCGTTTAGGGGAGACAGGGGCACGTGCTAACCAGCAAGCTGTTCCCTAGTAAATGTTTTACTTAATGCTAACAGGCATCATGAGGTTTATGATATTGAGCCAAGACTAAGGACTCACAGGGCAACTGTCTCCCAATTGAGTACCACTGTGCCACCTGTGGTGGTGGAGGGATTGGAGCACAGTAATATTCGTGGCTTCATATCTTACAGACAATATCAGGTTGTTGCTTGACACGGTATAGGACATCTCTTCCAATGTTGGCACAAACCCCCTAGACGGTAGTACGGGCTCTTGGCAAAGTTAAAGTCAAGTTTGTTTTTTCCCCTTTCTGGTCTAAAGCCATGAGTCGAGCAGTCAAGACTTTATTTAAAAATAAGGGGTAGGCCATTTAGAACAGAGTTAAGGAAAAACTTCACCCAGAGAGTGGTGGATACATGGAATGGTCTGCACCAGAACGCAGTGGAGGCCAACTCTCTGGATACTTTCAAGAAAGAGATAGATAGAGCTCTTAAAGATAGTGGATGCAAGGATTATGGGGATAAGGCAGGAACAAGATACTGATTTTGGATCATCAGCCATGATCGTAATGAATGGTGGTGCTGGCTCGAGGGGCCGAATGGCCTACTCCTGCACCTATTGTCTATTGACTTTCTTCTCTAAAAAGGAATTAATGAACCAGACGAAGTCAGAGTAATACAGCATGGAAACAGACCCTTCAGTCTATGCCAACAAGAGTTCCCAAAACTAAACTAGTTCTATTTGCCTGTGCCCTGCCCCACCCCACCCCCCTCATTCAGCAATACCTTTTTGCTGACAAAGTACATGTTTCAAAGTATGAATGAAGCACAGGTTCACTGAAACAATTTCCATCTTTAGCTGCTGTAGACAGGAACAGGACTACAGCTGGTGTCCTAAATGTAGCCCTGTAGACAAGCACCTCACTAAGTGGTACTGAACAGGAAACATTCAGCGATTACAATCTTTTGGAATCTTCTTAGGATCTAGACTCTCCTGTAGCCCAGTTTCTAAGGCTCTTACCTGAACTCCTCAACAGACAAACTAGCTGTCTACATCCAATCCTCCAGTAGAGGAAGCTCCCCTTTCTGAAGGACCAGGATGTGCAATGCACTGCAAATGAGTGTTGTATGACTGGTGTATGTTGGCGTGTGCTATCTGGTCTATGCTAATATCCGACTGCATTCTAAGCAAAACAATGATCTGATCAACACTTGGCTATCATTGTACCTACACTTAGGATCCACCATTAACATCTTACTGGAGTTATCAAACCAGTTTTCTAAAAAATTACATTTTGTCACTGAGCAGCCAGCTATCCAAAGATTCTGGGACAAGAAGTATGCTTGGTATTTAGGAGGGTTTAAGGATGTCAACACCATGCACAAACATGTAGGACTCTGGTATCATTTATGGTTAATTAACATCTCCAGCTGTCAGCTGGCACTTTTGTAACTGCATGGGTATAATTAATTATCTCTTGTACTTTTGGAAACCAGCTGATAAAGTTGCTAGCTACTTCCACTACCCTTGCATTGTCAGGTGTAACAGATAGCTAATGACAGATATGCCCAAACATGGCATCAACGAAGACCTTAATGCAATGATTTGCTGCAGACTGGGTGATCCTACTAAGGTATTCACGTGTTGCCTGGAAGAGCTTGAAGACAAGTTCAAAATCACTTCTTTTGGAGGCTACAGGCTCTGGTTTGCCACTCATGCAATTCAAGGTTCTCTCATCCAGCAGCATATCACACACAGTCACAAGACTCTTTTGGTAAGTTTTAGGAGACAAGTCTTTGTTGTTCCACCGGAAGGTAAGATGTCTGACCCTATACATGGAGTTAGCAGAACTTCTCCGCATACATCTGCCTGTCCCCTTTTGCATCCCCTCCTCAGCCATTACACCTCTGCATGTGGCGAACTTTACTGCACTTCATGGCACACACATCCTTCGCCAGCTGGTCTCCTCTTTCTCCACAGCACTGCAGGAGGTGCCTCCCACAGAACTGTGAATTCGCATATCAGACACCAACTTAGCGCACTTGGTTTTTGCTCCCTTCGCCAAAAACCTTTCCTGATCCAGAAGTAAACATTTGCATGAATATGTAGGTCTCAGCAGACACTTGTTCAAGTCAGACATTACCCCACATGCAGGATTTTATCTATGTTTTCAAAAATCCATGAAAGAAACTGGGGGAAAAAAAATCACCCTGGCCATATTTATATTGCACCCCACTTCATTTTGGCATGTGCCATGTTTCATTCCAGTCAAATGAATTCTGAGCATCATTAATCCTTTGTTGGTTATGTATTTTAAAACTAATAGGCGAGCTGCCAAATTCAGCACCCACCCACAGTATTATGGCAGGCCAAAGTGACAAAGTCAGCATCACGATCCCAACCAGTCTCGCTGGATTTTATCCATGGGTAAAACTACAGCAGTCCAGCATTGCAAACACGTAATTTAGCCCATATAGCATGCAGAATGACTTGAGGAATTTTAGAAGTGACTGTACAGAAATCTAAAATTTTCTTCCTGTTTATAACAGGAAGAATTAAACTCCAGTTCTGAAGGGTCACTGGGCCCAACATATCGATTCTGACTTGTCTCCACAGATGCAGCTCGACCTGCTGAGTTTCTACAGCAATTTCTGTTTTTTGTTTCAGGTTTCCAACATCCAGTTCTTTTTTTAAAAAAAACTATTGACTGTGGCAGTGTAAGTTGGTCACTGAAAGAATATTCATGGTGGAAAAGAGTGAAGCTGAAATACTCACTTTTCTGCCTTTGGTGTAGTCAACTACAATGATTCTGAATGATAATTAAACGAGTTTTATTTTTAAAAAATTAGCTCTTGACAGGCTTTTAAGGTTGACATTACTATTCCGTGTAGATTATTTTATAATATGTACTTCAAGTTAATTGTCCAAATGATATTATCTTTATATTCATTGCCTTATCAATAAATACAACTTTCTTTAAATATTCTACAAATAGACACTTTCACTCTCGGCAGTTCATTATAATAATGAGAAATTCTTAAAATGTGGATACTTACAAGCATCTCTCCTTCTTTAACTTGCTTACTTTAATTTGCAGCACTGCATTTAAAAGAAATAGATTTCAAAATGATACACATGGAAAACAGCATTATAAACTACTGAAATCAAGATCAAGTTAGCAGATGTACTGGAAGCAAAAATACTCCAATCCTAGCAATTGTTGAAACACTATTCTGTTCCTTCATTATCTGAAAGGTGAGGGGAAACCCAAAAGCATGAACAAAACTGGAAAATGCTGGAGTAAAGCAGCAGGTTTAGTCAGTGTCCATGACAAAAACAGACAAGTTAATGATCTGGCTCTTCAAAATGTTTTGAACAAACCTTAACTTGTTTGTAGTCTCCAAGAACATTGGCTAGCCTGAAGTATTTTTCTTCTGCTTTCTCTTCAGCTTTGCTCAATTGTCAACTGTTTACAATTTTAAAATTATAACAAATCTAGTCATTGATTGAGTAATTTTACAACTAGGTAACAGGGTCTACATTGTATGTGATGCCAATAGCATAAAGTAAACATCTTGAAAAGCTAGAAACAAATACATAATCAGCACTGTAAATGAAACTTTCATTTTGTTCTGGTAAAAACCTGCTGTTGGTAGATAGCTCAAAGTCAAATCGGTCATATTAGCTGTACTTATCTAGTCATCGTGTGAACAATCCTACACTAGAATGACTATAAACATGGATCAGTGGAAGTGAAAAGGGACAATTATTAATCTATTGCAATGGCTTTTTTAACCACTAATATACCTGAGTCCACAAACTGCTGGTCTCCCTACGCAGGGATGAAATTAGCAATTTTTAGATAGTTTCTAATCAAACTGTTCAGACATGTTGTCACATGCCTCTGCAGCAGATGAGATGTGGGCCTCCTGGACCAGAGGCAGGTACACTAAGTGCTCCAAAAGAGCCCTCCTTTCTAACTTTTATTGCAAGAGTCCATATTAAGTAATTGGTTAGCTGAGTAATTGAATCAAATTGCAATGTTGAGCATTTGCACAAGTTGCAGGTTTGTGTCTATCACAAATGTTTGTTTATTTATTTCCCTACGAATAGGGTGTTGGGTGTTTAAGGTACAAGAGCCTTAGGTGGGTAGCTTATATCAGTCAAATGAGTACCCCCCCGGAGCGAAATTGCCTGCGTACATAACTCAACTTCTATCTTGGCAGGCAGAGAGCACTGAGCAGCCTGCAACACAAGTTAGTTTAAAGACATTGGAAAATAATAGCATTTCATACTCTTTTGAGATAAGATAGTTTAAACTGGTTCTTAATGGAAGCATTTGTATTAGTTGTTATTTTGCTGTTTCATTTTGTTTCAATGTAATATATCAATATGATTTACAAAAAGGGTGTGATCACAGAATGGTTTGTGCAGAAGAGGCTATTTGGCCTATCAAAACTGTGCCAGCTCTCCGCAGAAACAATTCACCCACTGCCATTCATCTACTTTCTTTCCAGTGCCCTGCACATTCATTCTTTCCAGATAGTAATGCATTTCCCTCTTCAACATGTTGATTGAACCTGCCTTGACCAAACTGTCAGGCATGGCATTCCACACGTTAATAAGTCACTTATCAGGAAAAATCTTTTTAGCTCTTGCAAATCACCGTGTCCTCTTCTGCTTTTTTGGGCCACTTATGGTTTTGAATATTCATTTCAAAATTCTTTGTGAACTTCTCTTCTCCAAGAGAAAACAAGCAAAATGTTCCAAATTTTTTTCTACATAACTGATATCACTCATCCAGGACTATTCTCTTGATTCCTTTCTACACCCTCTCCAATGCCTTCACATCCTTCCTAAAGTGTAACACACAGAATTGTACACAATACTATAGTTAGGGCCAAGGGCAGTGTTCTCCACAAGTTTAAAATAAGTTCATTGCTTTTGTGCTTTATTTCCCTATGAATAGGGTGCTGGGTGTTTTACTAGCCATACTTTCTCAATCTGTCCTGCCGCTTCCAATTATTATAAACTGTACACTTTATAACTTCTCTCTCCATGTCTTCCTAAAACGAATCACATTTTTCTGTATCAAATTTCATGTGCCACTTGTCTGCTCTTTTTGTCAAACTGCCTAATTCCTTTTGAAGATCTACATATCTACATAGCATTTCAGTTCCAAGTTTTGGATAATCACCAAATCTTGACATTATGTCCACACACCAAGATAAAGGTACTTAATATGTACCAAGAATAACAGGAGACCCAACAGTATCACTCATGGAACGGTAGTCTCCAGTCACAAAACCATTCATTAATAACAATGATAGTACATTGTTTGCTGTAAGCAGCCCATGGAACTTCAGATGTAAAAGTATTCAGTAAAACAATTAATAATTATATTCTATTCACGAGCACAACAACATGCACAAGGGTGCAAGCTTGTGATCATAACATCTGTGCCTTTGTTTACTGAAAGTGCATCTTGCTGCAAGCAGAAGAATTGGGAGAGTTTGAATTTGATACCATGTTAATGCTGTGCATACCACAGTACTCATTGTTCTTCAGCAAAAGCTTTATCAAAGCAAAGACCAGGTTTGGTCAAGCACTAAAAGCTACAGGGCATGCAGTGATCAAATAGATGCATAATCCAAAATTAATATTCATAGCCCACATGTTTATTTTACATTTTAAAAGAAAATCAAACTGCACCATTACTCGCTAGGCTTAAAAAAATACATACTTAAGTGGATACTGTTTATTTCTAAGCATTCACCACCTGTGGTTTGGGACTGAAAGGGGGTAAAGAAAGCACTTTCTATTCCACTGGGTCAAACAGACAACTGCAATTAAAACCATATAAAGTGCATTGAATCCTGATCCACACCCAACCAAAGGTATGAGACTGCCCAACAATACGGCTCCTGTATGAACAGGCAACTTGTTCAACAAAGCATTCCATATTGAAACTACTGCAACCTGAGCCACTAATAAAAGGGAAGCAGTAACTCGAGCAGTCAAGTACTGCACTGCGTACAAATCAAATATAAAAATCTTCTGAACCAAAACAAAAAAAATTAAAACACATCTATTGTAAAAGGAGAGAGAGAGAACTTAACACT
Organism: Stegostoma tigrinum; assembly: GCF_030684315.1. Taxonomy (NCBI): domain Eukaryota; kingdom Metazoa; phylum Chordata; class Chondrichthyes; order Orectolobiformes; family Stegostomatidae; genus Stegostoma; species Stegostoma tigrinum. Next base: position 19,811,933 of record NC_081358.1, read on the forward strand.
TTCCTAAGATGTAGATGATTTTAAATAATAAAATTCACCTAAAAAGTGAATATCTTTACAAAGTCCAAATTTTTCAAAAATTTAAACCTTGTGTCATGTTTAATCCAGGGTCAAGGAAGCAAGTTTAAATACCTTAAATGCAAGTGTTTGTAGCTCTCAATTATCAATATTTCTAGCTTTCCATGTTACAAGGAGTTGACTTCTCCCTGTCAGTGATGTCTGAAAACAACTGGTATGAATCAAATATATACACTGCTAAGATTTTGAAGTTCAAGCCTGACTAAAGCTCACTAATAATACAGCTATGACGAGATAACGAGACCTCAATATATCCTTTACCTTGAAGGCTGCTTTTCCAGGTAAAGAGGAAACGTTTGCACATAGGACATGAAATATAAACTGGGGCAACTGCAGGTGAGCATTGGCAAGAATTGAGATTAGTCATAGCCACCAAAAATGTGGGGCTGAATCTTACCATATTTTGGAGAAGCGTCATTTTCAGAAAGTTCAATGGAAGGTTTCTCTTCACAAGGTGTAGCAAGTTTTCATGTGCTGGTGTCCTAAACTTGCCTCATTAAGAATCTAGAGATAATGGGAACTGCAGATGCTGGAGATTCCAAGATAATAAAATGTGAGGCTGGATGAACACAGCAGGCCAAGCAGCATCTCAGGAGCACAAAAGCTGACGTTTCGGGCCTAGACCCTTCATCAGAGAGGGGGATGGGGGGAGGGAACTGGAATAAATAGGGAGAGAGGGGGAGGCGGACCGAAGATGGAGAGTAAAGAAGATAGGTGGAGAGGGTGTAGGTGGGGAGGTAGGGAGGGGATAGGTCAGTCCAGGGAAGACGGACAGGTCAAGGAGGTGGGATGAGGTTAGTAGGTAGCTGGGGGTGCGGCTTGGGGTGGGAGGAAGGGATGGGTGAGAGGAAGAACCGGTTAGGGAGGCAGAGACAGGTTGGACTGGTTTTGGGATGCAGTGGGTGGGGGGGGGGGGGGGAAGAGCTGGGCTGGTTGTGTGGTGCAGTGGGGGGAGGGGATGAACTGGGCTGGTTTAGGGATGCAGTGGGGGAAGGGGAGATTTTGAAACTGGTGAAGTCCACATTGATACCATATGGCTGCAGGGTTCCCAGGCGGAATATGAGTTGCTGTTCCTGCAACCTTCGGGTGGCATCATTGTGGCAGTGCAGGAGGCCCATGATGGACATGTCATCAAGAGAATGGGAGGGGGAGTGGAAATGGTTTGCGACTGGGAGGTGCAGTTGTTTGTTGCGAACTGAGCGGAGGTGTTCTGCAAAGCGGTCCCCAAGCCTCCGCTTGGTTTCCCCAATGTAGAGAAAGCCGCACCGGGTACAGTGGATGCAGTGTACCACATTGGCAGATGTGCAGGTGAACCTCTGCTTAATGTGGAATGTCATCTTGGGGCCTGGGATGGGGGTGAGGGAGGAGGTGTGGGGACAAGTGTAGCATTTCCTGCGGTTGCAGGGGAAGGTGCCGGGTGTGGTGGGGTTGGAGGGCAGTGTGGAGCGAACAAGGGAGTCACGGAGAGAGTGGTCTCTCCGGAAAGCAGACAGGGGTGGGGATGGAAAAATGTCTTGGGTGGTGGGGTCGGATTGTAAATGGCGGAAGTGTCGGAGGATAATGCGTTGTATCCGGAGGTTGGTAGGGTGGTGTGTGAGAACGAGGGGGATCCTCTTGGGGCGGTTGTGGCGGGGGCGGGGTGTGAGGGATGTGTCGCGGGAAATGCGGGAGACGCGGTCAAGGGCGTTCTCAATCACCGTGGGGGGGAAGTTGCGGTCCTTAAAGAACTTGGACATCTGGGATGTGCGGGAGTGGAATGTCTTATCGTGGGAGCAGATGCGGCGGAGGCGGAGGAATTGGGAATAGGGGATGGAATTTTTGCAGGAGGGTGGGTGGGAGGAGGTGTATTCTAGGTAGCTGTGGGAGTCGGTGGGCTTGAAATGGACATCAGTTACAAGCTGGTTGCCTGAGATGGAGACTGAGAGGTCCAGGAAGGTGAGGGATGTGCTGGAGATGGCCCAGGTGAACTGAAGGTTGGGGTGGAAGGTGTTGGTGAAGTGGATGAACTGTTCGAGCTCCTCTGGGGAGCAAGAGGCGGCGCCGATACAGTCATCAATGTACCGGAGGAAGAGGTGGGGTTTGGGGCCTGTGTAGGTGCGGAAGATGGACTGTTCCACGTAACCTACAAAGAGGCAGGCATAGCTGGGGCCCATGCGGGTGCCCATGGCCACCCCCTTAGTCTGTAGGAAGTGGGAGGAGTCAAAAGAGAAGTTGTTGAGTGTGAGGACGAGTTCCGCTAGGCGGATGAGAGTGTCACTCTCATCCGCCTAGCGGAACTCGTCCTCACACTCAACAACTTCTCTTTTGACTCCTCCCACTTCCTACAGACTAAGGGGGTGGCCATGGGCACCCGCATGGGCCCCAGCTATGCCTGCCTCTTTGTAGGTTACGTGGAACAGTCCATCTTCCGCACCTACACAGGCCCCAAACCCCACCTCTTCCTCCGGTACATTGATGACTGTATCGGCGCCGCCTCTTGCTCCCCAGAGGAGCTCGAACAGTTCATCCACTTCACCAACACCTTCCACCCCAACCTTCAGTTCACCTGGGCCATCTCCAGCACATCCCTCACCTTCCTGGACCTCTCAGTCTCCATCTCAGGCAACCAGCTTGTAACTGATGTCCATTTCAAGCCCACCTCCTCCCACCCACCCTCCTGCAAAAATTCCATCCCCTATTCCCAATTCCCAATTCCTCCGCCTCCGCCGCATCTGCTCCCACGATAAGACATTCCACTCCCGCACATCCCAGATGTCCAAGTTCTTTAAGGACCGCAACTTCCCCCCCACGGTGATTGAGAACGCCCTTGACCGCGTCTCCCGCATTTCCCGCGACACATCCCTCACACCCCGCCCCCGCCACAACCGCCCCAAGAGGATCCCCCTCGTTCTCACACCACCCTACCAACCTCCGGATACAACGCATTATCCTCCGACACTTCCGCCATTTACAATCCGACCCCACCACCCAAGACATTTTTCCATCCCCTCCCCTGTCTGCTTTCCGGAGAGACCACTCTCTCCGTGACTCCCTTGTTCGCTCCACACTGCCCTCCAACCCCACCACACCCGGCACCTTCCCCTGCAACCGCAGGAAATGCTACACTTGTCCCCACACCTCCTCCCTCACCCCCATCCCAGGCCCCAAGATGACATTCCACATTAAGCAGAGGTTCACCTGCACATCTGCCAATGTGGTACACTGCATCCACTGTACCCGGTGCGGCTTTCTCTACATTGGGGAAACCAAGCGGAGGCTTGGGGACCGCTTTGCAGAACACCTCCGCTCAGTTCGCAACAAACAACTGCACCTCCCAGTCGCAAACCATTTCCACTCCCCCTCCCATTCTCTTGATGACATGTCCATCATGGGCCTCCTGCACTGCCACAATGATGCCACCCGAAGGTTGCAGGAACAGCAACTCATATTCCGCCTGGGAACCCTGCAGCCATATGGTATCAATGTGGACTTCACCAGTTTCAAAATCTCCCCTTCCCCCACTGCATCCCTAAACCAGCCCAGTTCATCCCCTCCCCCCACTGCACCACACAACCAGCCCAGCTCTTCCCCCCCCCCCACCCACTGCATCCCAAAACCAGTCCAACCTGTCTCTGCCTCCCTAACCGGTTCTTCCTCTCACCCATCCCTTCCTCCCACCCCAAGCCGCACCCCCAGCTACCTACTAACCTCATCCCACCTCCTTGACCTGTCCGTCTTCCCTGGACTGACCTATCCCCTCCCTACCTCCCCACCTACACCCTCTCCACCTATCTTCTTTACTCTCCATCTTCGGTCCGCCTCCCCCTCTCTCCCTATTTATTCCAGTTCCCTCCCCCCATCCCCCTCTCTGATGAAGGGTCTAGGCCCGAAACGTCAGCTTTTGTGCTCCTGAGATGCTGCTTGGCCTGCTGTGTTCATCCAGCCTCACATTTTATTATCATTAAGAATCTACTCTGCTACTATGCTGCCTCTTTAATGCTGAACAGATTCTCCCACTTGCTGTAGCCAGTCGTACTTAACACTTTGGGATATCCAGGGTGCCAGAACCAAACTTAAAAGGCTATGGCACACCTAGCTAAGTGCTGATAAACCAGCGCTGCCCTGCACAGTTACACACATTGTCCAGGGCTTGGCAGATACAGGCATATTGGCACCCTTGATCTGCCGACAGGAATTTTGAAGTCTTGGTGTCAAATGTCAGGCAGCTCACCACCTACCCAGGCCCCTTTCTCCGTGTCGGCTTTCTATCTGGTGAGCAGTAAAATGAGAACTTGCATATTAATAAGGTGAGATAAGGTAATAGTTAGGACTGTAATGAGCAGTAATCCCCATAAATTGGCCTCTCACTACTCACTATTGAATAACTCCTCTTGATGGCTGCAACTTTGCTGGTAAATGTGACTCGTTGCTCCTGATGACAAAGGAACAGTTTGCTCAACTTCTCACACGATTCTCCCAGATTTCTTGCCATGACCACATAATTCAGGCCTTGGGAATATTTGACCCGGACACATTTGTGTGGCCTTCTGCAGTGAGTTGGGTCAAAAGCTTTGAATATCTTCATGTTACATTCCATGGCTGCAATCCTCCATCGAGTAGGTAGGATATTCCTGCAGTCTGGCTTGGATGTAGCTTGATAAGAGGGCAGTGGCTAGATGCCTGCCTAAAGAAGAACAGGTAAGTACACAGGTATGAAGACTGATGACACAAAAACAGCAAGGTGGGGTGTTTCACGCTTACTCCAAAATAAGCTTGCATATTTGGAGAGGAGAAATTTTTGCGTTGTAGAACAGGAAAGGTTTGCACTGGTCCAACTGAAGGCTACATATCACCAGTTACCAAACTGCTGCAGTCTTCCCATTCAACTGCTTGTGCTGGAGGCAAAAGTCCACAACTCCTGGGAAGATCAGGTTTGTAAAACTAAAGAATTTTTAAAAAAATTAATATTTAGCAGAATTAATTGTTGCTTTGAGAGTTTATGGTGAGGGTGTATGGGTGCACGCATGGACATACATGTCTGTAGCAACTTATACAAAGTCACAAGAGAGGGGGTGAGCATGTGTAGGAAAGCAGGAAGTTGGCATGGGAGACAAGCAGATCATCATCCAGGGTGGAGGGGGGTCCTGGTCATGGGTGAACATGAACACATGTTTTGAAGCTATTTTTGCTATATAGCTCCCATTGTTAAATCTCTCTTCTGCCACGGCAGAATACAAGGAGGACTGTGTAACTAACAAGAAAAATATACAGTGCATCAAGTCCCAAGTCTCTGACACGCGTACAAACAATCTTAGATGCTCAGGCAATGTATTACTATCCACTGAAAACTGAAACTTTCTCAATAGATTCTACACATCTGCATAGGGACCTTCCTCCAGGTCCTGACATGCAACAGCAGTGACCATTTCAAATTCACTACTTGACCATCAGAAGATCCATGTCACTGTTCCTTTTTTCAAAAAATTGGAGGAGTGAAAAGGAATGAAAGACACCTTTGCTTTCATCTGTGTACAAAGTTCGGATGTAATCACATGTAACAAATGTTGAAATAGCGAAATAACTTTTCATCCAAAAATAAAAGCTCCTTTTGACAATATCTGGTTCTCAGGGCAGCATGCACCCTAAGACCAGCTTATTTTTTTGTTTAGTCATGCAGTTTAGGTGATGCTGGTTGGGCCAGAATTCCTTGCCTATCCGTAGTTCCTTGGAATGTGGTGGTGAACGGACTTCGAATCATTGCAATCTATTTGGTGTCGGTACACCCACCATTAGGGAAAGTGCCCCAGGATTTGGAACAGCAGCAATGAAGGAACAGTGATATATTTCAAAGTCAGTGAGTGGCTTGGAGAATGTGCAGTAGGTAGTGCTCCCATTTATTTATTGCCCTTGTTCTTCAAGATGGTAGCACTTGTGGGTTTGGAAGATACGGTCTAAGAAGGCTTGGTGAATTTCTGCACTACATCTTTTCAATGGTACATGTTACCGCTACCCAGTGGTGGACAGAGAAAATGATTGCGAATGCAGTGCCAGTGACAACAGCTCTCGAACATTCATTCCCACTTCATTGGCATCAGCATGCCTTACGTAGACACAAACAGAAAAGCTACGGAGGAAATGTGGATGTTTTTGGGGAGAATTAATGACCTTTCTTTCTCTGTTTACCAGGTGCCATTTGACAACACAAAATGTGAAATTGTCTCTTGATTAAGAACAGTTAAAAACTCTATGGAGACTAAATTTGTCCCAATGCTTTAGTACTTCACATTTGGCACCACGATGGTTCAATCTTGGAAGGTTGGTTATATGACACTCCAGTACTAACTACAAATATTATCAGAAGAAGTCGATAGATACACTACATTTGTGCATATTTCAGAATGAAAATACAGAATTCCATCTCCCTCAAGAAACCTGATAGTGGAAAAACAATCAAAGTTACCCATTACTTATATCTCAACACACATGAAAGAAATCCTTTCATTATTTCCTGAAGATTCTAAATATCAATATTTTACCTCGACAGAGAGAGGGAATATTAGTTATTTAACTTACATTTATTTAATGCCATTAACATGAAAAATGCCCAAAGGCATGTCACAGGGGTCAGACTTAAAGGTTTGCCAGCATTTGAAGTTATTTCTCTGAAAAAAATGTGGGAGTTGGGGAAGGTATTGTTTTGGGAGACATTAAACGAATCTGCAGGGGGAAAATGGAACTGGATAACATCTAAAAGGATGAGAAATAAGATCAGAGGGCAGAGAGGTAGAACAAAAATCAGTCAATTAAAAAAGAAAGTTCTGGGATTTGCCTTGACACTTAGTGGCCTTACTGCAAGTAATAAAATTGGTTAACCTCCTTTATTACTTACACCAAGGGCACTAATAAACATTTAAATTTAACACCATCTGTTGGTTAACCTCAAGCACAAGACATTGAATGAGTATGACATGATTTTGTTACAACAGGGATGGTTCAGCAAAGGCCATCATGACAAGCAAGTACTAAATGATTAGACAGTTTCAAATTAAAGAAAGATGCTGCATTAAAATGTAGATGTAATTATACTGTAAATGATTAATTTTAGGGCTCTGCCCTGCACAGGTAAACTACATTGATCAGTATTGCATAATTGTTAAGATGCATTTGAATAACTTTTCCATTTGGAAAAGTGTTATTGTAAGTTCAAAACTGAAGAAAATAGCTGTTGAGAAATCTAGCCATGATTGACAGTGATTTAAATATCTACAGTTCTTTATGCTTGAAAACAAAGTTGCTCTGCAGTTTTCTACTAGAAGAAGAAAACTACCATTTGCTCCTAGATTGCCTTCATTTACAGGACACACAGAGGCATAAAGTCATACAGCATGGGAGAAGACCCTTCAGTCCAACCAGTCCATGCCAAATACAATTCCAAACTAAACTAGTCCCACCTGCTCCTGGCCTACATTGCGCGAAACCTTTCCTAGTCATATCTATCCAAATGTCTCTTAAGCATTGTAGTTGTAGCTGCATCCATCACTTCATCAGGAAGTTCATTCCACACACAAACCACCCACTGTAAAAACAAATTGCCTCAGCCTTTTTTAAAACAAAATCTCTCTTCTCACCTTAAAAATGCGTCCCCTAGTCTTGAAATTCACCATCTTAGAGAAAAGACAATTACCACCAACTCTATCTCTACATCTCATTATTTTATAACCTTCTATCAGGTCACCTCTCAACCTCCTACATTCCAGTGACACAAGTCCCAGCCTATTCATCCTTTCCATATAACACAAACCTTCCATACGTGGCAACATCCTGGTAAATCTCTTCTGAACTCTCTACAGCTTAATAATATCCTTCCTATAACTGAGCAACCAGAACTGGACACAGTATTCTACAACAGGCATCACCAGTGCCCTGTACAATCTCAGCATAATGTCCCAACTCCTATACTTGAAGGACTGAGCAATGAAGGCAAACATGCCAACTATCTTTTTAAACATCCTGTCTATATGTGACACAAACTTTAGAGGATTATGTACCTGTTCCCCTAGGTCCCTCTGTTCTAGAGCACTACCCAAGGCCGTCCCATTAATTGTATAAACCCTACCCTTGTTTGCTGTACCAAAATGCAATACCCTGCATTTATCCAGATTGAACTCCATCTGCCATTTTTGAGCCTATTGACCCATTTGATCAAGATCCCTTTGTAATCTTAGAAAACCTTGTTCGGTGTTTACAAGGCCACCAATTTTGGCGTCGTCCGCAAATCCACTAACCATGCTTTTAATATTCACATCCAAACCATTTATATAAATGGCATCTCACGGACCTTAGGAAAGCATATGTTTGCCATTTCCAAGTTCCTTTTAAAACAGTGGCCGAGTTTCAAAAGCTGCTTAACTCCCAAACTCTGAGTTATAGAATTGCTAAGCACTGAAACAGACCCTTCAGCTGAGCTCATTCATGTCAAAAAGGTATCCTAAATAAAAATAATTCAATTTGCCTGCATTTGGTCCACACCTCTCCAATGTTTCCTGTTCATGTACCTGTCCAAATGTTTTTTAAAAATGTTGTAACTGTACTCGCCTCCACCACTTCACTAACAGTTCGTTCCATACAAACACTGTGTAAAGAACTTGCACCTCAGGTCCCTTTTAAATCTTTTCCCTCTCACCTTCAACCTAAATTTTCTAGTTTTGGACTCCTCTATCCTGGGGAGAAGATCTTGGCTAGTCACCTCATGATTTTACAAATCTTAATAAAGTCATCCATCAGCCTCCTACTCTGCAGGAAAAGCAATCCCAGTCTATCCAGCCTTTCCTGATAACAAACTCTACAGTCTCAGTAATATTCTTGTAAATCCTTTTTGCACCCTTTCCAGTTTAATAACATCCTTCCTATTGCAGACTGAACAGAATCGTTTGCAGTATTGCAAATGTGGCCTTAACCACTATATTTTACAGCCATAACATGATGTCCCAACTCTTGCCTTCATCAGTCAGACCATTGAGTACAAGTGTGTCAAACACATTCTTAACCACAATGCCCACCTAGGATGCCACTTTCAGGAACTGTGCACCTGCACCCTAGGTCCCTTTGTGCGACAACATTCCTCAGGGCTCTACCATTAATTATGTAAGCCCTGCTCTGGATTATCTTAAAAATTCAACGCCTTACATTTACCTAATTTAGACTCCATCTGCCATTCCTCAGCTCACTGGCCCAGTTGATCAAGATCCTGTTGTACTTTAGATAACCTTGTCCACCACACCAATTTTGGTGTCATCTTCAAACATACTAACCTTGCTTTCTATATTCTCATCCAAATCTTTTTTATAAGATATGAACAACAGTGTACCTAGCACTCATCCTCGCACACATGGCTGGTTACAGGCCTCCAGTCTGAACAACCTTCAACCACCACTCTGTCTCCTACGGTCAAACCAATTGTATATCTAATTTGCTAGCTCTCATGGATCCCATGAAATCTAACCAGGCTACAAGCAGAACCTTGCCAAAGGCCTTGCTAAAGTCCATATAGACAAAGTCCACCACACTGACTTCATCTACCTTCTTAGTTGGAGTGATGCTCTCCAAATTTGTTATGGTTTCCCAAGGCGGTGCCACATCAGTACGGTCCCTGGGTGAGAAGAAGTGAACTGGCTCCCCTTCTTTATTCACCTTGTTCCATAGCTGGTCACAACAAGCTTAATTTAATGGATGCTCAAAGAAAGATGACGGGACAAATTGATAAGGTGGTTAAATAGATTTGGGGAATGTAAAAGCAACAAGATTATGCGAAAGATTTTATAAATTGTTGGTTGGACCTCAGCTGGAGTGTTGTGGAAAATTCTGGGTACCACAATTCAACAATGTAAAGGTCTTCAAAAGATGCAGAGGGGAATACCAGGGAGTGGGGTCACCAGAGATTAAAAGCTTCAGTTACCAGAAGTAGGAGGAAAGGATAGGGTTCTTCTCCTTAGACAAGAGCTTAACAAAACATCTATTAGAGGTAGAAAAACACTACTTCATCTGATGAATGGGGTGAAAGGAGATCAATTTAAATTAATTGACAAAAGATCTACAGAAAAGGAGCTTTTTTATTTCTCATTCAGTTGTTAGAATCCACAAAACTCTCCCTGAAGAGAGTTTTCTCTAAACAATATTAGATTCTTGAAAATGAATAACTCACCAGGTTAATCGACAAAAGACAAGAATGTTAGACTTCAGTGATAATGGGAACTGCAGATGCTGGAGAATCCAAGATAATAAAATGTGAGGCTGGATGAACACAGCAGGCCCAGCAGCATCTTTTGTGCTCCCGAGATGCTGCTGGGCCTGCTGTGTTCATCCAGCCTCACATTTTATTAATGTTAGACTTCACTTTTTTTTAAAAAAATGTTTTTTCATGGGATTGCGCAGACTGGCTTAGTCAGTTTGCAGCTAGAAATTTGAGCTTGGACTGAACAGCTTGCCAAACCAGTTCAGGGTGCAGTTAAAGGTCAACCACACTAGTGTGGATCTCATGCCACATGCAAATTAGATAATGGTAGAATGGTAGGTTTCCTTCCCTAAAAGGCTTTCATGGCAATCTGCAAAAGTTTCCACTGGCTCCATTGCTAAGTTTTGCTTAGTATTTCAGATCTATAAACTGAATTCAAATTCTACTGTGATGGGGTCCGAAACAACATTCCCAGGTGAAAGCCTAGGCCAAGCAGTGTTTCAAAAGGTTTCCAGGCAGACAAGTTTTGAAACCCTTTTTTCTGAAGGGTCTAGGCCCGAAACGTCAGCTTTTGTGCTCCTAAGACACTGCTTGGCCTACTGTGTTCATCCAGCTCCACACTTTGTTATCTAAGTTTTGAAACCTTATTTAACTTCCCACTGGGGAATTTCCCTGTAAAATTTCAACTAGGATTAAAAATACTTGAAATAAAAACTAAAATGATGATGGCAGTATGTATGAAGTATGACAGATTTAATTTGAGATCAAAGTCTCAATGCCAGAACAGAAGCACTTAGTCAAAGGCATCTCTAACTAGAGGCTAGAGGAGAGTGATGGTGAAAAAAGGTAGAAAGAATAAAAGATGGGAGCACAGATTAAATGCTATTTGAGTTGCAATTCTGTGTTGCTTTAAGGAAATTTCAAACTGGTACCTCGGGTAAACACTACGCAAACATAAAATAAGGTCATCTCGGCCAACCTTCAAAAGGAAATGCACATAATAATGATTTTACAACAGGTTATACTGAATAAAAACAGTACATGCTTGCCCTACAGGTGAGTAATGCCACATAAAAGCGATTGTTAGCATATTATAGAAACCAGTTTTTTTTAAAATCGCCAACATAGGAGCAACTAAACTATTATGACATTAAATTAAAAATCAAAAGAATGGCAATGAAGCTAATATTTTTATTTTCAAAAGCAAAGTATTATGGCTGCCAGAAATATTCAAGTCAGCCAGTACATGGAGAATGAAACAACTAACATTTCAAACTAAGGGCTTTCCGCAAAGCTCGTTAATTTTTGTTTATTTTAGACTTCTCAGTCATCTTGGTTGTACTAATCTGCTAGGGAATACAATTGGGAAATAATAGTTTATTGACAGGTTAAGACTCTTTAAAAAAATTCTTGCCCAGCAACTGGCAATGAGTCTGCCTCAGTATCCACACCATAAAAATATATGCATGACGAATGATTTCGACAAATGCCTAAAGATTTAATTTTCTGATTGCACCTGTCAACTGAAACTGAATTCAAGTATTATGTGTTGTATTTTTTCCCCCACAATATTTGAGAGAGAAAGGGACTGTCATTCAATGATGTTCCCAAAAAAGGGACACAGAATATGTCTCAATTTAAAAGAATAATGAAATTTCAGTCCAAATTTTGCTGGAGGGCAGCATCTCGTGGTGTGCCAACGATGCACTGTGAAAAATATTGCTCATTTAAGGTACAATGACAACTAGATCAGATCTGAACTGCTGCATGTTTTCAAAAATCCATTTTTAACTTGTGGGTTTGATAGGCCAACAGGGAAAAGCTTAAACAAAACACAGTAGATTTTCCATTAGAATTCACATACCTTGCTCTAAAACAATGAGAGTACTGCAGAAAGTCTAACTAGCAGTGCAAGTGTTATTTTTCCAGGATTTCCATAACTTTTACAGATGTACAGGAAAATGCCACACAAAATTCATGAAATTATCCATTCCAACTCAATCAGCAAATAAAGAAACTAAAACAGTTAAATAATTTAATCATTACCTCCTTAGGCTCTTAGAAATAGATGTGTTTCATAAAAGCATGTGCTTTTACCTATATTTTTAACTTGCAATTGAGTACTAGGCCAGTGCAGTGGCAGAGTGGTTAGCACTGCTGTCTCACAGCACCAGATACCTGGCTCAATTCTGCCCTTGGGCTGCGTAGGGTTTGTACATTGTCTCCGCATTTGTGTGGGTTTCCTTCAGGTGCTCCAGTTTCCTCCCACAATCCAAAGATGTACAAAGTAGATGGATGCTAAATTGTCCATTGTGTCCAAGGATGTTTAAGTTAGGTGGGTTAGATGAGGGAAATGCAGGGGTAGTGAATGGGTTTGGATGGAATGTTCTTCAGAGGGGCTCAGAGGACGTGATGTACCAAATGGCCTGTTTCCACACTGTAGGGATTCTATGATTCCATGATGTTGGCCATTATTGTTCTGTTTGATACAGGGACTTGATTTTGCAAGAATGTGAACTCAAGGAATTAAGTGCATCACATTTACATTGCAAGAGTAGGGAATCATAACGATGTAGATTCACAGACCTGCTTTTTTATATATCAAAATGCAAATAAATTTCTTGAACATGAATTTCCAAGGGAGAATTTGAAACTGTTGAAATAGCATTCTTGCACTGAAAAGTATCTTCAATGATAAAATAACAGATTAAAATAAAACCTTTATGCCACAAAGTTCAGTATTCAATTAAAAATAGTATAAATTAGAAGGCACTCAATAGTATACCGTCAACAGTACTGCTGAATGTAGAACTGATTCACTGCCTTCTTTCTGCTTCTACCACTTTTATTGGAGTTACTATAATGCTGGTTGATCAATTTTCTCAGTCTCCTCTTGTGAATGATCTATTCCTCTTCAAATCCCACTGCATTTAACTTTCTCAGATCTGCATATTTAAATCTGGTTTTATGTAGAAACACAGAAGTAGAAGATCCTTTGAGTCTGCTCTGCCATTTTAGATCACGACCGATTATCTAGCTCAACATCATATTCCCTGATATCATAAGTAGAAATTGTACAACCTCTTGACATGAAATTATGTAAATGGCTGAAATTCCACAGGTTCCAAAGCTTCAACACCAGCTAAGTGAAGTTCTTCCTCATCTCAGTCCTAAATGGATTGGCTTTTATTCTGAGAATGTTTCCCCGGCTCTCAACGCCATAACCAGGGGAAATATGGTTTCTGCACCTTGAAGAATTTTGAAAGTTTATTTTCATTCAGTTCTCATTGTTCTAAACTCCAGGAAATATAGGCCCAGTCTCTTGATCCTTCCACACAGAACAGTCCTGCTATCCGAAAAATCAGTCTGGAGAACTTTCACTGTGTTTTTCCCACAGAAAGTCCATGATACAGTAGGCAAGGGGAACTACATCACTTTCAAACTAAATCTAACATTCTATCCTACTATGAGTGATAATGGGAACTGCAGATGCTGGAGAATTCCAAGATAATAAAATGTGAGGCTGGATGAACACAGCAGGCCAAGCAGCATCTCAGGAGCACAAAAGCTGACGTTTCGGGCCTAGATCCTTCTAGGCCCGAAACGTCAGCTTTTGTGCTCCTGAGATGCTGCTTGGCCTGCTGTGTTCATCCAGCCTCACATTCTATCCTACTATGTTCATTAATCTCAAGGGTTCATTTACAACATTTAATTAACTCTTTCCCATTGTGTAACAATAGATATAAAATAGCCTATGTTCTACTCAAAGCACACTCTAGGAATTCTTCCCTTACAACACTGTGCTTATAACATTCATTTTAATCTATATGTCGATCTATTGCAGACAATGAAATTTGGCAAGAGCAATAAAGAAGGGAATGCCAAAAAATATTAGATCTGAGTGGTTACAGTATAGCAAATAGTAGTGGTACTTTAGGACACCGTGCAAATCAAGAATTTAGAGGCCCATATAGCAAGGGGAATACAGCAATCACGGGTAACTTCAGTCTACATATAGATTTAAATGAGTGTTATAAGCACAGTGTTGTAGAGGAAGAACTCCTAAATTGTGTTTGGATGGAGCACATTCTGCATTCCCCTTGCTTTATGAGCCTCTAAATTGTTGATTTGTGGTGTCCTAAAGTACCACGACTATTGCTATGCTGTAACCACTCCGAGATCTCGTTCTTATTGGCATTCCCTTCTCTATTATTTTTCTTGCTGGATTTCATGTCGCTGCAATAGATGCTCATATCATTTCAATCTCTTCTCAGCCATTTTCTTTGATCTAGACTGACCCACAATGTGTAAGACCCTAATTTTGTCTCATCTCATTACTCCATATATCCCGCCTACATATCTGTATCTCAGTGGTACACATTGCTGCTCCTCCTTTGTTATTATACAGTGCAGAAATCTGGACAAAAATTGTATAATCTCTGGTAGATCATCTCAGTTTCAGCCATACTACCTAGCACGACATTCCACTGAACTTCTTAAAACATATTTACAATATAGGAGTTAGAAACAGGCGGCGGCCATTTGGTTCCTCAAACTTGCTCCGTCATTTAATAAGATCACAGCTGACTGTAATCCAAAACTACATTCGCATGTATTCCTTGTAACATTCACCACATCAAGACTCTATCCATTTCTGCCTTTAAAATAATTAGAATTTCTGCTTCCACTGTCTTTTCAGGAGAATTACAAAGGTTAAAGACATGCAAAAGAAATGCCATCACTTGTGTCTTAAATGGGAGATCCCATACTTTTAAACAGTGACCCCCAAGCTCTCAATTTTCCCACAAGAGGAAACATCCTTTTAACATCTACCCTGTTCAGCCCCCACAGAATCTTCTATATTTCAAACAAGTCACCTTTTACTCTGATAAATTCTAGCTGATACTAGATAAGCTTGCCTAACATTTTTCATAGGCCAACCTGCCCATTCCAGTCAATAGTCTAGTAAAAGTTTCTCTGAACTGCTTCCAATATATTGAAACCTGCCTTAAAATTGGGTGATCAATATTATACACAGCACTCCTGATCTGTCCTCAGTGTCCTTTATAACTGAAGCGTAACCTCCCTACTTTTATATGCAATTTCACTTAGAATAAACAATAACATTCTGTAAAGCTTTATCAATTATCTGCTGTACCTGCACAGCTTTTATGGTTTATATAGTAGGATACCCAGATCCCTCTGTATCTCGTAGCTCTCCAATCTCTCACATTTAGGTAGCATGCTTCATCATTGATCTTCCTGGCAAAATAGATAATTTCACATTTTCCCACATTATATTTGTCAGATGTTTACACGCTCATTAAAGATGCACATATCCCTTTGTAGCACCTTCTTCACAATTTACATCACTATCCATCTTTGTTTCATCAGCAAATTTAGCAACTCTCTTCTTTCTCTTCAATCAAATCATTTCTATGAATTGCCAGAAGTTGACACCTTAGCAGACCGCTTTTATTTTTTACATTTCTTCCAATAATTTCAACCAGTTAACCTGTTGGTCAACTGCCTTCTTCCTTCTTCCATCAGTGATTGCAGGCACTTAAAACAAATTACTCTATTTAAGTCTTCACCTGCGACCTTCCACTTTCACTCTGATCCTCTTCCCTAGGCTAAATCTGACACTGCATAGGCTGGATCTTTGGTCTAGTGATCTTCATGACTCTACCTTGAGGCTCTGTGCTACAGTTCTCCAGAACGTGGTCACGTTCTTATCATTTTCACCACTATCTGCTGCAAACATTACTGAACATTGCATTGCCCATCTCATTTGTTCAGTTAGGGTATCCATAAAAACCAGGAGGGGAATGAGTTCAGTGCTAATTCTTATTGCTATCCAACCTTCCCTTTGAAACTGTCATTCACTTCCAGTGTTTCATACTCTTCTCTGGCACTCTGTGTAAAAGCTCTATAACAGCCATACATACCTTTCAAGCACACCATGAATTCTAGCACATCACCAGACTTACTCCTTAGGAACCGAGTCATTAGTCTTCTCTAGAAGAATGTAATCATCATGTTGCATTGCCTTTCCTGACTTTTCTGAACAATTTGTCATTAAACAAAATTAGCATTAGAATTACTTCTTCCAGTGAATCTGATGGAGTTTCATGGATTTCCACAATTCTTCTCAATCTCTCCTCTATGATTCCCTCGCAAAGAAGTGATCTATAGAAACTAGAAATATTGCAAACACTATTCGTGGATATCAGATAGGATAGGGGTACTTTTGTGAACTTAAATTCTTCAAGTTTGAGAAGTAGAAAAGAAAAAACAGAATGAAAGTCAGCCTGTACTTCCACGTGGTTGGCGTTCAGTGATTTATGATTATTATGATTAAATGTGTTTACACACTTAAAATCAAATAAAAGAAGATGGTTGGCTTTTTTTTTAAGGATCAAACGGATAATAGTCACTGACCACCCTTTGAGAAAGAGCAGAATCCAAAAGAGAATCCAGAGTCAGAGCTTTATCCCAGCCAGAAGCTGGATCATTAGAAAAGTAGTAAAACAAGCAGAAATTCTGCGTAAACAAGATAACAAAGTGTGAAGCTGGATGAACACAGCAGGCCAAGATGCATCTCAGGAGCACAAAACCTGATGTTTCGGGCCTAGACCCTCTGATGAAGGGTCTAGGCCTGAAACGTCAGATTTTGTGCTCCTGGGATGCTGCTTGGCCTGTTGTGTTCATCCAGCTTCACACTTTGTTATCTTGGATTCTCCAGCATCTGCAGTTCCCATTATCTCTGATCGGAAATTTGGTATCTTGCAAGTGATGAAACATGCTGATTGACAACAATGCCGCAATTGGGATTTGTCACCATAGAAAAAACTCAAGTTCCAACAAACGTTCACAAGAAAGAGAGAGTGCAGAGTCTTGCAAGTAAACCAGTCTTGATTGGGACAAAAACAAACCTTTCATAGACTTTACATTACTGGGTTTTATGTGCAATTTTAAAGACAATATACAATGATCACGTACCTTGTACTTCGTTGTCATGGCATTCTTTCAGTTTAGTCCAAATCTCCTTAAATACGTCTACGGCAGCTTCAGCTGTACTTCCAGTGCTTGGGCTCCCACAGTTTGCACTGGAACTATTCATGGTATGGATTATATGCCAATCTTCAAAGCTACATACTTAGTTAAAAATCCTCAAATCAATTTTCACCTGTAAAACAGATTAGTTAAAACTGATCTTAGAGATTAAAAAAAAAATTCCTCTTCCCAACCTACATTCCTCTCTTCTCCAAAAAAGTAAGCAACCAGATTCAGACCGAGACTCTAACTCTTTGGATATCAGGCACTCTAGGAAAACCCTACACATTCCAACACAATACAATTAAAAAACACAACCCTCCACACCAGAATCTCTGATAATCCTCCCATAAAGACCAATTTTGTCAGACTGAAGTTTAAAAAAAAACAGAAGACTGAAGTATATTCCCTTGTTGTTTACAGTGAAGAGAGTCCAAGAGGGCAAGGCATGAAGCCTCTGCAAGTTGCAGTATATGCAAGTCATTTTTTTTTTCCATTTGATCCTTACTATTACCATTGACGGCAATGGATTAGGCAGTATTTTTGATTTGGTGGTACCCTTAGTGAGTGCCAGATAAAGTGAATTTTACTGTATGTAGTATACATACGAATATTGTAAGTCTATGTATAGTAACACACTGGCTACAAAATAGTCATCCTAGCAACTCGGTTGGATGACGATCATCCTCCTTGTATACAAGTGCCCTCAAGAGTAATCCCTGAATTTATGCTGGAATTTAGCTCAGCAGCCTTCGAGGAACTTTTCCAGTAGTACCCCAGATAATTATCTAGCCAAGGATTCTTAAATTTATTATTTCACAGGATCTGGCACCACTGGCAATGTCAGCATATGCTATCCATTGCCAATTCATTCAGGATAGCTGCAAGTCAACTATATTATTGTGGGTCTGGAGTTATGGACTGCAGGCCGCATCAGGTAATGATGGCAGATTTCATTTGTTAAAAGAACACTCATGAGTCAAGTTCATTATTATAACAATTGTTGGTGGTTTCATGGCAACTATTACGACGAATATCTTTGGATTTCAGATTTTATTGTTTAAATTGAAACCCTGCCAACAGCCTTTGTGGAACATGAACATGAACCTCTTCCCCAGAGCATTATCTTGGGCGGCTAAACTATCATTTCCATTAAGTTACCACTACATTACTATCACCTCCAGGCGGAACACAAATGGGCTCAAATGTGTAATTATGTCAGAACTAAATGTAAGCTTGTGAAATTTGCTTATGACATAACAACAGGGAAAATTGTAGATACAGCATGTGTGATAAGACTTGGATAATTTGTGTAATTCAACAATATAAATTATTGAGTGTTGATGAAAGAAAATTGCATGAATCGAGCATATTAATGAATCAAACTTGAATAACAGAGAAAAGAAACAGAAGATAAGAGCAGAAGGCGGCCATTTGGCCCTTACAGCCTGCTCCACCATTCATCACGATCATGGCTGATCATCCAACTCGATAGCATAATCCTGCTTTCTCCCCATAACCTTTGAATGGGTCCAAGAGGCAGCTGGATAAAGAACTTCAGGCATTGGGATCAATGTTTTGGCATTAACTACTTCCTCTGGGAATAAATTCAACAGGCTTACTGCTCTTCAGGTGAAGAAATGCCTCCTCATCCCATCCTAAATGGTCTAATCCAAATCCTCACGCCATGAACCCTGGTTCTGGACACACTGTCAGGAACATCCTCTACGCATCTACCCTGTCTGGTCCTGTTAGAATTTTAAGTCTCTATGAGAGCAACCCCTCATTCGTTATTTCTGTAATCTCCTCATGGCACACAGCTTTTGATTTCTCTTCCCACAACCAGTCAAACATGGGTAGCAGTAGAAACCGCATTTGGAAAGTGATAACAGAAGTCAAAATAAACAAAATAAACTACAAAAATTCATGAGGAAACAACCAGCGTAACATTCCAAGATCATTGCAGAGCGCACGCACGCGAGAGGAAGCGCGAGAGCGCGAGCGCGCATCAGGAGGATAAAGTGAAACAGAACAGTGAATGATTATTGGAGATAATGGGAACTGCAGATGCTGGAAAATCCAAGGTAACAAAGTGTGGAGCTGGATGAACATAGCAAGCCAAGCAACATTTTAGGAGCATAAGCTCTGACGTTTCGGGCCTAGACCCTTCATCAGAAAAGGGGGACAGGGAGAGTGTTCTAAAACAAATAAGGAAAAAGAGGGGGAGGTGGATCGAAATTGATTCAGATTACGGTAAAACAGATAAGTCAACACCAGAGCCATGGAATCTCTCGGAGACAGGACAGCACAGAGCTAAAATCTCAAAATTGTACACCAAGGGTCAAAACAACTCACCTCTGAATAACTTCACTTTTCAATATGAAAATCTGGAAAGATATCAGGAACAAAAACAGCAGTCGCTGGAAAATCTCAGGTCTAGCAGCCTAAATGAGGAAAGATCCGACGTAGAATAATGCTCATGGCAGTGGATGGTATGGAACATACACAGGCTTTTATGCACATCATTGTAGATGACCTTTGCAATTTGTGAGGAAAAACATTTTCAGAAATTAATCCTGTGATAATGGGAACTGCAGATGCTGGAGAATCCAAGATAATAAAATGTGAGGTTGGACGAACACAGCAGGCCCAGCAGCATCTCAGGAGCACAAAAGCTGATGTTTCGGGCCTAGACCCTTCATCAGAGAGGGGGATGGGGAGAGGGTTCTGGAATAAATAGGGAGAGAGGGGGAGGCAGACCAAAGATGGAGAGAAGATACGGGGAGAGGAGTGTATAGGTGGGGAGGTAGGGAGGGGATAGGTCAGTCCAGGGAAGAGACGGACAGGTCAAGGAGGTGGGATGAGGTTATTAGGTAGGAGATGGAGGTGCGGCTTGGGGTGGGAGGAAGGGATGGGTGAGAGGAAGAACAGGTTAGGGAGGCAGAGACAGGTTGGACTGGTTTTGGGATGCAGTGGGGGGAGGGGAAGAGCTGGGGTGGTTGTGTGGTGCAGTGGGGGGAGGGGACGAACTGGGCTGGTTTTGGGATGCGGTGGGGGAAGGGGAGATTTTGAAGCTGGTGAAGTCCACATTGATACCATTGGGCTGCAGGGTTCCCAAGCGGAATATGAGTTGCGATGACTTTCCATATGAAGCAGAGGTTCACCTGCACATCTGCCAATGTGGTATACTGTATCCATTGTACCTGGTGTGGCTTCCTCTACATTGGGGAAACCAAGCGGAGGCTTGGGGACCGCTTTGCGGAACACCTCTGCTCGGTTCGCAATAAACCACTGCACCTCCCAGTCGCAAACCATTTCCACTCCCCCTCCAATTCTTTAGATGACATGTCCATCATGGGCCTCCTGCAGTGCCACAATGATGCCACCCGAAGGTTGCAGGAACAGCAACTCATATTCCGCTTGGGAACCCTGCAGCCCAATGGTATCAACGTGGACTTTACCAGCTTCAAAATCTCTCCTTCCCCCAGCGCATCCCAAAACCAGTCCAGTTTGTCCCCTCCCCCCACTGCACCACACAACCAGCCCAGCTCTTCCCCTCCACCCACTGCATCCCAAAACCAGTCCAACCTGTCTCTGCCTCCCTAACCTGTTCTTCCTCTCACCCCAAGCCGCACCTCCATCTGCTACCTACTAACCTCATCCCACCTCCTTGACCTGTCCGTCTTCCCTGGACTGACCTATCCCCTCCCCACCTATACTCTCCTCTCTACCTATCTTCTTTTCTCTCCATCTTCGGTCCGCCTCCCCCTCTCACCCTATTTATCCAGAACGCTCACCCCATCCCCCTCTCTGATGAAGGGCCTAGGCCCGAAATGTCAGCTTTTGTGCTCCTGAGATGCTGCTGGGCCTGCTGTGTTCATCCAGCCTCATTTTATTAACCAGGAATTAATCTTACCTGTTCTAACTTCTATTTTAACAATAATATTGTTGTTCTAGATTTCTCCCCAGAGGAAATAGTTTCTCTGCGTTCACATCACTGTATATCTTGGAATTTTAAACACCTTAATGAGGCACTTCTCAACCATATAAACTCAAGAGAAGCCAGATCAAGTTTAGGAGTGATAATGGGAACTGCAGATGCTGGATAATCCAAGCTAATAAAATGAGAGGCTGGATGAACACAGCAGGCCCAGCAGCATCTCAGGAGCACAAATGCTGAGGTTGGTCCGGAGGGAGGAGGGTAACTTCTTCAGG
Organism: Stegostoma tigrinum; assembly: GCF_030684315.1. Lineage (NCBI taxonomy): Eukaryota > Metazoa > Chordata > Chondrichthyes > Orectolobiformes > Stegostomatidae > Stegostoma > Stegostoma tigrinum. Next base: position 19,833,492 of record NC_081358.1, read on the forward strand.
TTAGGCATCCCTGGAAGAGGCTTCGCAGTGGGATGCTGCTGGGCCTGCTGTGTTCATCCAGCCTCACATTTTATTATGCAGATCAAGTTTATGCTGTATAAACCTTAAATCACCTTAAGCTATCCAATGATGAAGAGCACTAAGAACAGGTTTTCTAGACTCACTAAGTCCAACCAAAACAAACAGTAACAAATAAATACAAACACAACAAAGTCACTTTTGTCCAAACTGCATGGGAATGTATTAGGACACTAAAAATGTCACTGAAAACCAACTGGATACTGAAATATATAGCCAAAACTGTAGAACACAAGTTGCACTAACATTTTCACTCCCTGAAATGCACCTCATTCAAGACCCTATTTAATTGCAATATTTGTTCTTCTATAGCCGGCTACCATTGTCTGGATGCATTAATCAGTCAGTCTTCCTCACAATAGTTGTGCCCACGGCCCCTCCAAAACCACCGTTGAATGTAAGAAAATTAAATGCAGACATAAACATCAATTAGAATTGGGGAATCCAAAAGCAGAGGGGAAAAGAATGTGCAAGAGTTCCCTATCACTACACTTAAGCTTATTGGATCGGGTGGGTGCAATACAGAGAGAAAATCTGTTCGCAGGTAAGAAAACACATTTGAATTGCTGCCCATTTAAATGTATTAGACATTTATTAACAGCGGAAATGGAAATGTTATGACCTGTCCCCAGGCAAGGTTCTCCAGTTTACTACAGTTCCAGATACTACACTTCAAACCATTAAGTACGCAAGTGAGAAGAAACGAATCGGCTCCCCTTAGGTAGAATTAGAATTAGGCTTTATTGTCTTAGGCTCAACAACAGGGATACACAAGTACAGTGAAAAGTGTACAAAGTTGCTATTTCTGGCACTATCTTAGGTACAGAGGTGCCCAAGTACAAAATCTTCAGTATAAATTAGACAAGTATGGAAATAAAGTTAAAAGTTCAGCATTACAGATCTTCTAAAGCAGAGAAAGCAGACTGAGCAGACAAGTCCACACTGAGCTTCACTGCACTGGTCTTCACCAAGATAGACAGCAGAAAACAGGTAGGTCCTCAGTAGTACAGTAACCAGCACAATTCAACAGAAAAAAAAAATTGCGACAGCACTGTCACATCCCTCTGACCAAGAGCATGGACATACCACACTGCAAGTTCTCCAGTTAAGATGTATAGAGTCTCAGCTACAGTTTATCTTTCCTCATACTGGATGTTTGCCTTTCTTTGTACTGTCCATTAGGACTTTAATCCAGATTGATTAACTTACATTCATATGTAGCTGGGCTTCCCTCAGGACTCCCTTAGGGAATTCTCTGTAGTTGCAAATTGCTCATACAATCTTAATGTCTGTGGTGGAAGGATAAACAAAAAATATCATACTGTGTCAGCTTCCTTTATGTCATAAACGTTTCCTGTATTTTCAAATTATTACACCCAAGATCCTTTAGTAACTGTCAATAACATAATACAACATGAGGACACCACTGAAACTTCTGTTAGTGGTAAGGAGGTTGATTTTGAGAGACCTCTTTCTTATAAATTTCTCCCAGACCCAAATAAAATTATATTCTAAAAGTAGCCAATTTAACCAGATGTTCTTGAATTACAAAAAGTTTGTCAATTACTAATCACTAATGCAGTAATGAAGCAACACACACACACACACACTAGGTGAATTCAACAAGATAAAAAAAGTTATAGCGACTGACTGTGAGGAGTTTGCACATTGTCCCAGCGTCTGCATGGATTTCCAGGGAGTGCTCTGGTTTCCTCCTACCGTCCAAAGATGTGCAGGTTAGATGGATTGAACATGCTAAATGGCCTATAGTGTCCAGGGATGTGCAAGCCAGGCAGGTTAGCCATGAGAAATGCAGGATTACAGATTGTGGGGCAGGGTCTGGGTGGGATGCTCTTAGAGTGTCGGTGTGGACTCGATGGGCTGAATAGCCTGTTTCCATACTAGAAGGATTCTATGATATTACACAAGTTCCATGGATCAGTCTGTGAACTGCACATGACGAGTGAATATTTGAATGTCACATCCACTGCAGTGGATGTTACCAGTAGTGTTAACAGACATTGTTGAACTGTCATTTGCAAGATTCCTAGCTTTGAAGCTTGACTGAAACTCTTATTTTGATTCCTTTCAGGAGTGGCTGACTGACAGTCCACAAAGTGAGAGACAGAATTTGTTTTTGCAAGGCAGATGTGTTTATATGGATATTTTCAGAGCTATGACCTTTGGCAGCACACCAGGATATCAGGCCACTAACAGACAGGCTAGTGTTGTGTTGCAGTTTTTTTTGCTAATTCCTAGCTGGTCCAAAAACTGCAAGATGTGGCTCTCTGCTAAGTGAATGATAGTCAGCCCCCACACCATGTTAAAATTCTCCATTAATTTGAAATTTCCTGCTACTCTACAGATGTGACATTCCATGCATCCTAAACAGAACTTTGCTTGAATGACTGAGTTTATTGAATCATAGAATCCTTAGGGTGAAGAAAAAGGTTATTCAACCCATTGAGTCTACACCAACCTTCTGAACAGCATCTCTCCCAAAGCCAGCCTGATACCCTATCTTCATAATCCTGTATTTCCTAATGGCTAATCCATCTAACCTGCACATCCTTGGACACTCTGGGGCAATTTAGTATGGTTAAGGCACCTGTCCTACACATCTTTGTAGAGTGGAAGGAAACCAGCGCACATGGAGGAAACCCAAAGAGACACAGGGAGAACATGCAAACTCCATACAGTCACCCAAGGGTGGAATCAAACCTAGGTCTTTGGCACGGACAGGCAGCAGTGCTAACCACTGAGCCACCAAACCACCCCACCACCGCATGTAGTTACAAGGATCATTAACATTAGCTTCAGAGCCAGAATATTAAATTCCAACCCAGTAAAGGGGGAATCATTATCATCAGCTACAAATACAGGCCATTAACATTAGCTACATCTGCTGTTATTTTGTGACTGGAGTAACCTTCTCTTAAAAACAAAACCTTGGAGTGAAAATTAACAGTTTCCATTGGGGTTCTAAACCAATGTCATGACACAAATTGTCTGAATACTCGATGTCAGAGGCAACATAAACTTTGTCGCATGAGTCTAAACATCTTATGATATTTCACTACAAACAAGATATTTATTCTACAGCAGTTAAATAGTTTGGTACCTACAAAATAACAATACATCACAGGATGCCTTACAAAAGATGCTAGTATGTGTTCGAGTATTGCTAATAAAAACACATCTTGTCAGAGCTTTTCATTTTGCACTCAGCAGTGTGTTTGCATGAAATACAAAGTAAAGGGAAAACAACATCCATACTATACAAGGGGATAGTCATTATAAGTTGACAAAGACAGCAAGATTGTGAAAGGTTTTCCATGAACAATACACCAGTTAATGATGACTAATAATTAACTGGTAAGCTTTATTTAAAAATTAAACAGAGCAGACTGACTGATTGGTCTTGACATTGCCCTCAAATGACTCAATGTTTATCACCAATTTTTTTCCATTGAAAAGACAGTGTGTGTAGTTGCTCTTCTGCAAAGAACAAGACCCAATGTATTAGTACTTGCAGCTCTCATTACAACACTTTCCAAATTCAATGGGCAATCCCAAACTGGGATGTTAGTTCTTTGCATACTCAGATTATCCAGCAAATATTACCCAATTGCAGAATCACCTTTAATGTTTGTTGATTTTGAAGTGCAAGTTGTTTCAGTATGGTCAGTACTAGTGTTGCTTGAGCAGCCAAAGGGATATGCTGTTTTGATCCAATTTGCCAGTTAATAGCACATATGGTCTTAGCACCTAGCATCCCACGGAGCACAGTGGTTCAATGGTTAGCACTTTGCTTCACAGCACCAGGGACCCGGGTTCAATTCCACCCTCGGGTGACTGTCTGTGTCAAGTTTGCATGGGTTTCCTCCTGTTTCCTCCCACAGTCCAAAGATGTGCAGGTTAAGTGGATTGGCCATGCTGAATTGCCCCGTATTGTTCAGGGATGCATAGGTTAGGTGAGTTTATAGGGGTGAGAGTCTGGGTGGGGATGCTCCAAAGTCAGTGTGGATTTGTTGGGCCTGTTTCCAAACAGTAGGGATTCCACAATTTTAATGATCCCACCAGTACTAAAATGTCTGATTTACAGACATTGTACTTTCAAATGTAATCTCATACAGTGGTGCAATTTTAAAGATCTGACATGTAAGTATTCCTCTAATTTCAAGCTGCTCCCTTATAGTGTCCTACTTGTGTCCTGGCTTGCAAACAGACTCCAGAATGGGAAGCAGTCAAATAGGAGGCTGGAAAAACACAGCAAGCCCAGCAGCATCTGGAGGAGAAGTCACCGTTTTGGGTATTACCTTTCTTTAGGTCTGAATGTGGGGGTAGGGACAGCCATTGATAAAGACCTGGCGGGGTGGTAGCAGAATGGTGGTAATAGGTGGGTACCAGTAGTAGGTACGACCTATGACCAGAATGGGACACATTCACAGCGTAGGGACATTCACAATTCCTGTACCACACTACCCATTTTTGTTTTATGCAGAACATCTTTAAGGCAGCATCCTAATAGTGGCAAAAACCTGGTGATGCTCATTATATAGGTAGGAAGACAGGTGAACAGGTGTACAGGTGTTGGTGTACAATAACAAACAAAATAGCAAAATTCTAGGTGAATTTAGATGGATTTTGAAATTCTAGCAAGGACAACATCGGAAGTGAGAAGTGCAAAGTGGATTTTGGCTACAAAAGTAACAAGTTCAGCCAGAAGCAATCTGGTTAACCTGATGAAGGGTCTAGGTCCGAAACGTCAGCTTTTGTGCTCCTGGAGATGCTGCTTGGCCTGCTGTGTTCATCCAGCCTCACATTTTATTATCTTGGTTAACAAGCTATGTATTTTGCTTTAAGGTGAGCTTTGCTTAGGGTCAGACAGATTCAGGTGGCACAGCATTGGGTATATGCTGCCAATTCATCCAGAAAACAGACATTTTTTGGTGAGGCCACCTGCTGGCTGCAAAACAAATTTGAAAGTTCCTTCCAAATATGGTTCACTGTAGAATGTAAATCAGATGTTTTCAAAAAATATTTGAGAGATTTTTGGTATATATAGCATGCCTGTAAGGAAGAGAGAACTTCAGAGCAATGATTCCTTATGTTCTGCACCACTGGAGACTTCGTTGCACAATACTTGGATCTGTCGCAGGCATTTAGAGATTTATTGGTATTACTATTTCTACAATGCATTATCGTAGTATCAAACACTTCTTTAACTCCCAATTGCATAGCCAAGGCTGTTGCAAACTTGGCAATGACTAGTCATTAGAACTGCATAGCACTAAGAGCTACTGCACTGCGATGGTGTCCAACTACAAGGGACCGAAACTATTGACCGAAATTGAATTGGAATTCAGTGACCACGATGAAAAGAATTTATTTTAAAGCTGGCAATTTCAAGTATTGTTAGGCATGACAAAACATGCCCTCATTCCTTTCTCTTCAGCTTCTCACGTACTACTGGGCTACGACTAGTTAATCAATTACCAAATGAAAGTTCAGAGTGCTGGTTTTCTGTTTTCAAACACGAAGTATCCTATATATGTATATATTTAAATCTCACACAAACAAAAATAATTAGACCCTCATTCACTGCAGCAAGTTAATTTTCTGCCCACTAGATTCCAATCCAAATAAAATAAAGAGATCATCACTGTTCTTTTGGGGGAAAAAAACCTTTCCAACACAACAAAGTGGCAAGTTATTCATTTTCAAAATTTAGAGGCATCATCTCATCCTACTTCATATTAGAACAATAGTTTTTATAATACAGGCTTAAGATATACAAAGTTTAAACTTAAAATTCAATTATACATAACATACCTTTAAAATTATACTGTGAAAATTAATCTTGGCATTTCCTACTTCTGCAGTCCTCATGTGTACTACAGAAGGCAATATGCATGGACCAACTTCAGTCACTTACAAGACTGCTGCTCAGTTCAAGCTGTCCGTTTCTGCCAGAGCATATATGTAAATGCACAATGGATAACCCAACATGCTTTTCACAACTGGTTGAGCAGGTTTGTGCACTCTCTGCGACTGGGAATCAAACTAGAATTTGTTGGCATAATAGCCTAGCCAAACTGGTTTTGCACTCAACTAGAAACTGGTTGAACTAGACTGCAAAGAAACGTTCAAGCTACAAAGGCGATTCAATATACAAAAACAGGCCACACTATCAACTATCAACTTCGAAAACAAACTTGGGACTCCCTGTTTCCAGTCAAAGTGCTCTCACTAAATAAAATTGTGATCTGGTTTTAAAATAATATTCAAATGTTGCCATTGATTTTAATGTACCAAAATGTTTTTATTTTGATACATGAATGATAATTAAATAAGACAGGCAGACAAAGGTAAAATTTAAAACACTAGCCCAAGTCTCCACTTGTTGGTTGGAGTGCTTACGTCCTAAAATGCATAGAGCGCGAGTTTCGGTCATCGTTGTTTGAATTAAATTTTCCCAACAACAAATCTAAACATTAAGAAAGCAAATACAATGGAAATTAGAAGTAACTATACATAAGAACAAAGATCCTTCTAGTAGGTAAACATTAAAATCTAGAGTTTGGAAATTTGGACATGAAAAGCAAACATGGGATATACTTTGCTTATCTCCAGAGCTTGCTGCAGGCCAGACACAACCTGAAAACCTCCACCTACCATATCTGGGCAGGCATGCAGTAACAAACTGCAAAGTAAAGACATACAACTGCTGTCACTTTCTCCCATTTGTACTGCACATTGGAACATGCTCACCAAGGGGGCACTGGCAAGACATCTGGGATTGGTAGAGGTTTGAAGATATATGCAATACCTCAATTTCTTCAGTATAATATGATACGAGTAAACACTTCTGGTTGATGACAGTCGCATGCTGCTCCAGACAATGTTTAAACTTCAGTCAACACCAATAACAGAGACTGTTCAGTTATTGATTTCATTGTTGTTTTGGGACATTCCCATTATGAACTGGCAGCTACATTTTCCTGCAATAGTGATCACACTTCAAGTGCAGTGATCTTATTTCCAGAAATCAAAACCGAGACACCATTAAAAACCTCGGAAAAGTGGGACTCCATGATTATTGATACATGTGTTTTGTTAATGCGAAATGGCTTAAATTGATGGATAAGTGGCCCCTGGAAAGATAATGTTTACTTTCTACTGTACAGTATAGCTATTTTCTATAGCAATTTCAACATAACATGATTTTCTGTAACACGAGGTCACATAAGAATGCAACTACTGTGTTATAGGAGAACTACCCATACTTCACATCGTTCTTCATTTTGTAGGAGAAGATATGCAGGTACAGTACATAATTCAGGAACAGAGATTGTGAGCAAAAACAAAGTTGCTGGAAAAGCTCAGCAGGTCTGGCAACATCTGTGGAGGAGAAAACAGAGTTAACGTTTCGGGTCCGGTGACCCTTGCTTAGAACCGATGGTGGCTGGGAAAACGTCAGTTTATATGCAGAAAATAGGGAGGTGGGTGGGGTAGGGTGTGAGCGATAGCATAGAACCCAAAGAGAGAGAATCCGCAGTTCTTTTGGTTTTTATTACAGAGATTGTGAAGTTTTTGAGCAGTTTGTCACAGGGAGTAAAGAGGTATTGACGATTTCAGCAGGCTTAAAAATGAATAAACCCAAGTTGGAATGAGTTGTATGCCAGGATGCAGTGTTAGGGAAACCACTTGAGAAAATTCTGAAACAAAGTATTAATTTCCATTTGGAGAGACAAGGTTTGGTCAAGAATAGTCAGTAAGACTTTGTCAAAGGGAGATCATGCCAAACAAATTTTACTGAATTTTTCATAGAGGTGATGAGATGTATAAATATGAAGGTATTGCAGTGGGTACAGTGCGTAAGTACTTCAACAAAGCCTTTGCCAAGGATCCACATGTGATAGTGATGAAAAAGATGAAAGCACATGGTATCCAGGGTAATTTGGAAAGTTCAACCCAAAATCAGCTTGTGGTAGGAGACAAAGCGTGATGGTAGAAGGTTGGTGTGTAACTGGAACTCAGTGCCCACTGGAGTACAACAAGGCTCAGTGCTAGGTCCCTTATAGTTCATCTATAACGTGGAAGGGGTGGTGACAGGACAGGAAGACAACAATAGGTAGGCTTGCAGATGAGAAGATAGTTGACACTGGTGAGCAGGGTCTTTGGTTACAGGAAGATACAGATGGATTGATTTGGTGGATAGATCAGTGGCAGATGGGATTTAACCCAGACAAGTATGGAGAGATTTACTTTGGATGAAGTAACAAGACAAGGGAGTATTCAATGAATGTTTGGACACCAGGAAGAGCAACAGAGGGATCTTGGGGTGCTTATCCCTAGATCCCTAAAGGTAACAGACAGGCTAATTGTATAGTTAAGGCAACATATGGGACATTTATCTTTATCAGTCACAACTAAGATTATAAGAGAGATTATGTTGGAGCTGACTTTGGTTAGGCCAGAGCTGGAACACTGTGTGCAGTTCTAGTCACCACACAGCAGAATCACCCTACAGTGCAGAAAGAGGCCCATCGAATCTACACTAACCTTCGGTAGAGCATCTCACACAAACCCACCACCTCACCCCTATAACCGTGCATTTACCATGACTAATCCAACTAGCCTGTCCATCCTGGATACTACAGGCCAATTTAGCACAGCCAAACCACCTATGCAGCACGTCTTCAGACTGCGGAAGGAAATCAGCACCAGAATAGCAAAGTCCACACAGACAGTACCCAAGGCTGGAATCAAAGCCAGGTCCCTAACGCTGTGAGGCAGCAGTGCTAACTACTGGACTCTATACTATATAAAGTATGGGATTATACTAGAGAGATTATCCACCAGGATGTTGCCTGGAATGAAGCAGCTCAGCTATATGGATATGTTGGATAAGCAGAGGTTCGTTTCTTTAGAGCAGAGAAGGCAGAGGGGATCTGATAGAAGTGTACAAGATTACAACAGCGTGAACAAGGTGGATAGAAAACAATTGTTCCCCTTTGTCGAGGGTCAATAACAAGGGGGCATAATTTTAAGGTGAAAAGGTAGGTGGCTTACAGGAGATTTGAGGAAGAACTTGTTTTCACCCAAAGGGCATAGGAATCCTGAATTGCCTGAAAGAACAGTTGAGGCAAGAATCCTCACAACCTCTGAAAAGTACTTAACTGAGCACTTAAGTGTTGGAAAGTTTCACTCATGTCGACTGAGAGTAGATATTTGCCAATGCAGACTCATTGGCCGAAGCACCTCTTCTCTCCTGTATAATTCTATTGGACTGTCGCCACCCAGTCAATGCCATGGACCAAATATGAGATCCCGAAGCCTTCCTCATTGGCAAAAATCACCTAATCAGATACCTGCTAGTTGGTAGCAACACCAATTGTTGCAAATATCACATTCTCTCCCTTGAGCTCCTTTCTGATTGGATCAATCCACCTGCCACTTAACCACTGGATTAGCTGTTGTCTGCCCGACTGTTGAGTGTAGGCTAGCTCCAACAAAAAAAAAAGAGCTGGGTTACCTTGGGGGATTTTCTAAAAACCAGCATATTGGATGAGTCAGGTTCATTAAATATGATCTTATATCTGACATGAGGGCCCAGAGGATTTTAAAGGAAGCAGACATGGAATGGGCTGGCTGAATCTCAGGATGCAATTCAGCGCAGTTTTAATTGAACAAGGCATATGGATACAACAGCAGAGGCACAGTGGCGATTAAAACCTAGGCGTTTCAGCCATTTGAAGAAAACTTAGGAGGAATACCCAGATGGTACCAACCAAACTGTTGGATCACCTAACTTTAATAGTCATTAATTAGATGTAAAGCTATTTAAAGGGCCCAAGCTTGTGAAGCATAGTATGTGGATACAAAGTTTCCCCTCATTTTTATTCCAAGATATCAGACAGCAGGCCTTCATTCAATTGTAATGAACGATGAGTTTTATTTGGGCCCATGGCTTTTGTGGCTTAGGTTACAGAAACTTCTACAGGAATGTTTTGCGTCTCACAAATCTCATGATCTTCATTACATTTTGAATTCAGTTTTCAGTATATCCTTGTGACTCCATTGAAAGACCACCTAAAGCAATTCCAAAGACATTTGCCCTACAGAAAGCTGCAGGAAGTTACAAAAATATGGCACATCTTCATTTAGTTGGGGGTTCTGTTGGTTTCCAACAGAGATCTGGCAAAATGCTTGAGTAAATTTAGCCTCTAAAACTTTATAGATAGAGCCATTGGCACAAATAGATGAACAATGAATCACAGAAGACATTTAATATCAGAAAAAGGAAAAGTGCTATTACGTCCAATTCTCAATATTTTCACAACACCCATCCTGTTGGCACCTTGCGTGTTTCAAACAGATTAACTCACATTTGGTCAAACTCCAGTCCTGATTTATTCAATCTTATAGCAAAATCCCTTTATACCAGGACTTAATCCAAAGTCTACTGAAGCTGAACTGCACTCCCTCAAGACTATATATGTGCTTTCTTAGGTAATGAGATCACAACTGCAAGTGTTGCTCCAGCTGTGCACTCACCAATGCATTATGCAATCACAGTCAGGTTTCTTCGCTTATTTTCCATTCCAGTTGCACATTGTTACTTAGAGGTAGACGATCTGAACTACATACACCTCTCAGGATTTTGAAAACGTATATCAATTAAGATTAGCTATTGTGGCAATGTAGGAAACATTGTAACCAAATTACACAGATCAAAGTCTCAAATAATTTAAGATGATAACAATCAGATAATACGTTTGCTGTAATACTGACAAACGATTAAAGGAGCTAGACACCTGAATATTTTCCATGCTCTTCTTCAAAACAATGCCATGGAATCAATTACATCTGAGCAGGCAGATAGGACTTCAGTTTAACAGTTCTTCAACACAAAAACAGGCGTTGCTGCAAAAGTTCAGCAGGTCTGGCAGCATCTATGGAGAAGAAAAAAAAAATCAGAGTTAACGTTACAAGTTAACATTAACAAAGAAAATTAAAAGAACAAAGAAAATTATAGTGCAGGAACAGGCCCTTTGGCCCTCCAAGCCTGTGCCCATCCGGATCCTCTATCTAAATCAGTCACCTATTTTCCAAGGATCTGTATCCCTCTGTTCCCTGCCCATTCATGTATTCTAGACACATCTTAAATGACACTAATGTGGCCACCTCTACCACCTCCGCTGGCAATGTGTTCCAGGCACTCACCACACTCTGCATAAACAACTTTCTGTACATATCTCCCTTAAACATTTCCCCTCTCACCTTGAAGAGGTGACCCCCTAGTAATTGAGCCCACCACTCTGGGAAAAAGCTTTTGCTATCCACCCTGTCCACCTCTCAATTTTGGTCGACCTCAATCAGGTCCCCCCCTCAACCTCAGTCTTTCTAATGTAAATAATCCTAATCTACTCAACCTCTCTTCATAGCTAGCATCCTCCATACCAGGCAACATCCTGGTGAACCTCCTCTGCACTCTCTCCAAAGCATCCACATCCTTCTGATAATGTGACGACCAGAACTGTACGCAGTATTGCGAATGTGGTCAAGCCAAAGTCCTACACAACTGTAACATGACCTGCCAACTCTTGTACTCAATACCCTATCCGATGAATGAAAGCATGCCATATCCTTCTTGGCCACTCAATCGGCCGGCATTGCAACCTTCAGGGTACAATGGACCTGATCACCCACATCTCTCTGTGCATCAATTTTCCACAGGGCTTTTCCATTTACCATATAGTTCACTCTTGAATTGGATCTTCCAAAATGCATCACCTCACATTTGCCCGGATTGAACTCCATCTGCCATTTCTCCACCCAACTCTCCAACCTATCTATATTCTGCTGCATTCTCCGACAGTTCCCTTCACTATCTGCTACTCCACCAATCTTAGCGTCATCTGCAAACTTGCTAATCAGAACATCTATACCTTCCTCCAGATGATTTATGTATATCACAAACAACAGTGGTCTCAATACAGATCCGTGTGGAACACCACTGGTCACAGTTCTCCATTTTGATAAAGTCCCTTCCACTACAACTGTCTCCTGTTGCCCAGCCAGTTCTCCATCCATTTAGCTAGTACACCCTGGACCCCAAGCAACTTCACTTTCTCCATCAGCCTACCATGGGGAACCTTATCAAGCACCTTACTGAAGTCCATGTATATGACCTCCACAGCCCTTTCCTCTCGTATCAACTTTGTCACTTCCTCAAAGAATTCTATCAAGTTAGTAAGGCATAACCTTCCCTGCACAAAACTATGCTGCCTATCACCAATAAGCCCATTCTCTTCCAAATGGGAAGAGATCCTATCCCTCAGTATCTACTCCAGCAGCTTCCCCACCACTGACATCAGGCTCACCAGTCTATAATTACCTGGATTATCCTTGCTACCCTTCTTAAACAAGGGGACAACGTTAGCAAATCTGCAGTCCTCCAGGACCTCACCTGTGCTCAAAGATGCTGCAACAATATCTGTTAAAGCCCCGGCTATTTCCTATCTCCCTTCCCTCAGTAACCTGGGATAGATCCCAACCAGACCTGGGGACTTGTCCACACTAATGTCTTTTGGAATACCCAGCACTTTCCTCCTCACCCCCCCTCCCCCCCCCCCCAACCTTAAGCCACCTAGAGTAATCAAACATCTACCCTAACCTCAATGTTCATCATGTCCCTCTCCTTGGTGAATACCTACGCAATGTACTCTAAGAATCTCACTCATTTTCTGACTCCATGCATAACTTCCCTCCTTTGCCCTTGAGTGGGCCAACCCTTCTCTAGTTACCCTCTTGCTCCTTATGTAAAAAATAAAAGGCTTTGGGATTTTCCTAAATCCTGTTTGCTAAAGTTATTTCATGACCCCTTTTAGCCCTCTTAATTCCTCATTTCAGATTGGTCCTACATGCCCAATATTCTTCCAAAACTTCATCTGTTTTCAGTCGCCTCGACCTTATGCGTGCTTCCTTTTTCCTGTTTGCTGGTCTCACAATTTCACCTGTCATCCATGGTTCCCTAATCTTGCCCTTTTTATCCCCCACTTTCTCAGGGGGATGTGTGACCTGCACTCTTATCAAGATCTCTTTAAAAGCCTCCCACATATCAAATGTGGATTTACCCTCAAACAGCTACTCCTAATCCACATGCCCCAGCTCCTGCCGAGTCTTGCTATAGTTGGCCTTCCCACACTTTAGCACTCTTCCTTTAGGCCTACTGAGTTAACTCGGATTTTTTCCTCCACAGATGCTGCCAGACCTGTTGAGCTTTTCCAGCAACTTTTTTTTTTAATTCCTGATTTACAGCATCCACAGTTCTTTCAGTTTTTAATTTAACATTTCCTCAACTTTGATGTGTCTTGGAACGTAATATAATCTAGAAGGTACTAATTAGTAAGTGACAGTGCTGCTAGTGAAGGCAAAAAAAGTGTAAAATTTGTTGCAAATTATATACCAGCTCCATAAATCCTTACCACTACTTGTCTAGCCATATTTTACTTATTTTAAAATGAAATTATCAATGTACTTTACAGTCACTCTGATAACTGGATTTGTATTCTGCTCTTAAGACTTCAGCTCTGTCAAGGGGATAGAGAAGCAAGAATTGTTCTCTTCCAAGCCAAAGAGGTTATGGAAAGTTTTAAGAGATGCTAAAAAGTATGGAGAGTTTTGAGAAGAGTAAACAGGGGGAAATAACTGACTGGTAGCTAGTCAGTAACCTGATGTGCAAATGAAAGGTAATTACCAAATAAAAAATGGAAGTGGAGAAGAGTTTGATTGTACATAGCCAGGTACAATAATCTTGAAAGCACTGGCTGAAAAATGTAGAAATAGATTCAACTGTAAATGAAATTGGAGATATACAGAAAAAAATGCAGGGTTATAAAGAAAAAGCAAAAGTGGGACTATTTGGCTAGGTATTTCAAAAAGAGTCAAAAAAAGGCTTTATGAAAGGCTTAAAATGACTTTGTTCTTTGCTGTGTTATAATGCTTGTGCAATAATAAAATTCAACTGTACTTTTCCAACAAGAATACTCTGCCCATTGCCTCACTTGGTAAAAGGCATTGCATTTTCAGCTCATTTGTCTTAAATCTCCTTACAAGGAATCCTATTTTGAAAATCTGACCCACATAAATGTTTTGGCTTTTAAAAACACAAGCATTCTGACATCAGTAGTTGGTACATAAGATATTTGCTCCTTAAAAAATCCTTACTGAAGCATTGGATTTTCTAAATAACATTTTAACAACGTATTTTTAGAAAAACATAACCAAAGCTCTGCAAGATAGCACAAGCACAGGCTTGCTTATGAAGCAATTACATGCAAGTCTAAATATTTCAATACACGAATTCCGAACAGAAATTCACAACATAGCCCATCCCTATATGGCATCCTGCAAAAACGTTAGTCATGTGTAGGGTTTGTTTAAACATGTCCATTTGTTTTTTTTGTCAATAGCACAGTACTTTCATGGAGCTACTACTGAAACCCATTCTCACATGAATGGGTTACTTATGGTTTACTAAAAAAAAATTCACCTTTCTTGCCTCTAACGCATTAAAACCAGATCTTTGTTTCAAATTTGGGTAGCATAGATCAAATTCAAAATGTACACAAATGCTCCTTTAATTCTGAATGAACACTACATTTGGAAACTATTTAAACTACTGTTGTAACTCAAGTGTTTGCAAAACCAAAAGCCTTCTGATTGAACTGTTCAAAATCACAAACATAATGAAGTGCTCAACACTTCGGTCTAGGCCCGAAACATCAGCTTTCCTACTCCTCGGACGCTGCTTGGCCTGCTGTGTTCATCCAGCTTTACACCTTGTTATCTCAGATTCTCCAGCATCTGCAGTTCCTACTTTCTCTTCATCTGTTGCATCTTGTCTAGGTCACATGGTCAAATGCCAGATAGCAGTAACTCATTTTACAGACTTAACCAGAAAAATAGGATCTGTTTCTGTGCTGAATGAATAGAATCATGGAGTCAAAGTAGGTACATCAGATGGGGACTCACCAGACTCAAAATGTTAACTCTGCTTTCTTCCAACAGACGCTACCAAATCTGCAGCGTTTCTCCAGCAATTTCTGATTTTGTTCCAAAAATCCACAGTTCTTTGTTTTATTTAAAGCAGATACAATTGGTGCAATTGTACAGGGCTATGGTGAGGCCACAATAGATATTGTGTGCAGTGTGGTCTCCTTGTCCAAGGAGGAATGTTCTCTATAGTGAGGATGTGCAAAGAAGTGACAGGACTGATGTACGAAGAGAGACTGTCTGAAGGAGGGTCTAGGCCTGAAACGTCAGCCTTCCTGCTCCTCTGATGCTGCTTGGCCTGTTGTGCTCATCCAGCTCGACACCTTATCTCAGAATTTCCAGCAATTGACAGTTCCTGCTATCACTGGATCGGTTAAGGCTATTTTTGCTGGAGGAGTTCAGCAGAATGGAAAAGGGAGGGATCTCAGATAAATCCAAAGAAAAAGTTAACAGGATTAAACAGGGTCAACACAGGAAGAATGTTTCTAATGACCAGGGAATCTAGGGTTCACAGTTCAAGGATACACAGGGTGCATCATAAAGTACAAAGCTGAGGAGACATTTCTTCATCTAGACAGTGATAAGCCTGTGGAATTCTCTGCCACAAAAAGCAGATGAAGCCAAAACATTCAATGCTTTCAAGGAGTTGATTTAGTTCTTAGGACTAGAGGGATCAAAGGTCATGGAGAGAAAGCACAAGAGGACACAGAAATAGTTGATCAGCCATGATCATACTGAATGGCACAACAGGCTCAAAGGGCTGAACAGTCTACTCCTGCTTCTATTTTCTCTACATTTTATACCATTTGTCTCAACTAAAACCACCCAATTTTAGCTTTTGTCAGTTAACATAAAAAGGTAATAGTCTTCGTCCATTTCTTCATTACTTCAATGAAGGTACTCCCCTTCCATACTTGTTAAAACAGTGTTAAGAAAATGAGAGGAACTGGACTTGCTGTTTACAAAACTATGAAGCAGAACATCGACTGTTATATTCTCTGGGATTATTACCTGAAATGCATGCAATTTGACATCTGGTACATAGAATTAGAGAAACAAACACATGTCTCAAATACTGGTGAGGGAGAACTGGATTCCAGTTCATGCAGCACTGGATATTCAGGGAGGGCCGTATTTTAAAAACAGCCTGAACTGTGCTGGGGCCAGTGTTCTTGTGAACCACATAATAAAAGGAAGTAGGCAGAAATTTTGAAATGAAGAGTGAGGCAAAGGATAAAATGTAAAAAGATGTGATACATCCAAAGAGTAAAGACTGGGCAAAAGTGTGAGAACAGGGATTAAGAGTATACAAGAAGGAAACTACTGGAGAAATTAACAAATATTCTGCCACCGTCCTCCTTACAGAGAATGCAGATACATTACAGTAATAGTTGCAGATCAGAAGATGGAAGCAAAAGAGAGAAAAATTTAAACAATATTATAAAGAGAAGCAGTGCTAAACAAACTGATGGTACTCTGGGCCAACCGGCTTCTCTATTCAGATAAAGGGGTAGATACAAAGGTACTAATTTCCCAAAAATGCATTGTTTCAGGAAAGGTTTCATCGGGCTGGAAAAAGGTAGTAAATACAATCCCTCTATTTAAGAAGGGAGGCAGAAAACTGGAAAATCAGTTAGCTTGATATCTGTTTCCAATACCTTCCCCACAACAATCGCTGAAGTGATTACAACTTAAAATTTAGAAGAATTCAAGGTAATCAGAAAGAATCAACAGGGGTGTTTTCAAAGAGCAGTAATCTTTAACTGATTTATTAGACTTTTAAGTAGTAAAATGTGCTATGGATAGAAAGGCTATGACTGGATTACCAGAAACCATTTTAAAGGTGGCATATCTAATGTTATTGTAGGAAATGTACAGAAGGCAATATTACAATAGATATTTAGACTTGCAGAAAAACAATGCATATATTAGTCTTTTTCTGATTGATGAGTGGAGTTCTGCAGGAGTCTGTGCTGAGGCCTTAACATTTTTACAATTTACATCAATGACTTAGATGAGGGGAGTAGAGGCAATGTGGCTAAATGTGCAGTGGAATAAGGATAGGTAGAAAAGTGTTGTGAAGATGACACCAGAAGGTTGCAGATGGATATAATATAACAAAGTGTGGAGCTGGATGAACACAGCAGGCCAAGCAGCATCTCAGGAGCACAAAAGCTGACGTTTCGGGCCTAGACCCTTCATCTAGGCCCAAAACGTCAGCTTTTGTGCTCCTGAGATGCTGCTTGGCCTGCTGTGTTCATCCAGCTCCACACTTTGTTATCTCGGATTCTCCAGCATCTGCAGTTCCCATTATCACTATTGCAGATGGATATAGACAGGTTGAAATGTGTTGCCAAAAATCTGGCGCTCAAGAGTCTAATGTGGGAAAATACAAGACCACTCACACTGGCAGAAACAATTTTTAAAAAAGGAGCATTACTTGAATAGAAAGTGACTGCAGAACTCCAAGGTACAGAAGGATGTTTTGAGTCACAAGTAGTTAGTATGCAAGCACAATAGACAATACATAAGTTGTTAAGGGGTAAATGCTATCCATTAAGAGGAACTGAACGCTAAAAGCAATGATGCTATCCCTCAGTTATAAAGATCCTTGGTGAGAGCAAAACATGAGTATTATGTAAAAGGAAAGTTTATTTCAGATCTCCTGCATCTACATTAAGCGCGAGAAAAACTCAGCAAGTCTAGCAGCATCTAGCATTAACATTGCCACTCTAATAGGACTCTTCTTTGAAACTTAAATAGGCGGCAAAAATGGAACATTTTATGCAGTAGAATGGGGAGGAACAAGTGGAACAGATGGCAAAAGCCAAACAAAATGCAAAGGTAGTGTAAATGTAATAGTGAAGAGATGAAGATGAACAATAGATGTGAATGGTAAAAGTGTTAATAGCATAAAGTAAATTAGCTCTGCTGCCAGCAAAACTATGCAAGCAAGACACTGTGGGAGTGAGGAATAATAGTCAAAATGGAATGGGAGCTGTTGGGACTCATTACTTAACATACGTCAGAGGCCATTCAGTGTAGGTTTACCAACTGCGCTGATAGCTGCATTGACTGGGTCATCTTATGTAGATAATGTTTGACAAGCTAGGATTGCTTTCACTGTAGTTTAGAAGAATAAGAAATTGTTTGAGGCAAGTGCATAAGATTCAGAATGGTTTTGACAAGATGTAATGTAGATAGGATGCTGCGTGTTTTGGGCCAGTCCAGAAACAGTCAGCACTACTTTTAAAATTAAGTGTAGCCTTGTAGGGCAGATAAGATTTTCTCTTTCACATGGTTGAGATACTTTGAAACTCTTTTCCCCAGAAGGCAATGGAGGCAGTGTTATTAAATATTTTACGGCAAAGATAGATAGATTCTCAAAGGGCAAGGCAATCAAAGGTTTTCACGGATAGATGCAAACATGGAATTGAAAACACTGACAGATCAGCCACGATTTTACAGAATGGCAGAAGTGGCTCGAGAGGTCTAATGACCTACTTCAGCTTCCATTTCACATTTGTAAGAAGTTAAATTTTTATCTATGAATACCACTAATAGTAGTTTCTCAGGTGCAATGTCTTGCCTCAGTGTGCTATCCACAAGACTTCCACCAAATTTGTCCAGGAAAATGCAAAATGATCTCAGCATTCTCTACTTCTCAGAAGGAAAGTTGTCAGTCTTGTATCTACCATTAATTTATTTCTCCTCTTATGAAAATAGAGAATCAGTTATTCACAAAACGAAAATAACTAATTTTGCTCGTTACAAATTCAGAACGTACTTCATACAATTGGAGCAAAAATGTATTTTTTAAAAAAGAAATCAACTAATTATTGCTACACTATTGCATACTATGTCAAATATTTTTATTCAGTAATTGAAAAAGAACTTTGAATAATAAGTTAATTCTCAAATTGCTGTTCTTTGGAGAAAATTGATGTTGCATTATTTAATGAGCAATATCATGAGAGATAAATTAGCATTTATCAAATAAGGTCAGTGGGTATGAGACAGCAATTCTACGAATATAACATCAGCACATGCTTTACATGGCAGTTCCAACCACAAAGATTTGTTCTGGTGGTTTTTGGGGAACTGTTAAATTAATGCGGATACCATATTGTGACTTTCATACTTCATTTGTTTTTGCATAACATATAAACTACACAGCATCAATAAATCACTTCGAGTTCTCAATCATTATTTTGAATGGTTATGTAAAGCCAAGTGTTTCACAGAATTTCAATGTGTTTCCTCAAAATGGTAAAATGGCAAATTGCGCTTGTGACTCCCCACATAATTCAGGCTCTGAAAGATATAAGAGTGGAAACTACTTGCTGACAAAAGGTTGTTCAGAATCTTTGTTGTAAATGTTGTCTATTCATCCTGTTCAGACATGTTACTATTCATCTTTGGAACAGGTGGGACTTGAATCTAGGCTATCCAGGCTTGGAGGTAGGAACATGCCACTGCACCACAAAGAGATGCCTTTTTTTGTGTAGGTATTTTTTAATCAAACTGTTCATATGGGTTATGAGAGATAATGGGAACTGCAGATGCTGGAGATTCCAAGATAATAAAATGTGAGGCTGGATGAACACAGCAGGCCAAGCAGCATCTCAGGAGCACAAAAGCTGACGTTTCGGGCCTAGACCCTTCATCAGAGAGGGTCTCTGATGACGGGTCTAGGCCCGAAACGTCAGCTTTTGTGCTCCTGAGATGCTGCTTGGCCTGCTGTGTTCATCCAGCCTCACATTTTATCATATGTGTTATGATACACCTTTAGAGCAGGTAGGACTTGAACCCAGGGCCTCTGGCTCAGAGACAGGGGCATCATCCATGCAGCACAAGAATCTACCTTTTTTTTTCCTTGCAGATATTCTTAATTAAGCTGTTCTGACAGTATGACGCACATCCAGGCAGAAGGGATTTGAAACCACATTTTCTTGCCCTGCCACTCGGGACAGGGACTCTATCACTGCACCACAAGAGCACTTTTTTTTGTTGTATGCTTGCTCTTGAGAATCATTGCAATGATATTGCTTGACATTATTCGATCTACTGCAACTGTTCAACTGATTGCATAAAGAGGAAATACAATTGAGAGAAACACACATCTTTTGTACACAAGTCTTCTTCAGAAAGGAACTTCATCAATCTACATAATGGAAAATTGACCTTTCACAGTTATCAGTTTGTAGCTGTAGATTTACATGTTAGATTTTTTCTGAAACACAACATACTATTTAGACCTTCATTGCTTAGAACTCTTATTTCCCACATCAATTAATAGAACTGAATAAGTATCAGCATGTGTTTACGAGATGAAAAGTTGGCTCCTTCAATGGCCTGGCGGTGAAGTACCAGTGTAGTATTACACCTTAGAGGTCACAAGTACAATTATCAATGAGGCAATACCTGGGGCCAGAATAGCTGATCTCATCAGATTTTTTAGATTAAAAAAGGAGATAAGTAACAAGTAAATAAGGGATAAACAATGAACTCATGTCCCTACTGTCGATCACTATTCATTCAGTGCAATATGTAGATGACAGGGCATAAGTGCATATAGCAAGGAATGCACAACTGTATTCTAATAGTCTTCATGTTGTTTAACCATGGATTAGGTTTTCCTACTCTCTAGAGCATCGGTTCCAACTGGTTTTGTGTAGCTTGATCTTTTGCCCACATTTTTCTCTTGTTCCTGCAATAACAAACAGAGACCATGTCTTGCATCAGATATAATGGGAACTGCGGATGCTGGAGAATCCAAGATAATAAGAAGTGTGAAGCTGGATGAACACAGCATCTCAGGAGCACAAAAGCTGACGTTTTGGGCCTAGACCCATCAGAGAGGGGGATGGGGTGAGGGTTCTGGAATAAACAGGGAGAGAGGGGGGAGGCGGACCGAAGATGGAGAGAAAAGAAGATAGGTGGAGAGGAGAGTATAGGTGGGGAGGTAGGGAGGGGATAGGTCAGTCCAGGGAAGACGGACAGGTCAAGGAGGTGGGTTGAGGTTAGTAGATAGGAAATGGAGGTCCGGCTTGGGGTGGGAGGAAGGGATGGGTGAGAGGAAGAACAGGTTAGGGAGGCAGAGACAGGCTGGGCTGGTTTTGGGATGCAGTGGGGGAAGGGGAGATTTGAAGCTGAAGTCCACATTGATACACTTGGGCTGCAGGGTTCCCAAGCGGAATATGAGTTGCTGTTCCTGCAACCTTCGGGTGGCATCATTGCGGCATTGCAGGAGGCCCATGATAGACATGTCATCTAAAGAATGGGAGGGGGAGTTGAAATGGTTCGCGACTGGGAGGTGCAGTTGTTTAGTGTGAACCGAGTGGAGGTGTTCTGCAAAGCGGTCCCCAACCCTCCCATTCTTTAGATGACATTTCCATCATGGGCCTCCTGCAATGCCACAATGATGCCACCCGAAGGTTGCAGGAACAGCAACTCATATTCCGCTTGGGAACCCTCCAGCCCAATGGTATCAATGTGGACTTCACCAGCTTCAAAATCTCCCCTTCCCCCAACTGCATCCCAAAACCAGCCCAGCCTGTCTCTGCCTCCCTAACCCGTTCTTCCTCTCACCCATCCCTTCCTCCCACCTCAAGCCGCACCTCCATTTTCTACCTACTAACCTCATCCCACCTCCTTGGCCTGTCCGTCTTCCCTGGACTGAACTATCCCCTCCCCACCTATACTCTCCTCTCCACCTATCTTCTTTTCTCTCCATCTTCGGTCCGCCTCCCCCTCTCTCCCTATTTACTCCAGAACCCTCACCCCATCCCCCTCTCTGATGAAGGGTCAAGGCCCAAAACGTCAGCTGTTGTGCTCCTGAGATGCTGCTTGGCCTGCTGTGTTCATCCAGCTTCACCCTTTATTACCATGTCTTGCATTCTGTGCTCTCTTGATGAACCTACGCCATTTATTGCAATTCCATGAACACGACCAGAAATCTGACTGAATTTAGTCATCCTACATCCCCTATACACATTTCTTCAGCAGTTTAGCTTACTTCAGTTTTCAGGGTTGCAACACTTCAATGCAGGTGAGAGATGCAGATAGGCTAAACAACTAAGATCCAGTTGCTACAGTGACCCCATGTGCCCACCCACCAATTATTCTCATTAGTCCCACATTCCTTTTCTCCCCCAAAATATTCCAGTATTCCAACACCCAAAAACGCTCTTTCCATGGTGATGCAAGTGCATGACTTACGTGCATTTTAATATCATTTATTTTGGTTTTTGAACTTTGAGTGTACATATAGTTTGTGCCCAAATAAACTATTTTTCTTATGAAGGGAGATTAAACATAGGAACTTTAGGCTCCCCAAGCTGCTAAGTAATTTACAAAAAAACATGCCAGGCTTGAATATATTCCTTTTTGTTTGTACAGAATGTATATGAATGAGCATTGCCATCTAAAAAGATCTCAAATTGCTTGTTAGTGTAGTTATCAGCACACTCAAGATTGATCAGAATTTGCCAAGCAATTATGAAATAAAAAATTTAACTGAAAAAAAGTGCTTTAAGTTTTACAAGCATAGACTGGTTAAAGATGGTCTGTACTATGCTTATTTTGAACAGTGGTAGGGACAAATTTGATCCAATCACCAATTGCTGAAGCGTACAACCCATACACATGGCATCATATCAGCAGAGGAATTCATTCATAATGTTGCTTGTTTGTATGGCAGGAAGAACATATTGTTTGAACTAACATCAGCAGCTTTTGTTTCGAAAATATGTATAAATATCAGCGTTGTTGTGACGCCAACAACATTGCCTCAGTTAACCAATTGCCTAGACATACGGCTAACAGCATGTTGCTCAGTTCTTCAAAATAGGTGGGCCGCATCAATACTCAATGAAAATGATGCAAAAATTAAATTTCTGCCATTAAATCAGATTCTACAATTAGGTAGTACCTGCCAAACAATCCTGAGTGCATTAACTGTAAACAACCAATTTTAAGATAATAAGCCAAGCTCCTTCCATACCTTATTTTGTGTAACAAATCTCTGCAAACAAAAAAAATCTCTTAAACACAGAATGCTGGAGAATCTCAGCAGATCTGTCAGCATCTGCGGATAGTAATTTTACAATTCTGAACTGCTGAGCTATCATCCAAACATTGTAGTCATTCAAGCATTCACATATTGGTTCACGATTCAAAAACATTTGATAAAAGCCATTTCAATTTTCAACAGTTCAGAGTCGGAAGTGAGTGAAGGTAGTTTAAAAAGCTATTGGTAAAATGTTACAGTTGATTATAAAAAGGAAATAGCATACCATTTAGAAGTACATAATAATGAAAGGAAATCAGGCCCGACAAAATTATTGGAATTCTTTAGAAGATAACAAGGAGGGATAAAGGTGAAACCATGGATGCAAAATATCTGGATTTTCAGAATAAAGGTATTTGATAAAGATTCCACATGTTAGGCTACTTAATAAGAAAAAGAGTCCACTGTGTTAGAGTGATAATGGGAACTGCAGATGCTGGAGAATCCAAGATAATAAAAGGTGAGGCTGGATGAACACAGCAGGCCCAGCAGCATCTCAGGAGCACAAAAGCTGACGTTTCAGGCCTAGACCCTTCAGAGAGGGGGATGGGGTGAGGGTTCTGGAATAAATAGGGAGGGAGGGGGAGGTGGACCGAAGATGGAAAGAAGATAGGTGGAGAGGAGAGTATAGGAGGGGAGGTAGAGAGGGGATAGGTCAGTCCAGGGAAGACGGACAGGTCAAGGAGGCGGGATGAGGATAGTAGGTAGGAGATGGCGGTGCGGCTTGGGGTGGGAGGAAGGGATGGGTGAGAGGAAGAACAGGTTAGGGAGGCAGAGACAGGTTGGACTGGTTTTGGGATGCAGTGGGTGGAGGGGAAGAGCTGGGCTGGTTGTGTGGTGCAGTTGGGGGAGGGGACAACTGGGCTGGTTTTGGGATGCGGTGGGCGAAGGGGAGATTTTGAAGCTGGTGAAGTCCACATTGATACCATTGGGCTGCAGGGTTCCCAAGCGGAATATGAGTTGCTGTTCCTGCAACCTTCGGGTGGCATCATTGTGGCACTGCAGGAGGCCCATGATGGACATGTCATCTAAAGAATGGGAGGGGGAGTGGAAGTGGTTTGCAACTGGGAGGTGCAGTGGTTTATTGCAAAACGAGCGGAGGTGTTCTGCAAAGCGGTCCCCAAGCCTCCGCTTGGTTTCCCCAATGTTGAGGAAGCCACACCGGGTACAGTGGATGCAGTATACCACATTAAGCAGAGGTTCACCTGCACATCTGCCAATGTGGAAAGTCATCTTGGGGCCTGGGACAGGGGTGCGGGAGGTGGTGTGGGGGAAAGTGTCGCATTTCCTGCGGTTGCAGGGTAAGGTGCCGGGTGTGGTGGGGTTGGAGGGCAGTGTGGAGCGAACGAGGGAGTCACGGAGAGAGTGGCCTCTCCGGAAAGCAGACAGGGGTGGGGATGGAAAAATGTCTTGGGTGGTGGGGTCGGATTGTAGATGGAGTAAGTGTCGATTCCTCCAAAAAATTCCATCCCCTATTCCCAATTCCTCCGCCTCCGCCACATCTGCTCCCACGATGAGGCATTCTATTCCCGCATATCCCAGATGTCCAAGTTCTTCAAGGACCGCAACTTTCCCCCCACAGTGGTCGAGAACGTCCTTGACCATGTCTCCCGCGTTTCCCGCAACACATTCCTTATACCCCGCCCCCGCCACAACCGCCCAAAGAGGATCCCCCTCGTTCTCACACACCACACCACCAACCTCCAGATACAACGCATCATCCTCCGACACTTCCGCCATCTACAATCAGACCCCACTACCCAAGACATTTTTCCATCCCCACCCCGTCTGCTTTATGGAGAGACCACTCCCCCTCCCATCTTTAGATGACATGTCGATCATGGGCCTCCTGCAGTGCCACAATGAAGCCACCCGAAGGTTGCAGGAACAGCAACTCATATTCCGCTTGGGAACCCTGCAGCCCAATGGTATCAATGTGGATTTCACGCTTCAAAATCTCCCCTTCCCCCACCGCATCCCAAAACCAGCCCAGTTCATCCCCTCCCCCAACTGCACCACACAACCAGCCCAGCTCTTCCCCTCCACCCACTACCTCCCTAACCTGTTCTTCCTCTCACCCATCCCTTCCTCCCACCCCAAGCCACACCTCCATCTCCTACCTACTAACCTCATTCCACCTCCTCGACCTGTCCGTCTCTCCTGGACGGACCTATCCCCTCCCTACCTATACTCTCCTCTCCACCTATCTTCTTTTCTCTCCATCTTTGGTCCGCCTCCCCCTCTCTCCCTATTTATTCTAGAATCCTCACCCCATCCCCCTTGCTGATGAAGGGTCTAGGCCCGAAACGTCAGCTTTTGTGCTCCTGATGCGCTGCTGGGCCTGCTGTGTTCATCCAGCCTCACATTTTATTACCAATGTGTTAGAGGTTGTTTATTAGTATTGATAGAGGATTGGCTAACTAATAGAAAACAAAGGGAGTTGGGAATAATGGGGGTAGGGTGAATTTTCAGGATGTGAACCTGTAACTGGTAAAGTGCCACAGACATCAATGCTAGGGATACAATTACTTACAACATATATTCATGATTTAGATGAAGAAAGTGAATACAATACAGCCATGTTTGCAGATGTCAAAAATAGATGAAAAGGCAAGTGATAAAATTGACAGAGTTTGCACAGGGATATAGGCAAGTTAAGCAGATGAAATATAAATGTACTGGAAGAATAGAGGAAGTGAATATTATTTGAAAGGAGAAAGAATTCTGAAATCTACCCGAGAGAGAGATTTGGGGGAGCTCATCCACAAATCACAGAAGTTAGTGTACAAGTTCAGCAGGTAATAAGAAAGACAAATGGAACGTTGGCCCTAATTTCAAAAGGAATCCAGCACAAAAATAGGGGAGGTTGTACCAAAACTATACAGATATTAGTCAGATCATAGCTGGAATACTGTGAATAGTTTTGGACCTTATCTAAGGAAATATATACTGGCACTGGAAGCTGTCGAGGAAAGGCAGATACCAGGTATTGAGGGACTAAATTGGAGGTCAAGTAACCTCGTAATCACTGAAGATTCTTATGGACTGGAAAGGGTAAACGTGGAAAGGATAAGCACATTTATGGATAAGCCTAGTATCAGAGGGAATAAAAAGGGTCACATATATAAAATGTATCATCCAAGAAACATCCACTGTGAAAAAGTATGCAATAATAGAAAAAGGAAAGCTTTTATCTTACTAAAGCTTTAAATACGGATCATGTTTCCTCGAAAGTCATTGCTTTTAAAATCATGAGCTGCAGAGAAGCTAAATACGGTTAGTTGCTTGCTTTGTTATTCAAAAAAGGTTAAGACATGCATGATTGCTTCTTTGATCATTGATTGCATTACTCTGCACCACAAACAGCTAAGTGATTTGTTCCCATTGTTTAAAAATAGCCTTGGGATACAGAAAAGATCCATTTAAACAAAGCTTATTGTTCCCTATCTTGCAGCTTATTTTTGGCATTTGAGCTCACTTCAAAAGGAAATCTTATCGACGCAAACCCAAATTTCAGACTTTTGCCTGCGGCCTTCTCTTACTCTTACAGTAGTTAAACAGCTATAGCCATTATGGGTTGCATCACATTGTAGACAATTGAGGCCAGCACCAATCTTTTCATTCCACCCTTTTTTTGGCAAGCTGCCTTGTCAGCTTTAATTTCAAGAATGGCTTGCATGGTTGTTCTTGGTGCTTCAGTGTTTGTACTGGCACAGTAATGAGTCTTACAGTAAATGGAAAAAATTTAGGAAACACAGATACTCTATATTTCAAAGTTGAATTACTTTTTAGGGTGATAAAAAAAACAAACACACAGTATCTTTAATTTGCCAGGGAGAAAGGGACCACTGGAACCCATCATCTGAATGCATCAAAGTGCCTTTAAAGTTCTAAAATTTTTTTTAGAATAACATTTCAAAATGTTATCCATGCTGCATATTCAGACCTGGGATGCAAATAAGTCTGTACATTATATATGGTCTGGGCAATGATCTCAAAAAGGTACAATGCCAGGCTATCTATATGCTGTATTAGAGATAATAGGAACTGCAGATGCTGGAGAATCCAAGGTAGTAAAGTGTGGAGCTGGATGAACACAGCAGGCCATGTTCATCCAGCTCCACACTTTATAATCCAGGTATATGTTAGTCCTTTTAAGATCATTACATATGCATAGCTGAGCCAAATATTTGAAATGGTCATGCAGTTAAATAAATTGCCCACACAGTAGAAAAAATATACATTGAATGTTGCAGGTATCAGTGCATGCACAGTGAATGTCAACCAGACATTATACAGAACAATCACATCAATGTGTCAATGAGTAACTAATGTCAATTTAAAGCCAAGCTATATTAGAGGCTTATCAGTGCGTTTAAGGGTATGAACTACCTTGCTGATGGTCGACTTCTTCTGCCAGGTGCTACAAATCTACATTACATGGGGCTTTCACTAGCTCTTTCCTCCAGGGAATGTGTGGTAAACATAAAAAGGCTTATGCTAACAAGGTCCAACACATGAGTTAATTTCACACACAAGTAAACTAGTACGTACTCGCTTTGGAACAAGTGATGACATGAAGAACAAAACAGCAGTCATACAGGTAGCACAAATTACTGGAAAGGAGGTAGGAGCAGGAGGACAAGGTCACATCTGCCCAGGTTATTCAAGGAGCAATTCTTCTCAGGTGATAAACAATACAGAATACATCTATTTCTGGAAAGGTATATGTCCACATAAATTTGTCACCTGCTGTGGCCACAACCACAATAAATGTTTCACTATCCACGGATGCTGCCTGGCGTGCTAATATTCCTAGCATTTTCTCTTTCGATTTTAGGTGAGAAGGTGCCATTTGATCATTTCAGCTGCATTGGCCATAGCTTTAACAATGGCATCTCTAACAGCCAGCGGTGTATCCCCCATGGCAATTAACATGTGAAAATGTGCCAGGCCTCCTCCAGTTAGCACCTGCTGCCTCTGGTTATCTGCCATCGCCTTCTGCTGTGGTCAAATAGTTGACATTATGGATCTTGGAGTAGTGTTAAGTATGTAAAGGAGAGACGAAGATTGTGAATGGTTGAAAGATGTGATAGAAAGGCATGTTAGCTGATGAATTTACAAGTATCATACTTGTGACAACTCACACAACACGGTGTAGAATTCAAGGAACTTTTATTACAGATCTTGGCAATTGTGTCACATACACAACAATCAAAGACACTTGTGGGTCTGAACAATTTGGATGAATTGCTGCACACTTCTCAGCGTGTCATGCTGCAAGAGACCACAGTTCACTAAGATGGAGACAGAGAGTTCGACCATTAAGTCACATATGATGGCAACGCCATGAATATGTCCGTAAAAGTACTTTGGCACATTAGCAGTACATAACTGAACAAGGTATGAGTCCTGAACTAAGATCATTCATTGGTCGGTAAGGAAGACACAGTAGTGACTTGAGCAGTACGAAGGTTAAGTAGCGAATTCAGCAGGATGCTTTTTGGCATTGTTCAGTATTGTTTACCTTTTTTAAAATTTACTCATAGGATGAGGGCAACACTGACTAGGCCAGCACTTACTCCCATCCTTAACTGTCCAGAGGGCAGTTGAGAGTCAACCAACATTGCTGAGAGTCCAGAGTCACATGCAGACCAAAACACGTCAGGTACATTAGTGAACCAGAGATAACAAAAGTATGGAGCTGGATGAACACAGCAGGCCAAGCAGCATCTTAGGAGTGCAAAAGCTGATGTTTCCGGCCTAGACCCTTCATCAGAATTAGTGAACCTGATGAGTTTTTGCCTCAATGATTTCATGTTCATTAGACTCTTAACTCCAGATGTTCACTGAACACAAATTCCACCATCTACTGAGGTGGGATTCAAACCCTGGTCCCCAGATAATTACCTCAGCATCTGGATTAACAGTTCTGCAATGATACCACTGGGCCATTGCCTCTCCTCAGATATTTCTCAGGCAAGATGCATTTTTGTGCAACTACTAGTACTTGATCTAGGTACATTGCACCTCGCCATTAAAGGCTAGTTTTAAGCAGTGCTCTCCACTAGTTTAATTGGTCTTTTATGGTGTGAACCTCCTGATGTATGCAGCCAATGGGCAGCATGGTTAGCACTGATTGCAAACAGCAATCAATCATTCAAATAAGCAGGCAGCATACTGTTGCCATTCACCTGCACTGCATAGAGTAAGCATGGCTTAAAATGGTAGTCAAAATACCACCAATTTTTTTGGTTAATGAAGCAAAATTTATTTTGTCATCATGTAAATAATGCGATTTTCAGTGCTTTAAAACAGAATACAATGAAAATAGTCAAGAAGTCAAGGCCACATCAGCGGGCACCACTTCATGGAGTGCGCCTTTAAGGGTTAAGAGCAAAAAGAAAAGTCCCTAATTCGGCACAGATCATGATACAAGATTTTATGGTATAAAGAACATTTTTAATTCTGCTATCTATCCTTTTTTTAAAAAAAATGTTTCAGTGCCACGTGATAGGGCGCTACTGAGTGAACCCTGCTTTTTGTTTTGAAGGTAAAAGGGATTTTTGAAATTTCGCCAGTCTGTTAAAAGTAGTAACTTTTCCTAATTCAACTGACATCCCTTTTCCATTTTTAGTATTGTCACATTATATTTAAAACTGTATTTCTTTATTCTTAATTTTTAACTGCATTTCTTCATTTTTCTACTTTATACTAAGAACAACTGTAATGGTGAACTTTTAACTTGTTCCTTTATTTTACTATTTTGTATCTAAGATTTTGCAGCTAGCTTTCTTTGTACCTAAAATGGCATCAGGAATAGTGACTTTGTACACTTTTCACTGTACTTCTGTACACATGATAATAAGGCTAGTTCCAACTCATTATCTTACTAGAAGGTAAATGGAGTGGTCTATTTTCTTTAGCGTTATTACTTTAAGCTGGAGGTAAACATTATTGCTATATAATCTAAGTGTGAAGATTTGTTCTCTTCTGTAATATTCAGAAGTACAATTGTTGTCAAAATTTAAGGAATTTGTTGTATTTCTGTCAATCATGTAATACAATCCAGAATATTCAGTTCTTCTACTGCTCACACTTTTCTTCTTTCCCGAGATAACTCAAGTCTTCCTATGTGAAATACAATTCCACCAAGAGCTGTATCACAAATTCAGCTCCTAGCATATACAAATCAATCTTATTCATGCTTCAAGTCAGATTCTACAGCATTTACAATCACAAAAACAGCTTTCTTAATGGTTGAACGCACAAAAATCCTGGTCTAGCAATCAGTGACCAACCAGAAAATCAAGTTCAATTCTCTTCTCTTTGCATATGGTTAACTTATTTCAGACAGATGTCTTAAGTAAACAATTCTTTGAGTAGGATATTACAGATGATTGTGCAGCTGGCAAGATAGTGCTGGAGGAAAGGAGGCTCTAGATTTGATTCTTAGGGCACTAGTGTTGGCTTTAGGGTATGGCTAGAGGGGAGAGGGTGGAGGGAATGTCAGTGGTTGTACAAGTCAGATGGGTTGCACCCGAACACAGTTATGATGGAGTTCCTTGCAGGTGGTTTTACGAATCCCTGTTTGGGATGATTTAAATAAAATTTATAGGGGTGTGGGAACCCGGAAAGAATATGAAGGAAGTGCCAGGGAACATCAAATACCGGTGAGGGAAGGTCAGAACTAGGATAGAGAATAGTAAATTAATGTGGAATCGAAATGAGAGAAATTAAAATATTGTCAACTAAGGGTTATAGTATGTGAGAACAAGAGTAGTGGTGCAGATTGCCATGTGCATGTCAGATTGCCATAATGTTGTCACAAAAACAGAAGACTGGCAAAAGGAAGAACAGGATTGGATGTTAAAAACTTTCCCGATACAAAGAATTCAAGCAAGATATGGGAACAAAAAAAGCAGAGATGGAGGTATTGTTTAAGGAGGACATGCAATACTTAAGGCAGAATTCAAATATTGTTTTGGCTGGAACAAAGCAGGAAAAAAAAGCAATTATATTGCTTGGTGTAGGGTGCCAGCTCATGGGAAGGATGCAGAGGAAACAATCTGCAAGGTAATAGTAGAAAAGCGCAAGTTTCAGGGTCAGTATAATTGGGTACTTAAATTAACCAAATGTAGTCTGGGATAGTGGTAATATATAGGACAGAGAGGAGCAGCATTTCTAAATTAGAATCAGGAGAATGTTCTACAGAGGTATGTAAATGTCCAGACTAATTAAAAAAAGGAGACAGTGGAAAAAGTGTAGAGCTGGATGAACTCAGCAGGCCAAGCAGCAGAGGAGCAAGAAAGCTGACGTTTCGGGCCTAGACCCGAATGGGGGGGTGGGGCAAGGGGATTCTGAAATAAATAGGGAGGGGGGAGAGGCAGATAGAAGATGGATATAGGAGAAGATAGGTGGAAAGGAGGCAGACAGGTCAAAGAGGCAGGGTGGAGCCAGGAAAGGTGACAGTGTAGGTGGGGAGTTAGGGAGGGGATAGGTCAGGTAGGTAGGAAGATGGGGGTGGGGCTTGAGGTGGGAGGAGGAGGAGGGGATGGATTAGGGAGAAGGATAGGTTAGGGAGGCGGAGACAAACTGGGCTGGTTTTGGGATGCGAATGGGAGATTTTGAAGCTTGTGAAGTCCACATTGATGCCCACTATGAGACAGTGCAAAACCTGGTTCTTGGGAATGGGTTCAGCCAAGCAGATCAAATGTAACTGTGGCAGCGTTTAGGAAAATTGATCATTTTACCATAAGGTTTTAATGGACAGTGGAAATAAAACAAAATCAGATTATGAATAATTAACTGGGCTGAGGGCTGACTTTAAAAATTGGGCAAGAGTACAGCTGGGCCAGATAACTGGGAGCTAAAGGCTGGCAGATGAAGCTGCACATGAAAAATGAGCTGTAGTCAAAATACATATTGAAACCTCCCCGCAGTCGAACCATTTCTCTGCTTCCTTTCATCAGCTAATTTTGTATCTAAATTGCTACTGCCCTCTTCATGCTATGTACTAATTTTCCTCACTGATGTGAGGTGTGCCAGTGTATCAAATGTCCTTTGGAAGTCCTGATAAACCACAGCCATGCCCTCATCAACCTTCTCTGCTTGTTCTTTAACTAATATGCTGAAGATTTGTTCAACACTCTATTAGATTATGAATTCCATGCTGACTCTCCTTAATTTACCTACATTTGTCCATGTGACTATAAATCAGGAAAGCATGGATGACCCATTAAATAAGTAATTTGCAGCTGTCCTTCCCAAGTAAGTAGATACTACCTCAGTGACAGTGATAGGAGGAGGATGAGGACGACAGTCAGTAGAAGGATTCAAAATTGGCAAGCAGATATTCGACAGATTGTCTGTTCTTAAAGTTGGCAAAGCAACAGGACCAGATACTCATAGGAGACAGAATGGAAATTGAAGAGGCACTACGCAGATTTTTTTCCTCCTCTTCAATTCAGGGGTGGTGCCAGAGAACTGGAGTATTTAAAACATTATGTCCTTGTTCAAAATGCGTGCAAGGATAAACCCAGCAATTATAGGCATGTTAGTTTAAACACCACATTGGAAAAACTTGTTGAAACAATCATTCAGATTGAATTAATAGTCACATGAACAAATGGAGGTTAATTAAGGAGAGTCAGCATGGATATCCTAAGGCAACAAAGACCATTTAGCTAACGTACTGGAGATTTTTTTGAAGAGCAAGCTAAGAAGGTTGATAAGGGCAAGGCCACGGTTTATCTGGACTTTCAAAAGTCATCTGGTACAGTGGTATACAACATACCTCTGAGGAAAGTTACAGCACGTGGCATTAAAGAGACACTAGTGACTTGGACACAAAATTGGCTGAATGATAAGTATCAAATAACCATTTCTCTGCAACCTATCAACTGTAGGAAGTGGTGTTGTTTAGTTCCCCGGAGTCAGTACTGGGATCTTGGCTCTGCCTAACGTTAATTATCTAGACCTCGGTGCATAGGGCACAATTTCAAATTTATGGATGATATCAGACATGGGAGGACTGTAAGCTGACAGATGAGACAGTAAAAAAAACAGGATATTGTTGGGTTAGCACAGAATATTCACAATTTTAAAGGTCAAAAGTGAGAATATTTGCTGATGTTTATTCCTGTTTCATTCCCAATGACTCAAAAAAGGATGCAATAATAACGGCACGTAGCAAAACCTAGAAAACATCCAGCAATTTTGAAAATAATCAGCCTTGAACTAGTAAACTGTAAGCAATATTGACACAACACAAATAGCAGACAAGCAATCACACCTTCCACTACTGACATTGAGAAGCAGCAGTGTGACTTCCTACAAAATGTACTGCAGGAATTCACCGAGCATTCTTGGACAGCACCTTACAAACCCACAACCACTTCCCTCTAGAATTACTAGGGCAGCTGATACATGGGAATACCACCACTTGCAGGTTTCCCTCCAAGCCAGTCAGCATTTTGACTTTAGAAGATATCACTGACACTGGGTCAAAATCTGGAACTCCCTCCCCAAGAGCACTGAGCCAACTTAGAACACGTGGACTACAACACTTCAAGAAAGCGGCTCACCACCAGTTCAACACTAAGCAGGGACAGGCAATAAATTCTAGCCAGCCAGCACAGTCCGTATCTCAAGAGTGAATAAAAGTAACTATTTCCTCAGAATTTAACCCTTTCCTCATCACTAAAATGGCACAATCATTGCTAATTTGTTTACAACCATTATCCTTGAAGTTATCTTGATCCGAAACTGAACTACACCAGCCGAGTAAGTATCGTGGATACAAGAACAGGTCACAGCTAGGAATTCTCTTCATAATCCCTCAAAGCCTGTACACCATCTGCAGGCTAATGTCAGGAATATGATGGAATACTCCCCACTTGACTGGATGAATGCAACACCAGCTACACTGAAGAAATTCAACATTATCAACGACATTGCAGCCCACTTGATGAGTACCTCATCGACAACCTTAAAACATTCACTCCCTCCACAGGGAGCTATGACAGTCATAGCTCTCTATGACACCCTCACCAAAACTGCTTATTTAGCATCTTGCAAATCTGTGACTTCTACCACTCAGAAGGGCAAAGACTGCATGCATGGGAAAACTACCATCTGCAAGTCCTCTCTGATTTGGAAGTAAAGCATTGTTCTATCAACGTCCTGGAGAAATTTCTGGAACTTTTAACAGCGGTGGATGTATCCATGCCTGAAGTTGCAGCTGTTCAAGGAAACAGTTCACCACTTTCTGAAGGACAATTAGGGATTGACAAAAAATACTGGCCTTGTCATGCTCCATTAAAAATAACAGAAAGAAAACTCAGCATGTACATTTCATTCCACAATATGGTTATCCTTACTTTGTGGTTGAGAGTTCAACCAAAGTAACACTTACCGCATTGCAAGCATTTCCACATGTTTTATTATTACAATGGCATTCATTGCATAAGCCCAAATCCAAAACTGAAAACAGATTAAGTAGTATACTGAGGAAGAATGATGCAGATCAAACGCTTACAACGTAATAAATTCTAACATTGTAAGCAGTCCTACAATAAAGTTGCTCGGTGCCACAACTGCATACTAAAATCCCATATTTTCAAAATCAAAGACCTCTTCCTAAGCAAACAAAGTAGAAGAATGTCATAAGGTTAACGGTAATGTCCGAAACAGCTGAGACAAGTAGCATAGCATATTAACCATTATCTCGAACACGTTCAGGCCAGCACTCTACATTTTTCAACACACACAAATAGGCCATCAGATGTATTTCCTGCCAGTCAGCTGCTAAAACAAAACCTTCAGAATTGTAATATCCAACTTCATCACTGTTAGTGAAATTCTAAAAAATAGTTTATCAAGGGTGGTGTGGTGGCGCAGTAGGTTAAGCACTGCTGCCTCACAGCACCAGGGAACCGAGTTCAATTCCAGCCAAAGACAACCCGTCTGTGGGGAGTTTGCACATTCTCCGTGTCTGTGTGGATTTCCTCCCACAATTCAAAGATGTGCAGGTTAGGGTGGATTGGCCTTACTAAATTACTCCTAGTGTCCAGGGATTTGCAGGCTAGGTGGATTAGCTATGGTAAATGTAGAGTTAGAGTAGGGGGAATGGGTCTGGGTGGGATGCTTGTCCAAGCATCAGTGTGGGCTTGATGAGCTGAATAGCCTGCTTCCACACTAAGGGTTCCATGAATCCACAACTAAGTCTACCAAGATATTTTAAATATACCTGAGGATGGCCCTTGGGACAGAATGTGTGGGCTGAAGGTTACTGCCATGAGTTACCACATAACTTTAAGATCATCAAGGGAGTAACCGTGAAAGTGGTGTCAGGGCACAAGAGAAAAATTTACCTTCCTCAATTTCACACTGAAATTGAAACAGTTGGGGTAGGTTCCTCTTAACTACACTGCTTTTTGGTGCAATTCACTGAAAATCAGCATAACCTACAAAAATATTACAGTATTTTAAACAATTATGTTGATGGAACTTTATTTTCACAACTAATATACAAAAACATACGATTGGTCATATCAGAAAGAATGCAGAACAATTAAATTTACGTTGTGATATGTTCAGTAGTAAGCATAAGACACAGGAACAGGAACAGACTTTTTAGTCTATCAAGTCTGCTCTCCCATTCAAGGGGATCAGGGCTGCCTTAATTCTGAATTCCCTTACGAAGTCAAAATCAGACAGACAGTCAGTCTCGAAACTAAGTATACTTGACTGTCTCTACAGACTTCTGCAGTAAAGGTTTTCATACAATTACTATCAAAGCAGAAATTTCTCCTCTTCTTAAATAGGGTTGAGATTATGTTCTCTGATCCTAGACTCTCTGACAAGGGAAGCAACCTCAGCGCATCAGCCTGGTCATGGCCCAAATAATTTTGTATGTTTCAGTAAGGTCACTTCCTATTCTTCTGAACTCCAAGTGAATAGAGGTCCAATCTCTGAAACCTCTCATCACTCTTGCCAATGGCTAACGAACTTAAATTCATTTCTCCCACACACATATTTAAACCTCACATTTAACTCCTTGATTTTATTCACCCTAAGCCAGTTTGCCCATGTCCGGTAGTAGCCCTGAGTTTATAATTTTTGAGTACATCTTTTCAATTTAACTTCAAACTGTTCAAATTCTTTCAGCAGAATTTGCTTTCTGGTCTATCAATGTCATAAGTACCATCGCGGCAAACAACAACTGGATTCCTCCCCCTCACACTCCACATTTGTCTCCAACCCTGTGAAAATATCCCTAAGCCTCGCACTAGGAAGACAATACACCATTTGAGACTTGCATTCACAGATGCAGGTAACAACGTCTGCCCAACTTCCCAACTATACTGTCTCTTACATTTTTAATTCCTCTCCCCACTTTAATACTTCCCTGTATCACAATGCCATGATCAGTTCGCTCATTCTCCCTGAAGTCCCCACTCTCGTCCACAGAGAAAAAGTGTGCTCCTCCCATTTCAGTCGTAACAATGGAAAGAGACACAATCAATTGAAACATTCAACACTGTGAAAGAGTTTCTGGGCTGGGGAATCTAGCAGAGATCACAGGTCCAGGATAACAGGCTGATTATTTGGACAGAGATGAGAATTTTCTTCATTCACAACATTTGTGAATTGTTAGAATCTCTCCAGAATATCATTCAACATATACAAAGCGAAGATTAACTGACATTTTTGGTCTCTCAGGGAATCAAGGGATATGGATAAAAGCCAGAAAGTGCATGTGAAGCCCAAGATTATCCATACTCAGTAGCGAAGCAAGTTGCTACAGTCTTTCTCCAGCTCAACTTCTCTCACATGAGGACAGTAAATAGTTGAGATAGAAAGAGAATCGATGTTCTTTCTTAAAATTTTAAGAAGCTTAAACATTCAATCTAACCTGCTTGTTGAGCGGAGGACAAAAATGGAGGCAAACAGTTATCAATGGACAGAACCAGTTCTTTGCAATGTGAGGAAGATGCTGCTCAAACTAGTGTAAAATATGTGTATTTGAGTTTCTGTAGATGAAGGAGAAGGCATCACTTCCTGATTTTAAAAAGGGAGTACAAAGACAAACCTGACAACTGGGCAGTCAGTTTAAACTTTGCTGGTGAGAGGAGGCAATGGCCTAGTGATATTATTACTAGACTATTCATCCAGAGACCCTGGTAATGTTCTGGGGACCCGAGTTTGAATCCTGAAATGGCAAGTGATAGAATTTAAATTCGATTTTGAAAAATATGGAATTAGGAATCTAATGGTGATTGTGAGAAACCATTGTCGATTGTCGGGGAGTTAAAAAAAAAGCGATCTGATTCACTAATGTCCTTTAGGGAAGGAAACAGTTAACCTTACCTGTTCTGGCCTCATGTGACTCCAGACCCACCACAATATGATTGGCACTTAACTGCCCTCTGGGGTAGTTTTGGAAAAAGCACAGTAGGGGTAATAAATGCTGGCCCAGCCAGCAATGTGTACATCCCACAAATATTTTCAAAATTAAAACCTAGAGAGGCTATAATCCAGAGCATAATTTAACAGAAAACTGGATAAATGCAGATTAATCATTGAAAGCCAGATTCCAAAGGTAAGTCCTGATGAATAAACTTGCTTGATGTTTGAGATGGAGTACCAAAGAGGATTGATTAAGGCAACGCTATTGATGCTCAAAGACCCCCACCTCCCACTTCATGTTCAATAACTCCTTGAAGTCCAGTTCTCTGGTAGATTCCTGAGATTGCCAGAAAATAGACAAAATCTATAAAGAACCGATATCAAATAGCAATGAGTCAGAATATAGAAAGCAGATAGAGGGTAGCGAGTTTTGAGAAGATTTGTAGCTCAGGTTGAGGTTCTGGATGCGAGTTCAACAAGCGAAACTCACATCCAGAGCAGATAGAGGGTTTGATGTCATGGTGCAATGGTAACAACCTCTCTCTCAATGCCAGCAAAGCAAAACCGATAATGGACTTCAAAGAGAATGAAACAGATTGAGAGGGTTGACACTGTCAAGTTCCGCTGAGTGACAATACCCAATAGCCTCTCCTGGATTTCCCATGTAGCTGCAACAGTCAAGAAAGCACAGCAATGCCTCTTCTTCGTCAGGCAGCTTAGGAAATCTGGCATGTCCCTAAAGACCCTCAGCAACTTTTACAAATACACCATAGAAAGCACATTTTCCAGGTGCATAATACCCTGGTATGGCAACTGTTCTGCCTAGGACCATAAAGAAACGACAGAAGGTTGCCTGCACAGCCCAGACCATCTTGGAAGACAACCTTTCAACCATGGACTCAGTTTTCACTTCTCGTTGCCACAGACAGGCTGCCAACATCAAAGACCCCTAACAAACCAATAATGCTCTCCTAAGGTTCTCTGACAACCTCTTCCATCAGCCAGAAGACACAGACACTTGAACACAATCACCAACAGGTTCAAGAACAGCTTCTTCCCTGCCACATTAGACTCATAGATGGACTGTCTAACTTCAAATAATGTTGATCTTGCTTTGTACACCTCCTGTGTAATCTGTATGTCTCACTCTGTCTAAGCACCCTATGCACTGTATATCCCTGCTTACTGTGATCTGCCTGTACGGCTCGCAAACAAAGCTTATCACTGTACTTAGGTTCACGTGATCACAATAAATCAAAACAAGTGCAGATGCCGGAAAATCCAAGATAAAGTGTGGGGCTGGATGAACACAGCAGGCCAAGCAGCATCTCAGGAGCACAAAAGCTGACATTGCGGGCCTAGACCCTTCATCAGAAAAGGGGGATGGGGAGAGGATTCTGAAATAAATAAGGGGGGGGGGTGGACTGAAGATATCTTCCCCTCTATCCATCTTCAGTCCACCTCCCCCCGCTCCCTATTTATTGAATAGGGAGCGGGGGGAGGTGGACTGATTCTGATGAAGGGTCTAGGCCCAAAACGTCAGCTTTTATGCTCTCAAGATGCTGCTTGGCCTGCTGTGTTCATCCAGCCCCACACTTTGTTATCTTACATAACAGAAGAGCTGAGATGAGCCTTCTAGCCAGCCCATTCAGACAGCCACACTTCTTTAATGCCGCCCTGGGTCTGCGTAGGAGCCAATAGACCCAAAAACTTTGTCTGTACATATATTTGGAAAATGAAAATATGGGAGGACCTGAAGGGTTTAGTTTAGTGAAGTGGAGAAATGCCTCAACAGGTATTTCCCAAACCGAAGTTGAAAATTTGGTCCTTAATCAGTAAGTAATCTACTTTTGCAGCAGAGACCAAATTTTGCAGTCTTGCAACTAGCCATGCAGCACTTTGCTCCAACTCTGCTATCCAGGGAAGTTCTGTACATCTGGAGAACATTGTGAGTAATTTTAAAAGTTAACTGACTTAGCAGTGTGATGGGAGTTTTCAAACCCTCAATACATTTGAAAGCTAGTAGACTTTGATTTAAAAGCATCTAGCTGGTTCAAAATACAGTGTTTTTGACAGCTAGTTTGATACCGTGTGGGACACAAGCTCCAGGGCAGTGACGAACTCAAGTGGTACATGGCCTTTTCGGTTGCATTACCATACTGTTTCCCTCCAACTGTAATGAAACTTTAGTCCAACTGTGTGGCATCTTCTATGTAGTGAAGACAGTTCATGATTTATAACAAAAAGCAGGAAATTCATATCAAAAGCAATAGTTGCTGTAAGCTATTATTTGAATGCTGCACAAGAGATATACTTGCATAGCTCAGACTTGGCATTTTTCCATGATTGGCTGCAAAGCAACAAGCAGCTGCTGCTGAAAGTCTGATTTTAAACCAAATGGTGTCACCATTTGTTGCAGTAATGATACATGGTAAGGAAGATGGTAATCTACACTAGCCCATGACATGGGCTATTCTTTCTAAAATTTAGCAGCACGAAGGCTATAGGAGTTTGAAGAGGTGTAATAAGAAATGAGAGACAGGTATATCAAAAAATGGTTGAAATACAAATGTTTTCTTCAAGATATTCACTGCAAATGTCTATCAGATCAAAACAAAGCTTCAAGTAATTGCAAGTTATCAAGGGAAACCATATGGTTGGGGATGGAAGGAAACAATCCAGCATATTAGAAAACATGTGAACATGAAACCTGATCCAAGTACAACGTGGATGTGCCTACTTCCAGAATAAATGTAGTGGGCTTGTGGATATGATACACAGAAGAAAGACACACTAAGCAAAAATGAACAGCAATAATTTGACACAATATATTGGGAAAAACACAAAGATCAGACGAGGAGATAAATAACTTTGAGCTTTGCTATAAAATATCTGCTGGTTGGTTTAATAATTTAACAATGTAACATGTTTGCAGAAAATCAGAAAAGCTTCTTTTTTCAAAATAAGAAGTTGCAATGTCATTTCCAATTTCCAAGCAACTCTCAAATTCAAAATAATTGGAAGCATGTGCTTACCATCATTTTCTACTAAACTTTGAAATTTTTTAGTGTAAAAATGTCCATGCAATGTTTGACCAGAGTCAGCACCTTTCAATTTAGTTTGAAAACTCACCTCTTCTACATTAGAACAAGACAGCAGAATGTAAATTATTTTTGCCACACTGACAATCAACTTTGAGGCACACACAAATGTTCCTGGGTGTCAAAGTGCGAGGTTCTTGTAAGGCCAAAATTAATTGTGCTCTACAAAGAAGGTAATTTTAAAAAAAATTATGGTAGCAACGAAAGTGATGTATGATGTCAATATTTACAAGTTTAAGCCTGACCAGAAGCAATCAGAATGAGAAAAACATTTGATTATGGCACACTCAAATAATATGCAATACAGACAAAGCAAATTTTAAGATTGGATCTTCAGTTAAATTTACACCCATTTAAAAATATTTTTCCAGAGAACATTTATGTTAATGTAATTTTTTAAAAATAAGATAAAGTTGTCCACAACACAGGAACATACTATTCAAAGATAGTTGAATAGTTTGATTGCAAGGTAAATTGTTATGATCCCCATACGATTAATAACTGGAAAACATTTGAATTTCCAGTGACTGAGACGATCACATGATCAGTTAAGACTTTTACAGTAACAAACAAGCCAAAAGCAACAGTGAGTAAACACTATTCTGTAGTTAGACTACATAAACAAAGGTATCCCCATTTAGATCAACCAAAAATCCCCTTCTATTGTTAGATTTTATTCTGTCCATGAAGTGGGCATGTCATTCTCCAAGAAAAGACCTTGTACCAAAGTGGGTAGCATCTTTGACTAGTGGCAAGGGGAGGTGATGGCCTAGTGGCATTATCATTAAACAGTTAACCCAGAGACCCAGGTAATGTTCTGGGAACCCAGATCTGAAGCACACCGTGTTAGATGAGGTAATGTGAATTCAAAAAAAAAAAAAATCTGGAATTAACAGTCTAATGATGACCATCAAGCCATTATCAGTTGTCAGGAAAATGCCATCTGGTTCAGAAGTGTCTTTTAGGGAGGGAAACGGCCGTCCTTATCTTCTCTGGCCGACATCTGACTCCAAGCCCACAGCAATGGGGTTGACTCTTAACTGCCTTTTGGTCAGTTAGGGATGGGCAATAAATGATGATCTATCCAGCAATGATATCATGCTGCGACTGAATTATTTTTTAAAAGGGGACTGTTTTATAGTCAGCCAGAACTGAGCAACTGAGCCAGATCACAACAACCTCTCCATATTAAAGAACTCTATGTGAAAGTTTTCGTCATGAACAAATAATCACCCTCATTCTGAGGGATTCACTTGTATGCTCTCTTCACATACACCGCTCCCACCCTCCTGCCTGCCTCCTTGCTCTTGTATACTTGCTCTCTTCTACTTCAACCTCTATACCCCAGCAAGTACACCCTCTCTCCTCCCCATGCTTTCCCTTCTGCTCACATCCTGTGCCACCTCACGACCCCTTCCTCACTCCAGCTTCTTCCCACTTGCCCCTTAAATCTCCCCTTCATCCCATTAGCCCTCTCCATCATGCCCTCTGTCCTACCCACTTCTCCCTCCCATCTATTTTTCAGCAGCATATAAAATTAACACATATTTAGCTGCCACAAATTAATCTGTCCAAGACAGTAGCAGTAGGAGTAAGCACCACACTGTTCTTTTGAAGACAAAGTCACATTGACACCCTCCAGCATTGTCGAGAATGACACAAAAGGACAGTACGTACACGACCACCAGGCTAAATTCTGTAGATTCAGACAAACATAATGACTCAAAACTGAGCATTGAGAAGACAAACTTAACCACAACCTACAACCTTGTGGCCCCGAGTATCCACTTTAACCATTTTACCATTACTATTAAGCCAATGGATATGCCCTGGTTCAAGGGCAAGTGCAGAAGGGCATGCCATGAGCAGCACCAGGCACACTAAAAAAACCAACTTGTCAACCTGGCAAAGCAAGAACACGGGGTTACAAAAGGTCAGCAGGCAATGAACAGAGCTAAGTGATCCCACAACCAACAGCTAAACTCCTCAGTCCTGCAATACCCAAAGGAACAGGCCGTGACAATATTGCAGAATGAAACTTAGTACTGTGCTTCAGAATTAGCTGCACGCCTGAACAAGCTTCCCCTGTATTTTTCAATACTGGCATATATTCAGGATTGTGGAAAACGTTTCAGGTACATTCTATCCACAAGTGGGACAATCCAATCACCTGCCGCTCAAATACCAGTCGAGAGTGCAACCAAAAGGGATTTACTCACTCATTTTGGATCCCACCAGGGCCGCGCACCTTCTGACCCTATTAAAACTTATTCCAAATACAAATAAAAAAGGGCTAAACTCAAGAAGTGAGATGCAAATGACTGTTCTTGACATTAAGGAGCCTGGGCTAAAGTCCATGCAAATTAAGGGAAAACTCTCACTGGTTAGTCATAACTAGCAAAGAAAACAAAATGGTTGTAGTGTTTGCAAGTGAATTTTCACAGCCCAAGGAATTCACTGCAGGAGCTCCTTAGGGTCTGGCTCAACTGTCTTCAGCTTAATCAATAACATTCCGCCACCATGAAGTCAAGAGTGGAAGTGTGTGCTGATGAATGCAAAATTTCAATATTATCAGTAACTCCTCAGATACCGACGCAGTCTATATCCATCTGCAGCAACACCCAGAGAGCATTCGGACTTGTGTTAGTATGGGCAAATAACATCCATGCTGCACATGTGCCAGATAATCTCCAAGAGAGAATCTTACTATCATCCCTTCATATTCAATGGTATCACCAGTGAATCCCCACTATCACCACTTTATGGGTTATTATTGAACAAAACCCTACCAATCACATAAATACTGTGGCTGCAAGAACAGGTTAGAGAGTGGGAATTCTGAGGAGAGTACCTGACCTCCTGATGCATCAAAGCCTGTCCACCATCTACAAGGCCCAAGACAGGATTAGAAGAAAATATTCTCTGCTTTTCTTGATGACTGCAGCTCAAACAGCTAAACACTATCCATGACAAACCAGCCCTCTTATTCAGCACCTCAATCACCACCAGTACAGGATGTGTGTACCTTACAAATTGCACTACATAACTCACAAGGCTGCTTGGGCAGTGTCTTCTAAACTATAAACTCAGAGACCTAGAAAGAAAAAGTCAGCAGACACTTGGAAACATCATAGTGTGCAAATTCACATCCATGGCACACACTATCTGACTAAGTTCTGCAATCATTCTTTCAGACAGAATCAAAATTCTGGAACTCCATTCCTAATACGATGGAAAAGCCAAATGATATGGACTGCATCAGCTGAAGATGGTAGTTTATCAGCATTTTCTCAGAAGCAATTACAAATGGGAAACAAATGTTAGCCTTCCCAGTAAAATCCACACTCTGAAAGAATAGAAAAGTTAGGAGAAAGAACAAGTTGTGCAATAGGGATGCAGGCAGGTTAAGGCAGTCAGCCTCACACTTGCTGGAGTTAGGCTATCTAGGAGTCAAGTAAAAGTCTTTCTAGAAATAGTGATAACCTAGGCACTTTATATGGCTAAAGAAAATTTGGGAGCCCAATATCAAATCATTGAAAGTCAGCAGACAGACAGAAAAAGCATCAAAATCAAAAAGGCAGAGCGCATTTCGGAAAGTTTACCTGTCTTTGTAAATAAATAAGTTAACATATAGCAAGCAAATGAGAAGGTAAACAATGTTAGCTTTTGTTACAGAGTATCTGGAATAAAGAAATATCACCCTCAGCTTACAAATCAGTGCTCCTCCACAATGAACACCATTTGGAGGAAACACTGTGGGTGGCAAGGGAGCAGAGTGTGTGGAGAATGTGGAGAACTTCAATTTAATAGTAAGAATGGCTTGGTAGCACCATTTCCTACCAAGGTGGTCAAGGCCATAAAAGATATAGCTGCAAGACTGGGTCTGTACAGGTGCTGAGCGAAGTGACAAAACAGGATGCTAGAAGTGATAGATTTTGAACACATCTAGCAACTCAGAACAGGGCATCCATACTGTGTTGCAGCCACCGGCTTCAGAAGTTACACAAACACAATCTATAACTTCAAGACCTGAGCAATCCCA
This sequence comes from Stegostoma tigrinum, assembly GCF_030684315.1. Taxonomy (NCBI): domain Eukaryota; kingdom Metazoa; phylum Chordata; class Chondrichthyes; order Orectolobiformes; family Stegostomatidae; genus Stegostoma; species Stegostoma tigrinum. The sequence continues at coordinate 19,878,262 of NC_081358.1, forward strand.
AACCCTCCAAACTACCATCACCATCCAGTCATGGGGTCAAAATTGGTTCAAGAGTGCAGGATTGTGTCCAGTAGCAGCACCAGGCATAGATAAAAAATCTGGTGAAGCTACAACACAAGACTACTTCTGTAGTCAAGAGCGTAAGCAGCAGGTGATAGCAAACCAAAAATTGATTCCATACAAATAGGTCAGATCTAAGTTGTGCAATCCTGCCACAGTCATGAATAGTGGTGTAAACGACGCACTGGGAGAGGCTCCACAAATATCCTTCATTTTCAATGGACGGGTGATAGAGTAGTGAGCCCATCATACAAATGCTAAAGATTAGGCTGAAGCATTTACAACAATCTTCAGCTACAGCATCTCATCAATCATACACCTCAACCTCCGTCAGAAGTCCTCTCCACTTCTTCAGTTCTGAAGATTCACTAGACTCAAAACATTAATTTGGTTTAGGAGAGATTCATCTCCTTTATCCACCTTGGATCCACCTCCTCCCCTCTCCCTATTTATTTCAGAATCCTCTCCCCAGCCCCCTTTTCTGATGAAGGGTCTAGACCTGAAACGTCAGCGTTTCTCCAGTTGTTTTTACTTGCTTCATATCTCATGTTCTGCTGATGTTTAATCCATTTTCAACAATACTGCTAACTTTACACAAATAGTTGTGAAATAAATCTTCACATTACAAGAAACTTTTAATTCTCATTTTTCAAACTCTATCTTTATTTCCCCCATCTCCTGCCAAACTGAGAACTGGTCTGAGCAGCTGTTGGCCAGCTTGCTTGTTCATTTGAAGACAAAAAAAATCGTGTTTCTTTCTGAGATACAATAGTCCTAAAAACGTTACTATCATACTCTGACAAAGTTACAAACTTGAAATGTTAATTGCTTCTCTCTCCACAGATAATTCCAGACCCGAATGTTTCCATATTTTGTTATCAGCTACTTTTGAAACAATTGAATAGCCTTATTACAATTCAACTGATTCAGAATTCTCTCTGCATTCAGATAAAGGTAAAGATAATATATGGCAGTCAGGAAGACCAATTTTCTCTTGGTCAAAGCTGGTGTCTAAGATTCAACTGTGACAGTATAGACTGTATCAAAAGCAGCATGACCTTCATTAATAGCTACTGCACAGTAATCATACAGTCAATGTTCAGTCCTTACAAGTAACCAATTGCATAAATTTATTTTTGGTCAAAGTCACCTCATGGGTAACTCCTTTCAAATATATCACCCTATAACTTCTTGACTGATAGATAGCAAGTGTAGGGGTTAATATGTCACGTGTCAAATATGTAAAAAACCCCTTTGTGTCACAGGGATATAAAATTGAGGTAAAGATGCGGTTTGAGCAGGATTCTGTGCAGTTTCAGCACAGCTTCCTTTGATTTTTATTCATGTTTTTAAGCAAAGAAAGATTGGTTAAATTCATATTGACTTTGTTAATTGTGTGAGCCTACTGAAAGTCTCATTTGCATGGGACCCTTGTCTTGAATTTTTAGCAGCATGGTCGAAACCAGGAATGTACTTCACTGCCACTGTGATTTAAGATTACAAGACAAATTTAGAAAAGCAGCTCCCCTGAACCACACTCAGGATAAAAGAAGAACTTTTTATAGTCTTACAACATTTAGTGTCTGTACAGCTGCCATCAGAAGTTTTGGAAGCTATAAGAACCATTCATGTAAACCTGCCAATCCTAGTCTCCCCAGCTTACAGCCCCAAATTTAGCAAAGTTAGCAAATGTAAATTAATTATACAAAAATCGTATCAATTCATAGAAGTTAGGATAAAATTAATGACTAACTACAAATGCATTGTTTAGTGAAGAATAGCCAACATGCACGTGATTGTATGTGAGTTTTAGCTTTGTGGGCAGCACTCATCTCAACTGCTAGTCATAAGGTTCCACCCTCTCAGCACTAACAAAAATCATGACTGAATCTTCATTGCAACACCAATTGCAATTTTAATATAGGTGCTGTGAAACCAAAGCCCCATCTGCATTCTAAGGTAAAAGATCCCATGGCATTTTTCCAAACTAGGTGTCTTGGCTAATATCCATCACTCAAATGAATATTTGGAAAGGTGGACATTTATCACATCATTACATGTAAATGTTTGCTGCTTTCAAATTGTGCAAATGTAAGTAGGAAATGCCCATTCCAAAAGTGCTTCATTAACAGCAATTGCTTTGAGACATCCAGTGGTCAGGTGACAAAATGCAAGTAATCATGTTTGAACAAATATAAATTTTGTTTTAAGCAGCAATTGAAGTGTGAAAAAGCAGTGCATGGGACAGACAGATTTTCAAAAATTACCTCACAAAACAGTTCACAGAATAGTTTTATGCTGTAGCATAGATGTGGAAAGCAGCAAAATGTCTAACAGCAAGGAAGCAGTGTAAGTGGAGGTGTTGCTTCTGTTAACCATGAATTATTTGCTCATGGAGCAGACCGGGTTGACTGAGGTCCCTGTGCCACGAGTGCTGGATCTACCCTCTGTCAAGGGCCACGTGTCTGCTGATAATGCAATGGCATTCCCATGTTAAAAGATGTCCTACACAGGGCATCTATCTAGGACACACAGACAAACCTCCGCGATCGGTGAGACACGATGGGGACAGGACTGAGAAATCTTGAAGTTCCCAGCTTCAGACGGCACAGTCCGACATATGGGCCAGGAATAGAAGGGCATTTTGGCAGTTTTCTTCACAAGTGAGCAGCTCTGTTCGCATTTATTTTGCTCACCCTGCGTAGAGGGGGGGCTAGATAAAGTGCCTGAAACATAGTTTGCTTCATCATCAACCCGGCTGGAAAACGACATCCAGTGGGTTCATCTACCTGCAGCCTGAAGAACCAAAGTCAACTTCAATCTTGGAATCTGGAATGTATGAACGGCACTTCAACATTGATATTGCTGCCCTGCAGGAAATTCAAAAAGCAGGTGAAGGGCAGCTGACAGAAAAGGTTACAGCTTCTTCTGGAAAGGAAACCCAAGGATCAATGCAGGACACATGGAATTGGATTCACAATCAAGTACGACTTGTCAATCAACTCTAAGAGCTCACCGTTGGCATCAATCACCTCATGACTGTCTCCAACTTGCCAAGAACTAGCAAGCAACTGAGTGTCTCTACTCCAAACCTTGATGCCATAGAGGAATCTAAAGGCAGGTTCTACTCTACCCTGAACACCATACTCAGCAACATCTAAAAGGAATATTAAGTTACTTTGCTTGGAGACTTCAATACCAGAATTGTAAAAAGGACCCTGAGCTCTGGAAAGAGACCACTCAAAAAGGAAGAAGTCGAGGAGTGCCATTCCAGGGGGACTCTCCGACTCATTAAAAATGCAGAACACCAGCTGTTATTCATCAATGCACTGTTCCTCCAAAAAGACAATTTCGAAGCCTCTTGAAGGATACGCAATTAAAGTGCTGGCTTACGATCGACTATGGTCTTGGGACTGAATGATGACAACGGGACATCGTCATTACCAAGCTGATGATTGGTCCTTCAAGCAGCCATCTGCACCACCGGCTTATACATTCCTCCACATCCATCATAAGCCACCAGAAAACAGCTGAAGACAAAGAAACAGTTTATTAAAATATTTAACATTGTAAGCCTTCAACAGCCAAACAGACTAGCAAATTTCCAATAATGTCTTCAACAAAAATCACCAAAGAGCTCATTTCAATGGAATTGTGGAAATCTAGAAAGAGCTGAAGACAGCTATCACCTCATGTTGTGAAATAAACTATCGGCTGCAAGATCAGGAAACGTCAAGAATAGTTTGATGAGAGTAACCACATCATCCAAGATCTCATCATCAAGGGGTAAGCTCTCTATGCCTGGCAAAACATCACCAGCAAGGCAAAGAAGGGATCTCAAACAGCAAAAGACAGAATTACAAAGAACCACCAATGGAGGATTGAGAAAGCTAAGTAAATGCAACTCCTTGCTGACAAGCACAGCACCCAGGTTTCTTCAGTGCCACTACAACAATGTAATGACTGTACACCAAGGTGTCAAACTGCTACGAAGTACAGATGGAACACTTCTGAGACACAAAATACATAAGCCTCCGACAGACAGAATAGTTCAAAGAACATATAAACTTCGATACAATCAAGGAGGATGTGTTTGAGGAAATCCCACAAACTCCCCAAAGACGGTCCTGGACTCCCACCTAATGTGGAAGAAATTAAAGTGGTCATGAGACATATGAAGAATGGAAAAGCTGCAGTAGTAGATGGGATTCGAACAGAATTTTTTGACTTGGGAGGGGCAGAGCTTACCTGTCATCTCCATCAAAAATCTGGGACAAAGAAGAAACCCCTGCCAATCGTAGCGATGCTGCCATCACTACTGTGTTCAAGAACAGAGGCAAAGTGAGTCCATTGTGGAAACTACCAAAGATTGCTTGCTGTATAGAAGTAGCCTCATTAGAACACTGGTGGCAAAGCAGAAATCACAGCTGCATGATCTAATGCAGAGCACTGCCTCCCTGCAATGTTCATTCTGATGGAACAAAATTTTACTCCAAAACAAAACCACTAAGTAGCACACATTTTTGAGCATCATGCTTATAGATGCACGTTCCGCAATAAAACCAGTAATGCAATGCAGTTAGATTGCACTTGACTTTACAAATTGAATTCATCCTCCAAAAATAAACCCAGGCTTTCAATATTGCTCTAAACACTTCAGCTGAGCACTGGAGGAAAGTGCAAACGGCGACAATAAACGTGGATCTTATGAAATCAAGTACGAACGTCTTGCCTGAATCCTAGGCCCCGCTGCAGCAACTCATTGGGCCAGCCGTGGCACGATGGACTGAATGGCCGCCTCCCGCACCAGGACAGTTCTGAGGCGTCCGGTGAGGACCGGCAGCACTCACGGTAAACCTGAAGAATGTACCAGACCACCGATTAGACACCGATGTAAACACACCGTAAAGGAGCTTATTGGAAAAGCTATCTGCGTGTTCCCACCCCTCACTCTCTTCATTCCTGATTCACTCACTTATTGCCTCCGTTTTAACCAGCAACTTCTCCACCTTTTCCCTTCTCCAGGTTTTCTGGAGAATTCTAGGCCGCCCTCTCCTGTATCCGCCCCCGTATTCTCACACTCACGACAGTGCTCGTCACCTCAGTCTCGCCGCACAGGAGAGGAACTCGGCCGTCACTGAGCGAGCGACTCCGCAGCTCGAGCCAGGATCAACTCCCGATTCAAACACAAACTTCGAAATGACGCGGGAATAAGCCCAACGGCAGGCTGCGCTGCCGGAAATGGGTGGGGGGGAAAAAAATCCCCGTGAGTGACATCGATCTCAACCATTGCGAAGAAGCAGTGGGCGCGGTTCCACCCATTTAGGGCGCCGCCCGTCCGTACGGAAAACGCCGCACGTCGACGTGGCCCCGCCCCAATGGCAGGGAGCTGTCAATCAATAAGGACCAGCACGTGACTGAAGTCACCGCCCGTCGGTAGGAAAGGCAACGCCCCGCTATAAGGCCCCGCCAATTAGTGTGGGGTGATCAGCCCATCGAGAGGCCCGCCCACATGCCCGGCTTATTTGGAATTGACCCCGCCTATCTGCTGGGTCCCCGCCCCAATATGGGAGGGCCCGCCTATCAGAGCTTGACAAATGGTCAACCCTCCTTCCAACATCAGATTATCTAACGTAGTCAAACATGTTCTGGAAACGTTATGCTAGTCCAAGGCCGATCGAATGTTACATAACGTTGTATAAACAAAATGATATCGAAAATGACTGGAATTTTTAAACAAATTAAAAATAAGGTGGTACGGGAGACAAACTAAATGACTGGAACAGCATGAGAGGTGTAAGAATCGCACGCCAATGGTCTGACCAAAGTAATAAGTAAATCAAAACTGAACAAACTAATCAAGGTAGAGCGATCATAATAAGTTATTAAGGTGATGGTGTCAAAACAGCACAGTAAGGAAGGTTTTTACAGATGCTGAGCTGTGTGATGGGGTCGCATGTGACACAACATGAACCCAAGATCACAGTTGACGTTGTCTTCATGGGTACAGACCTTGGCTATCAGTTTCAGCTTGGCTTATTTTTAATGTTTTGAAATTATCTCTCCACCCCATTTAATCAGGTTTTGGGTTATCCTTTCACTTGCTATTCAGCAGTTGGCACTTCACTCCTGTCACCCAACACTCATGGTCTCCTGCAGGACCTCTTACTCAAAACTTCACGCATACCAGTTGTATGATCTTTTGATCTCTCTGCCCTTGATGCATCTGCCTATAAATTCTGTGTTTGCGTGCTCTTCTCTCCCACTTCTGATGAAGTGGCTGAGCTTTGAAAGTTTGTGATTTCAAACAAACCTGTTGTACTGTAACCTAGTGTTGTGTGACTCTTGATTTTCTCCAACCCAGTCTAACACGAGCACTTGCACAACTTGGAGAAATTTGCAGTTCTGTAAAATCAAAGCTGAATCAGCACCACCTCCTGGCGAAAACTAGTTATAACATCATGCATCAACTCACAACTTGACATGGTTTTCTCTTTCCTCGTAATTAGTGTATTTCTATGGAAATGATTAATAATCCTCAACAACAAATGACTGTAGCAAAAACCATATTTTACTAAATAGAAAATCTTGGCAGATAGATAACTACATTCCTATTCAAATTTCAGTTTGTTTAAGCAAATGAATTCAAAGAAAAAAGGAAATTACTTCAATTTCTATAATATCTTTCACAACATCAGAAGTCACATGACAGCAGGTATAGGCCAACAGGTTTATTTGGAATCCCACATGTTTTTGGAGCTCGGCCTCTTCGTCAGGTGCAGTCTGATGACCCGATGTAGTGTGACTTCTGACGTTGCCCACCCCTCTCCAACACCAGCACCTCCACATCATGGGTTCCATCTTTCGCAACATCATCCCAATTCCATTTTACAGCCAACTGAGCACTTTTGAAGCATAGAAATGTAATGAACGTTGCACACAATTTGAACACAGCAATTTCCCGAAGCAAAATGATAACCTTTCCCATTATTACATGTTGGTTTAAGAGGTAACCGCTAGCCAGTATATAAAATCTGCTGTTTTTTGAAATAACAATGTGGAATATTTTAAGCTCGCTCATAATGATAGACAAGGACTAATTTTAACACCTTATCTGTAACACAGATCTCTAAAAGTGCACCAACCCTTCATTTCTGTTATGAAAGCTTAGCCAAGGGCTCTGACTAACTCTCTGGTACAGCCTATGATTCCACAGCCGAGTATGATAAGATTTGAACCATGGGAGACACAAATGTAAATGCGAATATTTGCTGACAGGTCCCTAACTCAACAGCTGATGAAGTAAAAGAAAACAAAATTAGAATGTGTTCCTTGTGCTTTGAAGCAACCTCATATTAATCTGAGATGGAAAGTTGTAATTAGGTAGCAGTGTAGATCAATAAAATCAATTATCATTGTGTTACAGTAAACAGTCCTGCAGAGTAGACTCTGACATGAGATGATGGTTTGTTTGGCAGCTGTAGGACAGTTGTTCATTGTGATGGCGGCATATTTAAAAGTGAGGACTGCTATGTAACTCATACATAAAGCGGAGTAAATTATGCAGTTATGTTAATCTGCTATCCAAAGCCCTTATTGGACCAGGATATTGGACATTACATGTTAGAAAAAATATGTTGGACTACATCCTTTCTCTCAGGAAAATTGAAGTGACCTGATGGATGTGAGGCAATGAGTGATATTACTACGAGATAATTAATCCAGAAACACAGCTAATGTACTGAAGAACAGGTTCAGATCCTACCACGGCAGACAGCAGAATTTGAATGTTATAAACAAAAACCTGAAACTTTAAGAATCTTTTGATGTCTATGAACCCACTGCCAATTGTTGAAAAATAACCCGTCTGGCTCAGTAATCACATTCAGGGAAGGAATTCTGTCATTCTCACCTGGTCTGGCCTACTTGTGACTCCAGAACTGTGGAAATGTGGTTGACTCTCAACTGCCCTCTGAAATGGCCTAACAAGCCACTCGGTTGTAACAATTGTTATGAATTCTCAACCATGAAGTAAAAAGGGACGGGCCATCTGGCACTGGCCCAGGCACCGATAACAGCAAAACCAAGCCTTAGTGCCACTGCAAAGTTCCAATGACTAACAGCTGGGACAAGTACCAAAAGTGGGAGAGCTGTCTCACAAACTAGTCAAGCAACAGCCTGACATAGTCATATGTGGTAAATGTCCCAGGCAATATCATCACATATGTCCTGTTTCACCAGCAGGACAGACCCAACAGAGGTGGTGGCGCAGTGGTATACAGTTGGGATAGAGTTGACCTCGGAGCCCTCAACATTGACTCTGGATATCATGAAGTCTTAGGGCAGCAGGTAAAACATGGGCAAGGAAACTTGCAGCTAGTTACCACATACTGCCCTCCGTCACTAAGGATTCAGCAGCAACACTACTGATTGAGCTGGTCACATCCAAAATAATGTAACTGCTAGAATGAGTCTGCCACAGGTGGTGAGGGAAAAGATACATGACGTCATTCTTTCCGATCGATTGGCTGCAAATGCATCTGTCCATGACAGTATTGGTAAGACTGACCACCACATAGTCCTATGAGGTCCTGCTTACCCTCTATCATGTTGTGTGGCATTATCACTGTTATAAGTGGGACCAGTCTGGCAACTTAAGACTGGGCACCTTTGAGAATATGTGGGCCATCAACAGCAAAATAATTGTATTCCAGCATAATCTGCAATCTTATGGCTTGGCATATGCCCCACTCAATCATTAGCATTCAGCCAGGGTATCAACCCTGGCTCAATGGAGAGTGTAGGAAGCCATGACAAGAGCAACACCAGGCATACCTAAAAATGAGGTGTCAACCTGGTGAACCTACCAAACAGGATTATATGCAGGCCGGACTATATTAGCAGCAAATGAGGTAAGCCGTCCCACAACAGATGGACCAGATCTAAGCTCGGCAGTCCACCAATGATGATGGTGAATTAAAAACTGACTGGAGGAGGAGACTCCACAAATATTCCCATCCTTAATGATGGAAGACACCAGTTCATCAGTGCAAGAGATAAGGCTAAAACAATTGCAGCAATCTTCAGCCAGCAGTGCTGAGTGGATGATCCATCTCAGCCTCCTCTTGGGGTCCACATCAGCGCAGATACTAGTCTTCAGCCAATTCACTTCACTCCACATAATATCAAGAAACAGTTGGAGGCACTGGATACTGCAAAGGCTTCAGGCCTTGATAACGTTCCGGCTATAATACTTGTGCTCTAAAATTAACACTTCCCTACTTAGCTCTTCAAGTACAGCTACAACATTGGCACCGACCTGAAAATGTAGAAAAGTGTGCAGATGTGTATGGTACACAAAAAGCAGATCAAATTCAACCAGCCAATTACCATCCCATTAACCTACTTTTGATCATCAGTAAAGCAACGGAAAGTATCACTCATAGTACCATCAAGCAGCATCTGCTCAGTGACACACTGTTTGAGTTCCACCAGGGCCACTCAGTTCCTGCCCTCATTACAAGATTGGTTCAAACATGGACAAAAGAGCTGAATTCCAGAGGTGAACGGAGAGTGACAGCCCTTGACATCAAGGCTGCATTTGGTGGAGTGTGGTATCAAGGAGCTGTAGCAAAGCTTAAATCAATCGGCAAATTTTCCACTGTTTGCAGTCAGACCTGACGCTTGGGAAGACAGCTGTTGTTGTTGGAAGGTCAGGCATCTCAGCTACAGGGATCCTAAATAGACGCTTCCTGACTTTATGAATATCACTTGAACAGGGTAAGTTGCTGTTGGACTTAAACCCGGTGTCAATGCTGGAATCGTGTCATAAGAAAACAGAAGTAGGTCATTCAGCCTGTCGAACTTGCCCCACCATTCAATGTGATGATTGCTGATCAAACTATTCAATACCTTTTATTGACTCCATGCTCACATGAATGATGCCAGCATTTGACCCAAGTCCCTCTAAACATTTCTTCGTCAAGTACTTGTTCAAAAGACTTTCAAATGTTGTAATTGTACTCGCCTCTATTACTTCCTCTAGCAGTTTGTTCCATATATGCACCACCCTCTGTTTGCAAAAGTTGCCCCTCAGGTCTCTTTTAAATCTTCCCCCCTCACCTTAAACCTATAGGCCTCTAGTTTTAGATTCCCCTACCTTGTGGAAAAAGCTTTCGCTATTCACCATATCCATGCCCTTCATGATTTTATAAACCTGTATAAAGTCATCCCTCAGCCTTCTATGTTCCAGGGAAAAAAAAAGTCCCAACTTATCCAGCCTCTTCTTATAACTCAAAGCTTCCAGTTTCGGTAACATCTTTGTGAATCTTTTTTGTACCCTGTCCAATTTAATAACAGCCTTCCCACTGCAGGGCAACCAAAATTGTATGTAGTACTCCAAATGTGGTCTTACCATTGTCTTGTACAGTCATAATATGACATTCCAACTCTGGTATTCAATGCTCTGACCAGTGAAGGCAAGCGTGTCAAACACTTCCTTCACCACCCTGTCTACCCGTGACACCACCTGAAGCCCTCGGTCTCTGTTCAACAACACTGTCCAGGGCAATGCCACTGTGGAAGTCCTGCCCTGGTTTGTCTTTCCAAAATGTAACACTCCACATTTATCTGCTTTAAACTCCATCTGCCATTCCTTGGCCCTCTGGCCCACTTGATCAAGATCCCATTAACTCTTAGTTAACATTCTTTACTGCCGACCACACTTTCAATTTTGATGTCATCCGCAAAATTTCTAACCATGCCTCCTCTATTCTCATCCAAATCGATCTTATAAATGATGAACAACAGGGGACCCAGCACCACTTCTTGCGGCACACTGCTGGTCACAGGCCTCCAGTCTGAACAACAACCCTCTACCATCACCCTCTGTCTCCTACTGCCAAGCCGATTTTGTATCCAATTGTTGCCTCTCCCTGAATCCCACGTGAGCTATCCTTACTAACCAGTGTATCATGTGAAATTGTGTGAAGGCCTTGCTGAAGTCCATGTAGATAACATCCAAAGCCCTGCCTTCATCTATCTTCTTGCACAGCTCTTCAAAAAAACTCAATCAAGTTTGTGAGACACAATTTCCCACACGCAAAGCCATACTGACTATTCCTAATCAGTCCTTGCCTTTCCAAATGCCTTTCTAAGTCAGCAATAAATGTCTACCATAAATATACCAGAAGCAAGTTTTCATAGACCTCTGTGATAGAGAACTCCAAAGATTCGCAGTGCTCTAATTAGAAGAAATTTGCTTCATCTTGAAATTAATTGCCATTCTCCTTCTTCTTGCATTGTGCACTGGCTTTAGATTCTCCAGTCAGAGAAAATGTCTTAACTGCATCTATACTTTCCATCCCTTTAGTCTTTTGTAGATTTCAATGAGGCCTCAATTCTTGAAACTCTAGAGAATACAAATCCATTTACCCAATCTCTCTTCATAGTACTACCATCCCAGGAACAAGTCTGGTGAATCCCACTCTGTGTCATATGCTGTGGAATTTCATTCCGTTCCATTTATCTTCTCAGGTATAACATATTCCTCAGATGGTTGCACGTCAAACTTGAGAAAGACAGTGTATGTGCTAGCTTATCAGCAATGAACACAGAGGTGGTCATGTAGTCCTTAAGCTTGACATTTTGTTCATTTTTTTTTCTATTTTATACCAAGTGCTTGAGTATCTATACCTAGCTAACTTGTGCCTCAGATAACACTGTAAGTGATAACTTGTAAATATTTACTGTACCCATTCGAGTATTGTGACAATAAAGCTTATTCAATTCAATATGTTGCAACATGGAGCAATGCTATTTAAGGACATTGATCAGGTACAGCAATGAGATATTGGCATCAATCCTCTTCAAAAGTGACAAATGCCCATAGGCCAAAGTTCTCCAATTAGCTCCTTCTCATGCAGATTTTTTTCAGCCCATTAACCTTGAAGCTGCACCACATCAGATTTCCCTTAAACATGACTTTATGGCACTTGCAGGGCCAACCTTGGTTTATTTTACCAGTGGCTAGTTCTTCATGCAGCAGTTCTCTTGGAATATACTCATCTTCCATGTTGATACCATGTCCTACCCAGTGTGGCTGGGTTTTCAGGAGCATTTCCTCAGTACTTGTTGACTGGTCTTAGCCTACACTTTCTAGAGTTATAATCAGTTTTGCCAGAGGGTACTGAAGATTGAAGAACACGCCTGTGAAATTTTTCCAACTGTATTTATAGGTTGGTCTTTTTTAAAAATTTGTTCATGGTATGTGGGAGATGCTGGCAAGGCCAAAGCTCATTGCCAACGCCTCATTGCCCTTGAGAAGGTGGCATTGAGTGGTCTTCTCAAACTGTTTCATTCTTTAAGAGTATAGGGATGCCCCTTGTGCTGTTAGAAAGGAAATTCCAGGATTGTGACTAAGTGACATTGAAGGAACGATGATAGAGCTCCAAGTCAGAATGGTGATGGGCTTGCAGATGAACTTGTAGGTGGTAGTGTTCCCATGTATCTGCTGTCCTTTACCTTCTCGGTTGAAGTGGGCATGGGTTTGGAAGTTACTGTTGAGGATGTCTTGATGAGTTGATGCAGGCCATCTGGTAGATGGTGCACACTTCTGCCACTATGCGTTGATAGTAAAGGGAGCGACTGTTGAAAGTTTCAGTTGGGGTGCCATTCATGTTATTCAAGCAGTAGTCATCCCAGCAAGTGAAGAGTGGTCCATCATATTTTTGACTTGTGCTCTAGTGGACAAGTTTTAGGGAGATAGACAGTGAATTGTGTACCTCAGAATTCCCAGCCTTTAGCCACCTCTTAGACACAGAGTATATATAAGTGGTCCAGTTCAGTTTCTGATCAATAGTACTCCCAGGATGTTGATAGTGGGAGATTTAGTGGTAGCAATACCTTGAAGCATCAACAGCATTTGTTAGGTTCTTTCTTGCTCAAAATGATCACAATGCTTGACATTTGTGTGTTGTGAACATTAAAGAGTCAAATTTAACATATCACTCGAGTGCTCACAGTCATAAAGGACGGAGGTGGTAAAAAGAGCATCCTACACCTTGATCTTTGTGGATAGTGCTATACCCTAGGGAAAGCCCACAATGAGCAGAGAAAGCTTTGTTTCTGCCAAGGTGATAAATCTGTTCATAATGGTATGAACAAAGCAATTGGTTCATCCAGCAGTCTGTTCAAACAGCTGAATTAGAGTAATTCAGAAGTTGAAAATTGCTGTGATTAGTCTGTAGTCTGTCCAATACTCTGTATGTCACATTACACTGGGATTTGTATATCCTGTGGACCCCGCTGACCCACATGTTTTAGTTAGTCAAGCACTACTGTTTTCTCTTTGGATGCATCAAAGTATTCTTGCACATCAGCATCTCCGATAATTGTAGTAACACAAGAATAGTGATTAGCATCTTTGCTCAAGAATGACAGGGTCTTTGTTGTTGGGTTTGCCATCCCTGTGTTTACCAAGAACTGCTTTCCCCTTAGTTCTGACTTTCACGCATTTGGGCATTGAAGTTTCCCAGAGCCATAAACTTATCATTTAGAAACATAGACTTAATGAGTCAATCCAAATCCTGATATCTTGCTCTTTAATCTATTCAGGGATGCTCAGAGCTATTTTATAGGCATTGATGATTGTCAAATGACATATTTGAGCCAATGGAAAGTGCAGCTTCCTAAGGGACTTTTTGATCTTGATAAGAAATATAGTGATGTTTTTCGTTAGAGATGATCTCATCTCAAGTGCCACACCACGTATATTGTGACCTGTCTCTATGGCTCCCTTCCAAAACAAAAGCATAACTGCCTCCATCTTCCTTGAGACTTTTCGCACTCTTCATGCTGTATCAATACAATATCATGCTAGGCCATTGAAAATAAGAGACATTCTCTTCTCAGGTCTTGGGTTGATTCTGTCCAGTAGAGTTCAGACATTCAAAACTCCAATGAAAAGTGCCTGTGTTTCTTCAATTTTGATGTTATTCAACAGCTTAGTGGATGATCTGCCACCTGCAGTATGATGGCCAGACATTTATAGGACAGGAAATCTAAGGTTTTGGAGTAGATTTGTAGCTCGGGTTGTGGGTGTTATGGTTGTTTGGCTCACCAAACTGGTTCATTGTCGGTCTGCAAATGTTTCATTACCCTGCTGGAGCTTAGGGTAATGAAGAATAACGATGCAGAATAACGATGAACCAGCTCGGCGAGCCAACCAACCCCAACAGGACAGGAAATGTTTGGAATGCATGAATGTGCAGGGCTCCCCCGTCACTGAGGATTGGGGTATTTGTGGAACTTGCTGTACTAGTGCATTGATTAATTGTCTTCCACCATTCATGATTGGATATGACAGGCCTTTAAAGCTTAGCACTGCTTTGTTTATTGAGTGATCACTTAAATCCATTGCATTTGCTCTCACTCCTTTAAATACAAATAGTTATGTTGCAGATTCACCAAGTTGAAATCTCAATTTTAGGTACCTTGTACGGCGTCTGGTGCACCCCTGCACAGTCTTTGTTGAACCACTGTTGATTGGCTGGTTGGTAATGGTTAGAGAGAAAGATATACTGGGCCATAAGAATACAGATCATGGTTGAATACAGTTGTATTGCTGCTACTGGTTGACAGTGAAATATGTAAGTCCAGTCTGGAGCTACTAGATTTGTTTGAAGTCTGACTCATTCAGCACAGTGATAATGCCACCCAACAAAATGGAGGATATCCTTGATATGAAGATATGGCTTTGTATCCACAAAGATGTTGTGGTGACCACTACTGCTGATACTGCCGTGGACAGACATATTTAACATAGGTAATCCATTGAGGATGCGGTCAAATATGTTTGACCTCCCTTGTTATTTCCCTCACCACCAGGTGCAGGTCTAATCTAGCATGTACTGCAGGACTTGGCCAGTTCAGTCAGTCAAAATGTTATTGAGCATTGTACTTGCACTCAATGTGATAAAATGGCAGGAAACCCTTAGCAAGCAATGCAAAGAAACAGTTTTTGTATTTAATAGAACTTGAAGCTGAGAAGAAGTATAATACTATGCCAATGCCATTTTTGACATTAAAGCTTTTAGTAGTCAGAATATCATACAGCATCTCAATGACACCGAGCTCAGAAGATTCGCTGACAAAGATAGTACTGCAACATGCTTAATGTACGAGGTTAAATTTTGAAGGGGCTTTTAAGATCAGAGAATTAAGAGAATTAAAATATCCAGGTTTTGATGCAAGATTGAAAACAATAAAGCCATCAACATTTATATGTTGTAGAATTGCTAAATATTTGATGTAAGCACAGGAACAGCATTGGGGCCTTAAATAAAAACTGAAAGAACAGTGGATGCTGTAAATCAGAAACAAAAACAAAATTTGCTGGAAAATCTCAGCATATTTGACAGCATCTGTGGACAGAAATCAGAATCAACATTTCGGGTCAAGTGACCCTTCCTCAGAACAGATGGTAGCTGGGAAAATGTCGGTTCATATGCAGAAGATAGATTGGGGGAAGGGAGAAAGGTAGGGAAAGAGCCTAAAGAGAAAGAACAATTGGACAGACAAAGGAGTGGATAATGATCTGACTATGAGGGTGAATAACTATTAACAGAGTCTGTTAGTGGCTGCTAATGAGTTTTTTGTAATAGCCGACGATGTGATAACAAGGCCTGGAGTGTGGGGGTAGGGGTAAGGACATGAGAGAGCTCAATTTATTAAACTCAATAATGAGTCCAGAGGGCTGCACGGTTCCCATGCAGAAAATGAGGTACTAGTTAATCAATGAGATCCTACCGGTTTCAAATGATGAATGATAAGAGGACACATATTCGAGTGCAACACGTCAGTCATTTGTCTTTCGAAGAAGACTTCTCAGTGCCGGTGTCAGAGCTAATGCAAAGTGAGCAGCAGCCCTCTACCATGATAAAGGATGTGAAAACATTGAATTCACCAGAAAGACATTCTCAGAGGGTTAATGAAGGCATCCAACCTACTCAACAAGTTGAAATGAAGAGCTCACATTTTTCAAAATTGGTGTATCAACAGTTTTGAATAATAAATTGCTTGCACAAAATGGAGGTAATCTGCATACAACTCACAGATTCAGGACATGTTTAAAAAAAAATTATATGGCGTGAAAACCCTGAAAATTACGAGGGAGAAAGCACTTGTTTCAACAAAAACCGATTGCTATGATGGACATGCACAAGAATAAATATCCTTCGAGTGTTATAGGGCAAGTACTTGACTTAGCAGAGAGGAGTTCCTTTGCAAAGGGAATTTGAGAGATTCTGCCCATGTTTTGAGAAGGTGTTTCCCCTCATGGGAGAGCCTAGGACCAGAAGGCATGGTGTCAGAATAAAGGAACATCAATATAAAATAGAGACGAGGAGGAACTTCATCTCTGAGAGGGTTCTGAGTCTTTTAAACTTATTGACACAGGAAAGTGGATGTGAAGAATGTCAGATCAGCCACAAATCTTGATTGGCAGAGTAGGCTTGAGGGGCCAAATGGCCCTTTCCTGTTCTTATTTCCTATGGTTTTATGGACTAGCTATTGAATTCACACAGTACATCCTTCATGAAAGACATTTGAGAGGTAAAGTTATTCAGCAGCAGAGAGATGACTTATGAAAAATTAGAATAAAGGTTAATCAAATAGAGATTTGAATAAAAGTTAATAGAAGTCCTTAAGCAAAAGACATGCCAATTGTCTAAGTCAGAGCAGGGCCCATTTTGGAAGAATTGTGAAATCCCCTATTTGTGAAGTCAGAGACCTTGGCAAGTGGTGGGTTAGTTGTTAACGTAAATGTCATTATAAATCTGAATATATAAATAAAGAACCAAAAGAACTGTAGATGCTGGAAATCAGAAACAAAAACAGAAATTGCATGAAAATCTTAGCAGGCCTGGCAGCATCTATGGAGAGAAATCAGAGTTAATATTTCCAGTCCAATAACCCTTCCTCAGAACGTCAATCTGTCAGATGAAGTTTAATTTGAATTGTATTTTAGTCCATATCCCTCAAAACCTTTCCTATTCATACTCCCGTCTAAATGTCATTAGACAAAAAGGGCAGGATTTATACAATTAAAAGTAGGGGCCTAGATAATGTTGGTGAGCAAAGAAATCTAAAGGTTCAGGTGCATAGTACTTTGATAGTTACATCACAAGTAGACAGTATTGTTAAGAAGGCGTTTAGCACACTTGTCTTCTTTGCTCATCTATTGCTAATAGGAGTAGGGACATCATGTTGCGGTTGTACAGGACACTGTTGAAGGCATTTTTTGTATTGTGTGCAGTTCTGGTCACTCTGCTAAAGGAAGAATATTATTAAACTGGACAGCGTTCAGAAAAGACATACCAGGATGTTGCTGGGACTGGAGGGTTTGACTTATGAGGAAAGATTGGATAAGTTGGGATTTTTTTCACTGGAGCTTAGGAGGTTGGGGGGTGACCTTATAGGGGTTTATAAAACCATGGGGGGCCATAGATACAGTGAATAACAAAGGTTGCTTCCTGAAGGTGGGGGACTTCAAAACTAGGGGGCATTTTTTTTTAGTTGAGAGGAGAAGGATTTAAGAGAGACCTGGAGGGCAACCTTGTCACACACAGGGTTTTTGCATGTCAAGTAAACTGCCAGACGAAGTGATACATGCAGATACAGTTAGAACATGTAAATGACATTTAGACCGGAGTATGAATAGGAAAGGTTTTGAGGGATATGGGCCAAATGCAGGCAAATGAGACAAGTTTAGTTTAGGAAATCTGGTCGACAGATCAGTTGGACCAAAAGGTCTGTTTCCATGCTGTATGACTCGATGACACTCTGTTAAAACTAATATTTTGTTTCGCCTTGCTAATTTTCATTGGTCTGTTGTGAAGAGTTTCAGCCAGCAGGAGGACCCAACTGATTTCCCTTCCATGATGTATTCTAGCCAGGATTTCAGCAATGTGACAGTGTCTATACATTGCTGAATAACTTTCCACAAACATGACTCAGAAAACTAACATGCCTGAACACTCATGACCTTGTCATTATTTGTTGTAAGACTGAGTCATGTTGATCTGGAAAATGCAATGCTTGTCCTGTGATGACTGATCTGCACTGACTGAACTAATTTCAAGCAGGGTGACAGTTTTACAATCAGCTTCAAGGTCCTCATATTAAGGAAGGGTGTGATCATCCAGCATTTCTATACGTGGTCCCTGCTCTATAAAGTGTATGAAAATTGTAGGTTTCTACTTAACTCCACAATACCAACTCTTCAGTTCCATCTTCCATCTCCAAAACTTTGTTTTCATCACTTTATCAAAAAATTTCTATCAGGCTTGTCTCTCTAGTGTTTCACAGAGTGAAAATTCACAGAAAATGAAATAATGGGTTGCTCCCAGAATAAGCTGCAGGATTCCAAGCTAAGTTCAGGGATTGTCTGAACATTTACAAAGTGATACCTCTTCATATTCATTCATATATTTGGTCAACATGCAGAAGTTTGTTGGCCCCTTCTATAATGCCTTAGATCCTTGGGAAGCCTGGTAGACAACTAATTTTTTATATCCTCTACATGGTTTCACCTTCACACTGGGATAAAAGTGTTTCTGCTGGCAAGTTTCGTTATCAGTCACTTGTTCTATACAAGCACAACCTTCAAATTGCCTTCTTGGGAAGATGTCCCATGAGGAAGCCTGAAAGGTGAGTTGTTCTGGAGACACCTAATAATATATTGTTCTTCAAAGCTACTAGCAGATGATTTGCGAAGCAACGTGCAAGAGGTGGCAGTGCACTCTTCTACAGTGAAGGAGAGCTGACAAAAATGGGACTCATCTTGCATACCAAGGTATTTCGGATGTAAGCTTTAAATGAAGATGGACAGAAATGCAAATACGGCCCTGAGGCACTATTAGATCAGAAAATAGTATCTCCACTTCTAATACAAACAATGGAATGTGTACCGCAAAATTAATTCCTTTGGCAACTAGAAGAAATGACATATTGACCTGATAAAAAAAATTGTATTTGATTAAAGGGCTACAAGAATTAAAAACTAAGGGGTGCTACTTTAAGACTGAGACAAGGAGGAATTTATTCTCTCTGAGAGGTTTAAGTCTTTGGAACTCCTCACCACAGAGAGCTGCGTATATACACAGAGTCCTTGTGTATATTTAAGGGTAAGATAGCTTCTTGAGCAGTAGGGGAATCAAGGCCTTTCAGGAAAATGCAGGAAAGTCAACATGAGGAGCGTTAGATCAGCCATGATTCTGTTGAATGGCAGAGCAGGCTTTAGGTGCCGAACAGTCTAGTCCTGTTTCTATTTCTTATGATCTTATGGTCTTACACAAACATACTTTAAATTTTTCAGTTCAGCAAAGCAGACATGTACAGCTTAGGTGTGCCATTTCACATGAATAGGTTGTGCAATGAAGATGGTCTTCCATTTGACCATGTAACATTTAGTATATGACTTTGTTAACATATGTTCGGTTGAGGGTCACACTCCCCTGTAGTGCAGTGTTAGTTTGCCGCCATGAATCACATGTTACAAAATGTGAAACACAAAATTTGTGCTTGGCAAAATGAAGTGTTGCTGCTTTTAAGCATGTTATTAAACATGTCATCCACCAGGAGGTGTTGCAACTCTGCTTTGAAAAGAGCCAGAAGTTCACAGTACATGAGAATGCAAATCAATAAACTATCTGGTTAATTTCTTTATGCATCAAGCATGCACAGCCGTACACATAAGTGTTTCACTCCAGGGATTGTTCTTAAAAGTGAAAACTTTAGAATTAATATCTAAGGAGATAGGGGTTTTTATGCTTAAAAAATGGATCTCAAAGAAAGCACAACCTGCATTGTTTTATGGAAGCACCTGAACTACAGTCCAGCTATCAAGCTGAATAGTTCTTTGTTATATTGTTCCGCAGTCAGGACAAAAGCGAATAAGATTAAAAAAAAACATACAGACAGATACATTTCTGTTGGATGGATATCACTATTGTAAATAGTTGCCTATTCTTTTTCAAATCTGTCACATGTAACTATGTTGATTTAGGACAGGAGGTGAAGGGCTGAACAAATTTGATAAAGAATGTAGAAATCCTGAGACAATTTTCTTAGCTAAGCAATAAGCAAGAAAACACCGAAAAATTAATAATGAGCAAGTCCAGAGTGTTAGACTTCCCATTGTAAACTGGGTCAAAGCCTCAAACCAGAGACATGAAAATAAATGAAATATTCCCAGAGCAAATGGCACGTCTGTGCTTTAATCAGGGTCTTCTATTCAGTTCCTACCAATGTAGTCACTCCAAGTGACTGATTTGCTTCAGTTATTAAAACAACTAAATTATATCAGGTAACTGATGAAAGAAGCAGGCTGGCTGAAGGAGGGGGTTGTAGGCAGAGCAAATGCATATTTTTAAGCATTCAGGCATGGATTGTTTCTTTACTCAACATTTAAGCTATGAAAGCAAGCCATGAAATTGTCATCTGGGCTTGCAGTTTGAGGAACCAATAGAAGTTAACTTCAGTGTAGAGGAATATTGGGCAGAATATAAATCAGATTGCTGCCACCCAAGCAGGGCACAGAGCATAATAAAGACATTATCGGCTTAATCTCCCAGAGGTCTGAGCTAATATGTTAGAGACATGAGCTTAGCATAGCAGCTGGGTATTTAAATTCAATCAATTAAATAAGTCTGAAAAAAGGATTGTATCAGTAACAGCAACAGTGAAAGTATGATCGGTGTAAAATTCTATCATGTTTACTAACTTCCTTATTAAAAGAGAAAGAATTTAAATTCATACCATGCTTTTCCCAACCACTGGATGTCTCATTTTTTTTCTAAAGTCAATGTTGACATGACAATAAGGATTTCTTAAAAGTTTCCAGCAAAGTTTCTCATGTAATGCTCTTCCTCACCCTTCACTGCTGTGAAATTAAGAGTTGTTATTAAATTGGATCAGGCACTGCCAAATCAACAGGGACCACAGAATAGGACATGATGGGGTTTCATCCATGCCAACAGATGGCCATTCTGGAGTCCCCTGGGGGAATTGTGTTAGATCTCCGTTTTTACTGACATACAAGTTAGAAAACAGGGTGCAAATGTTTGAAACAGAAATAGCAAGCCCTGGAGAAATACAGCAGGTCCGCCAGCATCTGTAAAGAGAAAAACAGTGTTAATGTTTCAATTGTAAAGCTGGTGACTCTTCCAGCATCCATAGTTCTATGAGTTTGTTTTATTCAAATATTTGAAGATGACTTGAATGCGCACCAGTGAAAACTCCAATCCATATCAATTCATTCAAAATGATCTTCTGGATTTTCAAAAATTGTAGAATCAAAGAGAGATAATATCAACACCTAAAAATGTTCTGTAATGTGCATCACCAATGAAATGGATTCATCAGCAGTTAGCTGTATGTTTTGTCATCATTTCTTGAATTTAAATGCAAAGTAGGATCTACCCAAAAGAATATATTGAATAAACAGTTTTTTTAGTGCTATATGATGCTTAAGTCATGTAGATGTAACTATTCATTTTGTCCTCAACTCAGCAAGTCCCAGTGTGAAATCTGTGACTCTGCATTAACTGCCAGGGCTTTGAGGTTTGCATTGTGGTTTGAGGCTGCTAGTCATATTAAATCTATATAATGGCAAGACTTAATTATCCTCATTTGGGAGAACGTTGTCTCACAAAAGGTGTGGAGTCAAAGTAAGCTTTCACTTTCAAAGCACATAGGAGCAGATATGCTGCATGCAAAGCAATCTGGCAGAGGCATACAAGCCAAAGGTATCCCTTGGTCCCAAAGTAAAATGTTGAAAGACTGAATGAGTTGGATTGAGATCAGGTGTGGTGATGTGGTGAGACTGGTAGTTTGCTGACTTGCTGACTGAGAAATGATCAAGGAAGATAGGCAGCATTCCTGCTAATTTTGTTCCATCTGTGCAGACTTTTGAGGTTCATGTGTAGCACTGAAGATGTATGAGATGTGACCCTGATGTCTGCAGCCACTCACCAACTGCCAGAGAAATTTGCAACAACCTCATACAAGCATGCTTCAGCTAACCTGATAATGTGACACTATCACTGAAATCTTAAATCTTATTACTCCCCCTCGTACAACAGTCACAAATCCAATCCCCAAAACCCAAGTCTCACACACCTTCTTACATATAATGCAGTTTATTATTACAATCAAATGTGCAATCATCACATTCATACCTTCCCTCATTCTCCAAACTGAGCACGCAACTTACTTGAAATCAGGGATGTTTTAAAGTATTTCAAAGTAGGGCAATGAAGAGTTCAAATAAAATGATTAATTTCAATAAAAATGTATGTAATGACATGAATAACATTAACCCACAACTGAATTTCCTTGCGTAAATCTTTCCCATTCCACTTTGTGCTACTCCAAAGCAGCACAACCTCAGATTTTCAGCAGAACTGGAAGCAAGCTGCTCATTTCCTGCACTGAGCTCAGTTGCTGAGCAGTGCACTGCACCTTCTGAAAGCAAACCTTCACTGCTGTCCCTATTACTATCAGTTCTTCTTTCTCACAGATGATATGAGATGCGAAAATGTAGGTGTTTCTTCATAAATCATTATGCGCGCTTATCATTCTCAGAGGACTCCTTGGGCTCCAACCTTCACTGCTACTCTACCACTTTTAAGAGATTCATGGCAGATAAAAAAAAATACAGAACACTTATGAATTCCAGTTATGAGTTAGGAGTTGGGAGGTCATGTTGTGGCTATGCAGGGTGTTGGTTTGGCCACTTTTGGAATACTGCGTACAATTCTGGTCTCCCTGCCATAGGAAGGATGTTGTGAAACTTGAAAGGGTTCAAAAAGATTTACAAGAATGTTGCCAGGTTTGGAGAGTTTGAGCTATCAGGAAAGGTTGAATAGGCTGAGTTATTTTCCCTGGAGAATCGGAGGCCGGTGTGTGACCTTATAGAAGTTTATAAAAAAATGAGGGAATAGATAGGGTGAATAGCCAAGGTCCTTTTCCCAAGATAAGGGAGACCAAAACTAGAGGGCATAGGATCAAGGTGATAGGGGAAAGATTTAAAATGGACCTAAGAGGAAGCTTTTTCATGCAAAGAGTAGATGTGTGTGAAATGAACTGTCAGAGGAAGTGGTGGAGGATGGTACAATGGCAACATTTGAAAGGCATCTGTTTGGATATGTGAATAGGAAGGGCTTAGGGGGATATGGGCCGAATGCTGGCAAATGGTACGAGGTTAATTTATGATATCTGGTTGGCATGGACATGTGGGACCAAATGGCCTGTTTCCATGCTGTACAGCTTTAAAGTTTTGGAGTAGATGTGTACAGCTCTATGACTCTGGCATGGGGAAAATGTTCATTATCTACATTGTGTTTGTCATGTCATTGAGTGAGCGGTGCCATCAAATCATACCGAGTGAGTTTTATGTTCCAATTGACAGGTCAGTGCCCAAAGCTGTCACTAAGTACATGAGAGACCCACCAACATTAATGCCCATGTGCTGTGCCACTCTGACAATGCTGAGCGCAGCTACCCTGCAGTGGTCAATGGGTGATGACTGCAGGTGGACCCCTGAATCTCTGAGTCTTCCTGAAGTTGTGTGTTCTCCCCTTTGGTAAGGAGAGGAAGCAGAAAGTCAGTAACAAGGAGAAGGGAAAATGATACCCATTGTGTCATTGAGATTATATAAAGCAAGAAGTTCAATGTGCAAGTTCCTCCTGAAGGAATGAGGAGATAATTTTAAGGGAGTGCTGGAATATTCAGGATGAGCAGTAAGTGATTAAAAGATTGAGTTTACTTTTGGAAGTAGGCTACGAAATGTCACTGAGAATCAAAAGGTTGAGCAATTAACTCCTCTAGGGCTGATTTGGAAGTTTTGCTGCTATGTGTTAAGGAAGGGAGGAATGCAATGAAGAATCATTTGCACTTGTATCACACTCAGGACCATGAACCATGTGGAAAGACCTATGCCTGAGGTAGACCCCCATAACTCCAAGAAAGCTTCAGGGAAACAACTTGAATTTATACAACACTGTTAACATTGTAGGACATCCCAATGCTCTCCCATAGGAATAAAACTAAATAAAATTTAACTGCAAGGAAGATAAGGAGACTTTAGGGAAAGTGCATAAAAGCTTGTCAAAGAGTTAGGTTTCAAGGAATGTTTTAAAAGAGGAGAGGTAGTGAGATGGAGAAATGGCAAAAATTCCAGAAAACTAAGTGCATGAGGCAGAAAACTTCACAGACCCTGTACAACATAGGCATTGGATAGAAAGTTGAGAAAATATGATGAGATTGGCAATAATTAGATTCTCAGCATTGTGAGAAAAATGCCCAATTCCCCAACCAAGTGTTGAATGGCAAGATGAGAAGCTTACTAGTGTGTAACAGAAGACCTATTTGCATTAATCTGTGTGCATTAACATCCTATTGTTAGCGAATCTTACCTCATCATTATGCAGATTTCCATTTTCCTACTCATTAGATAGAAACTAGACAGTTCCCAAGGTGAAAGCCAGAGTGGGTACTTGGTGACACCAGCTCACCACTTGCTCCTCTGGATGCCCATTGTGGACTGCAGCAACTGAGTTCTCAGATCATATTCCATAAGCAATGACCACTGACACCCCTTATCCATGATGTTGGCATCAGACACAAAGCAGCCTCACCATATCATCAAGGCACATTTGGGAAATTATGAAAGCAAGAGGGATGAGTTGGCTGAGCTATATGAAGAAAATACATTAAAAAGAATGACTGTACATTGGGAGTGGACAGCCTTTAAAGAACTGTAACATAACTTACAATGACTATATTCCTTCAAGTTCAAAAAGTCAAAAAACATCAGCCAACAAAGGAAACTAGGGATTGTATAAAAGATTCGGCTCACAAATTTGCCAGAAATTATGAACTATGTAATATATATCAAAGGAGACCAAGAAAACAGATAAGAAGAGGATCAGCATATGGATGATGATGGGATAGTGCAGGGGGAGGGGCGTAGATTAGTTCACAGGTTGGCGCAACATCGAGGGCCAAAGGGCCTGTTCTGCGCTGTATTGTTCTATGTTCTATGTAAGAAGGAAAAATAGAATAATCATCCAATCTAGCAAAATAATATTCGTAAAAATCTTAGTAGGTGCATATTAATGTAAAGTTTGGCTAAGACAAATATTCATCCATATAAAACAGTGAGGAAAACTTATAATGGGGAACATTGGGCTAACAGAGAAGCTAAATGATTACTTTGTGTCTGTTTTCACTAAGGAAGATACAAGAAATGTCTCAGAGGCAGATTCGAGGTCCAACTGATTTGGGAGAATGAGGAGTTGAAGGTAATTAATATTAGTAAGAAGGTTATACAAGAGAATTTAATGGGGCTGAAAGTTAATAACTCCCTAAGACTTGATTGACTACAACACAGACTGTTGGAGGAGGTAGGTTTAGGGATAGTTGATGCATTGGCATCAATCTTCCAAAATTCCATCAGCTCTGAAATGATTTCTGCAGATTGGAAGTTTGCCAATGTCACCCCACTATTTAAGGAAGGAGCAAGGGATAAAGAAGATAGAAAACTATAGATTCATTCAGTTTTACATCAGTAGTAGAACAGAAAATGCTACAATCTACAATAAAGGATGTCACAGACACATGGAGTAAAGTGATCTGATTGTGCATCATTAGCATGGATTTGGCAATAAAAAATAACATGGTTGACAAGTTTATTGGCGTTATTTGAAGATGTTACCAAGAAAATTGATAAAAGGGAGACAAGTGATGTGGTATATTTGATAAGGTCCCTATATAAGGTTGATTACCAAAATTAAAACTCATGGTATAGAAATTACTGGATTAAGGATTGGCTAACAGACAGAAAACATAGAGTAGGAATAACTGTTCATTCTTTAATTGGCGGATGTGTGACCAATAGAATACACAGGGATCAGTACTTGGCCCCCAGCTGCTCACTTTTATATGTATGTGAATGTGTATAGGAGTTGGACATGAAGACCAGATGTCTTACTTGTAAATTTACAGATGGTATGAAGCCGAGAAGAATGTGTGTTGTGTGAAAGATGTAAAACATTTTCAGGAGGATTCGAACAGTCTTAGTTGCTGTGCAGAACATGGTCAGTGGAAGATAATGTGGAAAAATCTGAGATTATCCCCTTCAGTAGGGGAAACAGACGTGCACAATATTTCTTAAATGGTGAGTTTCTTTGTCAGTAAATCTGAAGACTGGCTGTATAAGCAACAATTTAATAGCAAGGCTAATGGAATGTGAGCATTTATTGCAAAAGGATTTAAGAACAGGAGTCTTCAGTTCTAGAGGAACTGCGTTAGACAACACCTAGAGTACTGTGAAGTTTTGGTTTCCTTATCTCAGGAAAGATATTTTTGTCAGAGACAAGTTCAGCAGACTTGTTCCCAGCATGGCAAGACTGTCCTACGATGAAAGATTGGACAAATAAGCCTGTATTCTCTAGAGTTTTGACGATCAAGAGGTAATCTCATTGAAGCCTGCAAAGTACCTAAAGGAAGAGATGGGGTAGAAGCAAATTATTGTATTCCTTGCTTGAGGAATCTCACAACCAGGTGGCAAAGTTTAATAAGAAGGGAGAAGCCATTTAGGACCAAGGTAAGGAGAAACCCTTTCCTCAGAGGGTGGTAATTCTTTAGGATTCTCATTCACAGAAGGTTGTAGAAGTTTAGTCTTTGAGTATATTTAAGTAAGAGGCTGATAATTGTTTAATTATAGAGATAATGTTGGTAAAAGGCATTAAAGTATTGAATGGAGGAGCAGGCTAGATGGACTGAATGGCCTATGCTTGTTCCTATCTCCAATTTTTAAATCTCATATTTACAATACAATTCTGTATTTTGGAGTGCACCAATACCTTTCATTCTAATACTGTACCAGGACACTTATCTGCAGACAAGGCATCCATCACATTGATTCAACCAGGGTACATCTCAGGATAAATCTCATCTGAGATTTGGTTCTTGTCAGAACAGGACAAGCAGGATGAACTTTACTTGATGGAAGTTGGGAATAATGGCGGGAAAATGGAAAATGAAGATAATGAAGACGCGGCTGAAGGTTTACGATGGAGAGGAGCTAAGATGGAGATAAGCAAAACTGTGATTAAAGAATTAGGCATTTTGGCATCAAAAATATTGAAAGAAGTTTAATGACCTCTTTAGATGAATAAATGTTTTCAAATGAAAAACAGGGCAGGTGACTGAATCATGGAGAAGCACTTGTATACTTCCAAGCAAGACAAACAGCACTGCACTTTGAGTTATCATAGGCCACTGTGTTTTAATCCCAAAATAAATTGACAGTGCTCATGTCAGCTTTCTTAAAACAGGTAATATGTACTACTGCACTGAACCCTCAAAAATGATGTTCTTGCTCCCTCTCACCTACCATTTAATGAATCCTGACTAACTGTTTCTGTTGGATCTGGAAACAACAGCAGCCAATTACCTCTATTCATTCGACCAGCAGAAGAAAAACGATCAAAATTCCAGGAAACAGCAAGCCCCTGGAGACCAGCACGTCAACATCCGGCATTTCACAGCCCATGAAGAGGAAACAATAGCCATAATTGGCTTTAACGCTGGCCTGGCGGTTGGGAAATGTCTCTGCATTCAGTGCATTTTTGAATTTAATGTTGTTATGCATTCAATATTTTTACCATGAACACTAGACTTCGCACAGAAGCTCAGTAAAATAACAGACTGCTCTAGAATACCAAGAACAATAATTCTGTTTCTTTTCCACCAACAGCTTCAAATCCAGTTATGGCAGAGGAGATTGAAGACACACAAAACCTTGCAGAATTCAACCCCCCCCCCCCCACTGATATCCTCCTGTACCCTTTTGTAGAATCAAGGAGTCTACAGCACAGAAAATGGCCCTTTGAATCTATGCCAGTCAAAAACAACCACCTAACTGTTTCAATCCCATTTTCAACTATTTGGCCCATTTCCAATTTCAAATGTGAGGCTCACAATATTCTAGCACTGTTCAATAACACAATGCTGTCACAAACCGTGAGTAGTGTTTGGTACACCATAATCCATCATTCTCACTGATGCAGTTCAGTGTTGCATACATTTGCATACATTGGTGGAGCAGATTTGATGGGCCAAATGGCCTAACTTTTCCCCTATATTTTATATCTTGTTACTTGGAGCACTGGGGGAATTCAGCTGCAAGGTTTACAACCTTGATACAATGTTCCTATGATGCATAAACGTCATACCAATTGTACCAAATCTGAAAAACAGGAATATCAACAATAAAATTAAAGTTGGTTCTAAAATATCAGCAAATTAAAAACTATCAGCCATCAATAAAATAAACTTTAAATAAACAAGTTTCAATTCCCAATGTCTCCCCAAACTCTATTTTGGCACCAGCAGCAACGGTGATCAAGAATTTAGTTTAAATTTCACAGTCACTAAATTGATATTTGAATAACAGATTGAAGGAGTGATAAGTGGTATATCTTTTATATGCATTATCTAGCTTATGTTCCAGGTATTAATATTTATCTTTCTAGTTTTCTCACTGCCGTAAATAATGCACTTCAGATTGTTGGTGTTTCAAATGGTTGACATGGCTAAACTGGATTCAAAGGGTAATGTGGGAACATTAAAACAAATGATAGGGTTAACAGAGAGTACGAGGGAGAAAGGATCATGAACCTTGTAAGGTTACTAAGGTTAAAGAACGAGCATGTGACTCATACTGTGAAGCCCAGCCTGTATGGCCTTCCATTATCTGTATTGCAAATGCTCAATGGAAATAATAAATGGCTACAACAACACCTGGAGTGGGCAGACTAAATATGCTTCCTGTCAGAGAATGCAGGCTCTATCTGTGAGCAATATGAGAGCTTCAGAGGCAATTGCATCAAATAGATGCTTTCCATTTACTGGTGGAAGGCATCTGAAATCATAATACCATGCATGTGAGATAAGTACAGTGTGGGTGAAATAACTGCACAGAGGCCAGTATCCTGTAACCAAGTCGCTCTTTATTTACATGTGCACAATACGGGGCTCTGACAAACCAGCTCAAAGTCAGCCCCTATACTGAGGAGACCTTTTGAATCTCCTGATTAGGTCTGTCAGCCAGGGGTCCTTGATTGGCCAAGGTTAACAACTCCAATCAAGGATCTCATAGCTAATGAGATCTGCTCAGCCCTGGTTCCAATCACCACAGTGGGATAAAAGTCCTGGCCAAGAGTCATTGGTCATTACAGATTAATTATAATCATTCCTGAGAAGTAAAATTGCTCACTAGCAATCTTAAAAATGGCACCAATGGTCTGCAATTCACATAGATAATCCAAGATCCTATAGGCAATACGATGGCATGGAACGGATTCCCTCTCACTTTGAACTGTGAACATTTGCTAACATGCTCTTAAATGCAATACAGCTTTCCTTGGGTGATGTTGGAAAGTGAAAGAGGGAGTAAGCAAACAAAATTTTGTTAATCCCACCACAATCTCTGACTGTATTTTCGAGGTATATACTGAATGATAAGGTCTGCTATTTTAAAGATCCACGGCCCTCCTTGTTGTATGAGGTGCGAATGCCACCTGCTCACAATACTAAGAATTTGATTCTGATATTCTGCACAAAGTTCATTGGGACCATGACAAATGGATCCAGTTACAGCTGGGGTCATCATCGCTGTGGCCATGGCACTACAAAGATGCATAGAATCTAATGACGAACAGATGAATAAGGTGCATTGCTGACACAGACTGAGGATGTCCCAGGACACTGTGACAGAACTGTACTATCTGCTGGAGCAGGCCCTGTGACCTGAGGTGTGATGGGCATCCTATCCCAGTAGCAGTCAAGGTCAGGGCTGAAATATATCTTCAGACAACCGGGTGCTTCCTAAGGATCCACTATCAACTCTGTAGGGTGCCTTAACCCTCAACCCACAAATATATCAAGGCTGTTACTGATGCAATTTGTTCCAGATCTCACCACTTTTTGTTTTCCCATGATGATGTCAATGCTGCAGCCTGGACAGTTGGCTTTTCCAACATAACCAGCTTCACCCAGTTGTTAGGCATTACAAACTACGCACACATTGCATTGAGAGGGCTATATCATAAGGCTGCAGGCTTCATCGAAAGAAATGCTTTTCATTCCACAAATGTACAAGTCTTCAATGATCAATGATAACACAACTTAGAGGTATGCACCAATTACCCTGGAGGCTACCATAATGCCTAAATCCTTGAGAAATCTCATGCTCCTGCTTCATCTCAAGATTGCTCACAAGGATGGTTACCAGGAGACAAGGGCTACCCTCTGCAACCACGGTTGAGGAATCCATTGTGCAACCCCCTGACTGAGGCCAAATGTTGATACATTGCAGCCTATTCTTCTATCAGGAATCATGGAGCAGATGATAGGCCTCTTGAGAGTTAGAATCCAACACTTGGAATGGACTGAAGTGAGGGAGAAGGCTTGTAGTACAGAGCGGTACCATTAAATCTTTGCATCCTGTGTTCTGCACAACTAGAGTAGGCAAAGAAGGGACGTGATGAATGCTGAAGAGCTGAGAGAGGAGTAACTGTCTTCTGAGATAGAAGGTGAGAACATTGAGCAGGAGGAACACTGCATTCAGCACAATAGAGCTGTGCAACGTTGGGTACAGCACGGCTGATAGGGCAAACTGATACCTCGTAAGAGGAAATGTGAACTGGAGGCAGTGATTATTCATTGATTGTAAATTTGTTGCTGCTTGAAAGGCAAGCAACTTCTATTCACTCCAAGAAGTAAATGCATCTTTTTGTTTCTTTTGTGTTTTCTCTTCGCTTTTCTAATTCTTCAATAAAAGTTAAAATTTTCAACTATATCCAACAAGTGATGCTCTTACTTTGACCAATGACAAGATGTTCTGCTATCTTGGCCACAACAGAGAGAGTAATGCACCCTTAGACACTGCTCCAAGTTGGTGGCATAATATAAAATGTAGCGTCTAGGCCAGAAATGTCAGCTTTCCTGCTCCCAAGATGCTGCTTGGCCTGCTGTGTTTATCTAGCTCCACACCTTGTTATCTCTTCATTCCTGTGGCTGCAGTTACAATGACTATCAGTCAGCTGTTGATGACGTAAGGTAACAATATATTTACCAATGTGTACTTCTATTTGCAATGACGTGTCAGCTACCTATGTACCTTCAGAAGCTGTTCTTTTTCATTTCCCTCTCACTTCTTGTTTCCTATGAAGGGTGTTATTGGCTGGCAGAGATTGATCTGCTGCATAGCTGCATTTTAAATACGGCACCAGTGGGAATCCAGGAAGTTAACAGGACTTGCGAGCATTTCTGTCACTGGCAAGTGCAGGATGGTGTGAGTGTGATGCCATGAAGGATGATGTGTGCACAGACATAATGAGGTGAGCAGTGAAAAATGGTATGAGATACCTGTGAGATAACTTGTTAGGTCTCACAGAGGGAAACTCTTGATAAAATGCACATGAAAATTGAGACTTTGCTGATTTTTGAATTTAATTAAACCTGCGTTAGATTTTCAGTAGACAAGGAAGCCAAGGGCGATGAGGCAGCCAGAAGGTTGGAGTTGAGATCATGACGAGAACAACCATTATCTTATCAAATGGTGGAGCAGACTCAAAAGGCTGAATGGCCTCCTCCTCCTAAATTATACTCCTAAGTTCTGACAATAACACAAATTATTATTTAATAAAAATGTAAACACAGTAAATAAGACAAATAGAGTTTAAAATGATCCATAGAAATGAAACAGCCTACTTGCTCTGTTCTTGTTGTAAACACTTTAGTTTGGACCACAGCATTCCTTTACCTTTTAGTTAAGTACTACTTAACTAAACAAGGGCTATAACCCTGCCTATTCTAACATTTCCTTCCATAACTAACTTCTAATATTATTTTTTAAGACTTACTCAGAAAAGACCAGGGTTCTGTATAATTCTGTATGATTCAGTCCAGTATCCCCCCACAGGAGGATCAACCTTGGAGACAGTGGGAATCAGCGTAGGTCAGGACTGCCTGCTGATCAGTCACAAAAAGCCAACGAGAAAGGGAGTTTAAACCTATGGCCTCGGAGCTGGTGCAAACAAAATTAAGGAAAGTTACAATCTTGAGGGGCTAGAGTTGTAAAGCCAAACCCATAGTGTATGTGAGGAGCTGAGGGCTAGAGTTTGAGCAGTGAGGTCCAAGAAAGGATTGCTCCCAGCGAGGAGGCACACAGTAACTGCCCAGTTGATCATCATTATCATCATTGGAAGCTCCTCGCAGAGGAGGATGTCTCTTTTCCACTCTCATGGCGAATTCGTAGATGGCTGGACAGACCAATACAGCTACCACAGGCTCTGTTAAACTTTTGGCAGAAAGTGGTCACAGGAAAGAGTGGGTTGGGCGTTGGCGTGACAACGCATTCTTTTTGCTGTTTTTGCCTGGTTTTCACTTTTTCCTGACGACGAGTCCCAAGGTGCTCACCCTTCTCAGATGCTTCTCCTCCACTTTGGATAGTCTTGGTGCAGTGATTCCCAGGTGGCCGCGGGAATGCCACACTTCACCAATGAGGCCTTGAAGGTATCACTGAAGCACTTTTTCCTGTCCACCTGGGGCTCACCAGCCATTTCAAGGCTGGGAGTAAAGCATCTGCAGAGGGAGGCTCATGTTGATCATGTGACTGGAAGGGAAGCAGAGAGACATTGTTTGAAGAACGAGGGTAACTCTGACTGGAACAGAAGGGTACCAACATGAAACATCAACTTTCCTGTTCCTCTGATGCTGCCTGGCCTGTTGTGTTCCTTCAGCTCTACAGTGTGTTATCTCTGACTCCAGCATCTGCAGTTCTTGCTATCTCAAAGTCAGACTGGAAGGTCACTTCCGACAAAGAGCCATTTTGCAACTGTCTGATTGGGGAGATACTGCCCACAAGGAGGAGCCAACCCAACTCAGTACCTCTTTCATAGGTTTCAGCTCTTTCATCACCAAACTGTGATAGAGTTGCTCAGAGGGGTTTAGTACATTCAAAGGTTGGAACTGTTAACCAGACGTTCAAATGTTCTGAATCCAGACACACAGCTTACCTCATTTTTCTCATTCTATCTTTGCCGTCATGACCAACCTTCTGTGTTGTCTCAGAGATAATGGGAACTGCAGATGCTGGAGAATTCCAAGATAATAAAATGTGAGGCTGGATGAACACAGCAGGCCAAGCAGCATCTCAGGAGCACAAAAGCTGGCGTTTTGGGCCTGGACCCTTCATCAGAGAGCCATAGGTTTAAACTCCCTTTCTCGTTGGCTTTTTGTGACTGATCAGCAGGCAGTCCTGACCTACGCTGATTCCCACTGTCTCCAAGGTTGATCCTCCTGTGAGGGGATACTGGACTGAATCAGACAGAATTATACAGAACCCTGGTCTTTTCTGAGTAAGTCTTAAAAAATAATATTAGAAGTTAGTTATGGAAGGAAATGTTAGAATGGGCAGGGTTATAGCCCTTGTTTAGTTAAGTAGTACTTAACTAAAAGGTAAAGGAATGCTGTGGTCCAAACTAAAGTGTTTACAACAAGAACAGATCAAGTAGGCTGTTTCATTTCTCTGATGAAGGGTCTAGGCCCGAAACGTCAGCTTTTGTGCTCCTGGGATGCTGCTTGGCCTGCTGTGTTCATCCAGCCTCACATTTTATTATCTTCTGTGTTGTCTGTCAGGCTTAAGTGCCAGCTCAGGGGAAAAGAGAACTTTAGGGTAATAGTGCAGGTAGTTAGTTATCATTGCCATTCTTAGAGTCTTGTAAGGTATGTTTCATTAGCAATTAACAGTTATTCCTGTTTTGCATTAGACAAACTGTGTCAGAGGTCTTTGTGATGAATAAGGCTTGGGGGCTGTAAATTGAGGGACAGATCATCTGGGAGATGTTACTGCAATAACTTCAAAAAATATTTATCATATTATTCACCTCTCAGAAATCACCTTGTTTGGACCCTTAAGAATCCTATATGATTCAATGAGATCCCCTCATTCTTCTAAACTCCCCTGAGTAGACCCCCGAACTGTTCAGCCTTTGCTTATGAGACAATACTTCCATACAAGGGAGCATCTTTAAGGGCCTTCTCTAACAGCTGCCAATGAATAATATCCTTCCTTGAATAATGGAACTGAAACTGCTTACAGTACTGCAGGTATGGTGTCCAGAATTGTACACAGCGGTATCCTGAAGATGAGACCTTAAGACATAGGAGCAGAAATTAGGCCATTCAGCCCATTGAGTCTGCTCTGCCATTCAGGCATGACTGAGAAGTTCCTCAACCCATTCTCCTGCTTTCCCCCCATAATCCTTGATTCTCTTGATAATCAAGAACCTATCTATCTCAGTCTTAAATGTACTCAAAGACCTGAGATTGATCTTCAATTCCTGAAAACCTCAGATGTATCTGGACGGTTAGTAGTACCTTGTACAGTTGTAGTAAGATTTTCCTACTCTTACACTCCAAACCTGTTGAAATAAGGACTAACATTCCATTAGCCCTATTGTTCACCTGCTGTACCTGTGTGTTAGCTTTCTCTGTTTTGTGCAAAAGCACTCCCAAGACCCATTGTGTTGCAGCTTTTTAGGATTTTTCTCCTTTTAAATAATACGCTGTTATTTTGTTCTCCCTTCTGAAATGAATGACTTCATTTTTCCCCACATTAGTTTACCAACTTTTTCCCACTTACTTAACCTGTCAATATCTCGCTGTGAACGGGTGGCACGGTGGCTCAGTGGTTAGCTCTGCAGCCGCACGGCGCCAGGGATCCAGGTTTGATTCCAGCCCCAGGTAACTGTCTGTGCAGAGTTTGCACATTCTCCCCGTGTCTGTGTGGGTTTCCTCTGGGTGCTCCGGTTTCCTCCCACAGTCCAAAGATATGCAGGCTAGGTGGATCGGCCATGCTAAATTGCCCGCAGTGCTCAGGGGTGTGTGCGTTATAGGGGTTGGGTCTGGGTGGGATGGTCCAAGGGGTAGTGTGGGCTTGTTGGGCCAAAGGGCCTGTTTCCACACTGTAGGGAGACTAATTAAACTGTTTGTATCCCTTTCACAGTCTGCCTTTCGACCACTTCAAGAAGGGAATTTGCAGAGAGAGAAAGCAGCCAATGATTTGGAGTTTTTTTTTTCTCAATTCCCAGGAGGGAGAGAAAGATAGACCGAATGTTTCTTGTGTAGTGTCCAAACACAAAGCTGCAGCCACTTGGTCAAGAGCTAATCAAGAAGGTGTTGCTATGCTGAATACTCCAAAACATACACTACTGATCCTGGTTGAAAAAACAAATCAAAAGCAGCACACTGGGCAAAAATGCCCTGGACATGCCACATGTCCAGTTTCCTCCCCATTGTTCAAATGGATACAAATCACACATGGCTCCTTCTGAATTTTTGTTTTACAAAACTGCCACCTTTCTTCCATGGTCACTTCGTTTGAAGCAATATACTTGCCTATACCTTTATTCAAAGTCCAAAAGATTAAAGCCATCTTTGTAATATTTTGGATTGTGATGCTTTCTATGTAATTTTCTTCATTGTACTTACTGTGATTTGAACAATTAGTTAAATCAGTCACATACCAACCTTTTATAACTCCATACCAATTGTCCATGATTAGCCCAGGTATTTCTAAGTGTCTGCTAATTTCATATATTATTGGCTTCAGAGACACCCAGGCCATGGTGGAGGCAGTCCAGTGTGTGTCAATACCAATCAGCCTGGTAAAGTGGAAAGGGTTAACAGCAGGAAGGGCAGCCAGCTATAGAACCATTCAATTACTCCAATGGCTGATGTGAAGATAATTGACTTGTTTTGTGGTGGCCCCATGTAACGTGGGAATAAATGGAAGCGAAATGAAATGAAGAAATAGTGACTAAAGATAATTTAAAATTTCCACTTACATTCAAAATCAGAAATTCAGGTTCTCACCTGCTTGATTGCTTGTTCTGTAAAATGGACAGATTAACAATCATGAGGTATGTCTATCTGTATTCCTGATCTTTGCCATCACTTGGGCTTTAATATATTCAGTTCTTCAATAATCAAAGTAAATAATCATTTGAATCCAGGTCGTGAAAATACCAACTTACATAATTCATATTCTACTAGTTGATATTCAAGAATTTTCAAGGATGTAAAGTGCATTATTAATATAGAATTTCCAGAAAAATAAAATACACATGTAGAATGGTGGCTGAGTGACAGAAATATTGAGCTGAAGTAACAAACTGAAATACTTTGCTGAG
The DNA here is from genome assembly GCF_030684315.1 of Stegostoma tigrinum. Classification (NCBI taxonomy): domain Eukaryota; kingdom Metazoa; phylum Chordata; class Chondrichthyes; order Orectolobiformes; family Stegostomatidae; genus Stegostoma; species Stegostoma tigrinum. Next base: position 19,914,648 of record NC_081358.1, read on the forward strand.
AATTTTGCTTTGCAGAGAATTTTACCACTTGTAGAACCTGTTGAAAGACTGCTGTTGAATAACAGTTCCTTGTTCAGTAATCCTTCCAACCATTAAATATTTGGCAAGATGAGAATTTCCTGCTCAAAGAATTAAGGAAAATAAATTCAAGAAAGGAAGTTTAGTACTCTATGGCTGAAATTACAATGACTTAAAGGGGGTGTAATTTATGATTTGGTATATGTTTGCTTCCCATGCTGTTTTCATTTTCACAATGACTGATTGATGTACCAGACTAAGTGCAATAATAATCATGTTTCACAGCTTCCTTCTCACTATATATTAAGCAGACAGAACACAGAAGGTCCAAATATGATGACGTTAAAAAAATCCCCAAAAACTTCATAACATTTTCTATTGTAAACATTTATGAACACATTTGTATTTTAATAACTTCTGTTGCATTGACAGAGCCAGCACTGAAGCTGTGAACAGCACTGTGAGTGAGGGCAAACCACAAAGAACAACAATATAAAAGAGGAACTGAAGGTCTTTTCTCATGTTTTATCTCTCCGGGGCATCAGTGCTGGGAGTGAAGTAGCTTAAACACTCATTTCTCCAAAGAAAGAGTACCATTTCCTCTCTTTGTGAAGAATTTCCTATGAGTGTCAGTGCTGGGCATAACTGTGTATGAAACATAGTGATGTGTTGCAGTCTGAGCACACAGTTGAGGACTGTGGCTGTTTGACCCGTTGAACAAGTGGTAGTTTAATTCAAAAAAATCTTGCCTCTAATATAAACTTACTCTTTCCCCTTCATAAAATTGTTTTAAATTTGACAGATTTAACTTCTGTCATGATAGTTAACATTAAACTAATAGCCCTGAAATTACTTTTATAGGATCAACAGATAACAAATACATATGCAATATTCAACTGTGCACTATTTTAACAGGGGTATTACCATCACCACCAAACTCCATCCCAGGTTTCAGGTGAAATCTCTGTTTTCAGGCAATCTGCTTCCATCAACATTTACAATTAATTTGTAACTGGAATAATTTCTTCAATATCAATGTTGAACAGAAAATCTAGTGTGTTAACTGTACAATCATTTAATAAAATGTGAGGCTGGATGAACACAGCAGGCCAAGCAGCATCTCAGGAGCACAAAAGCTGACGTTTCGGGCCTAGACCCTTCATCAGAGAGGGGGATGGGGTGAGAGTTCTGGAATAAATAGGGAGAGAGGGGGAGGCGGACCGAAGATGGAGAGTTAAGAAGATAGGTGGAGAGAGTATAGGTGGGGAGTTAGGGAGGGGATAGGTCAGTCCAGGGAAGACGGACAGGTCAAGGAGGTGGGATAAGGTTAGTATGTAGCTGGGGGTGCGGCTTGGGGTGGGAGGAAGGGATGGGTGAGAGGAAGAACCGGTTAGGGAGGCAGAGACAGGTTGGACTGGTTTTGGGATGCAGTGGGTGGGGGGGAAGAGCTGGGCTGGTTGTGTGGTGCAGTGGGGGGAGGGGACGAACTACGCTGGTTTAGGGATGCAGTAGGGGAAGGGGAGATTTTGAAACTGGTGAAGTCCACATTGATACCATATGGCTGCAGGGTTCCCAGGCGGAATATGAGTTGCTGTTCCTGCAACCTTCGGGTGGCATCATTGTGGCAGTGCAGGAGGCCCATGATGGACATGTCATCAAGAGAATGGGAGGGGGAGTGGAAATGGTTTGCGACTGGGAGGTGCAGTTGTTTGTTGCGAACTGAGCGGAGGTGTTCTGCAAAGCAGTCCCCAAGCCTCCGCTTGGTTTCCCCAATGTAGAGGAAGCCGCACCGGGTACAGTGGATGCAGTATACCACATTGGCAGATGTGCAGGTGAACCTCTGCTTAATGTGGAATGTCATCTTGGGGCCTGGGATAGGGGTGAGGGAGGAGGTGTGGGGACAAGTGTAGCATTTCCTGCGGTTGCAGGGGAAGGTTCCGGGTGTGGTGGGGTTGGAGGGCAGTGTGGAGCGAACAAGGGAGTCACGGAGAGAGTGGTCTCTCCGGAAAGCAGACAGGGGAGGGGATGGGAAAATGTCTTGGGTGGTGGGGTCGGATTGTAAATGGCGGAAGTGTCGGAGGATGATGCGTTGTATCCGGAGGTTGGTAGGGTGGTGTGTGAGAACGAGGGGGATCCTCTTGGGGCGGTTGTGGCGGGGGCGGGGTGTGAGGTGTGTGTTGCGGGAAATACGGGAGACGCGGTCAAGGGCGTTCTCGATCACTGTGGGGGGAAAGTTGCGGTCCTTAAAGAACGTGGACATCTGGGATGTGCGGGAGTGGAATGTCTTATCGTGGGAGCAGATGCGGCGGAGGCGGAGGAATTGGGAATAGGGGATGGAATTTTTGCAGGAGGGTGGGTGGGAGGAGGTGTATTCTAGGTAGCTGTGGGAGTCGGTGGGCTTGAAATGGACATCACTTACAAGCTGGTTGCCTGAGATGGAGACTGAGAGGTCCAGGAAGGTGAGGGATGTGCTGGAGATGGCCCAGGTGAACTGAAGGTTGGGGTGGAAGGTGTTGGTGAAGTGGATGAACTGTTCGAGCTCCTCTGGGGAGCAAGAGGCGGCGCCGATACAGTCATCAATGTACCGGAGGAAGAGGTGGGGTTTGGGGCCTGTGTAGGTGCGGAAGAGGGACTGTTCCACGTAACCTACAAAGAGGCAGGCATAGCTGGGGCCCATGCGGGTGCCCATGGCCACCCCCTTAGTCTGTAGGAAGTGGGAGCAATGGAAAGAGAATCTGTTGAGGGTGAGGACGAGTTCTGCTAGGCGGATGAGAGTGTCGGTGGAGGGGGACTGGTCGGGCCTGCAGGACAGGAAGAAGCGGAGGGCCTTGAGGCCATCTCCATGCAGAATGCAGGTGTACAGGGACTGGATGTCCATGGTGAATATGAGGTGTTGGGGGCCAGGGAATTGGAAGTCCTGGAGGAGGTGGAGGGCGTGGGTGGTGTCACGGACGTAGGTGGGGAGTTCCTGGACCAAAGAGTCATTGACCATGAGGGCACGGCCAGAGACCCCACCGATGACGTCACATCCGCCTCCGCCGGCCACAGAACTTCCGGAACCGCTGCAGCAGTCACCACCTCCACGTCCAGGTACAACACCCCACACACTACCCTCACCGCAGCTGCTGCCGCCCACCCCGATCCTCCAACCGCCGACGGAACCCTGCCCACGGTCGACGACCTCATCCCTCCGCCCACAACCTCCACAGCCAGCAACCCCAGAGGAGACAGACACACTGAGCCCTGCCGCATCTTCACCATCCCCCCAGACCTCCCACTGACTGAGGACGAACGGTCAGTCCTTAGCAAGGGGCTCACCTTTGTCCCCCTACAAACACACATCAACGAATACCAGTCACGGTTGGACATAGAGCAGTTTTTCCGCCGTCTTCGCCTCCATGCCTACTTCTTCAACCGGGAACCTAACCCTCCTTCCACTGACCCCTTCACCCGCTTCCAACACAAGTCCTCCTCCTGGACACCACCCCCAGGCCTCCTACCCTCCCTCGACCTCTTCATCTCCAACTGCCGTCGAGACATTAACCGCCTCAACCTCTCCACTCCTCTCACCCACTCCAACCTCTCCCCTGCAGAACGGGCAGCCCTCCGCTCCCTCCGCTCTAACCCCAACCTCACCATCAAACCCGCAGACAAGGGTGGCGCAGTGGTAGTATGGCACACTGACCTCTACATTGCCGAGGCCAGACGCCAACTCTCCGACACCACCTCCTACCGCCTCCTCGATCATGACCCCACACCCGAGCACCAAACCATCATCTCCAACACCATTCACGACCTCATCACCTCAGGGGACCTCCCACCCACAGCCTCCAACCTCATTGTTCCCCAACCCTGCACGGCCCGTTTCTATCTCCTTCCCAAAATCCACAAACCTGCCTGCCCTGGTCAACCCATCGTTTCAGCCTGCTCCTGCCCCACCGAACTCATCTCCACCTATCTGGACTCCATTTTCTCCCCTTTGGTCCAGGAACTCCCCACCTACGTCCGTGACAACACCCACGCCCTCCACCTCCTCCAGGACTTCCAATTCCCTGGCCCCCAACACCTCATATTCACCATGGACGTCCAGTCCCTGTACACCTGCATTCCGCATGGAGATGGCCTCAAGGCCCTCCGCTTCTTCCTGTCCTGCAGGCCCGACCAGTCCCCCTCCACCGACACTCTCATCCACCTAGCAGAACTCGTCCTCACCCTCAACAGATTCTTTTTCCATTGCTCCCACTTCCTACAGACTAAGGGGGTGGCCATGGGCACCCGCATGGGCCCCAGCTATGCCTGCCTCTTTGTAGGTTACATGGAACAGTCCCTCTTCCGCTCCTACACAGGCCCCAAACCCCACCTCTTCCTCCGGTACATTGATGACTGTATCGGCGCCGCCTCTTGCTCCCCAGAGGAGCTCGAACAGTTCATCCACTTCACCAACACCTTCCACCCCAACCTTCAGTTCACCTGGGCCAACTCCAGCACATCCCTCACCTTCCTGGACCTCTCAGTCTCCATCTCAGGCAACCAGCTTGTAAGTGATGTCTATTTCAAGCCCACCGACTCCCACAGCTACCTAGAATACACCTCCTCCCACCCACCCTCCTGCAAAAATTCCATCCCCTATTCCCAATTCCTCCGCCTCCGCCGCATCTGCTCCCACGATAAGACATTCCACTCCCGCACATCCCAGATGTCCAAGTTCTTTAAGGACCGCAACTTTCCCCCCACAGTGATCGAGAACGCCCTTGACCGCGTCTCCCGTATTTCCCGCAACACACCCCTCACACCCCGCCCCCGCCATAACCGCCCAAAGAGGATCCCCCTCGTTCTCACACACCACCCTACCAACCTCCGGATACAACGCATCATCCTCCGACACTTCCGCCATTTACAATCCGACCCCACCACCCAAGACATTTTTCCATCCCCTCCCCTGTCTGCTTTCCGGAGAGACCACTCTCTCCGTGACTCCCTTGTTCGCTCCACACTGCCCTCCAACCCCACCACACCCAGCACCTTCCCCTGCAACCGCAGGAAATGCTACACTTGTCCCCACACCTCCTCCCTCACCCCTATCCCAGGCCCCAAGATGACATTCCACATTAAGCAGAGGTTCACCTGCACATCTGCCAATGTGGTATACTGCATCCACTGTACCCGGTGCGGCTTCCTCTACATTGGGGAAACCAAGCGGAGGCTTGGGGACCGCTTTGCAGAACACCTCCACTCAGTTCGCAACAAACAACTGCACCTCCCAGTCGCAAACCATTTCCACTCCCCCTCCCATTCTCTAGATGACATGTCAATCATGGGCCTCCTGCACTGCCACAATGATGCCACCCGAAGGTTGCAGGAACAGCAACTCATATTCCGCCTGGGAACCCTGCAGCCATATGGTATCAATGTGGACTTCACCAGTTTCAAAATCTCCCCTTCCCCTACTGCATCCCTAAACCAGCCCAGTTCATCCCCTCCCCCCACTGCACCACACAACCAGCCCAGCTCTTCCCCCCCACCCACTGCATCCCAAAACCAGTCCAACCTGTCTCTGCCTCCCTAACCGGTTCTTCCTCTCACCCATCCCTTCCTCCCACCCCAAGCCGCACCCCCAGCTACCTACTAACCTCATCCCACCTCCTTGACCTGTCCGTCTTCCCTGGACTGACCTATCCCCTCCCTAACTCCCCACCTATACTCTCTCCACCTATCTTCTTTACTCTGAATCTTCGGTCCGCTTCCCCCTCTCTCCCTATTTATTCCAGTTCCCTCTCCCCATCCCCCTCTCTGATGAAGGGTCTAGGCCCGAAACGTCAGCTTTTGTGCTCCTGAGATGCTGCTTGGCCTGCTGTGTTCATCCAGCCTCACATTTTATTATCTTGGAATTCTCCAGCATCTGCAGTTCCCATTATCTCTGTACAATCATTTAGTTGTCTCCAGCCCAGCAGGCGATTTAATTCCTCCTTTGTCACTTCAAATCTCCCTCAGTTTCAATTAGATGCATCTTCCTCTCAGTTGAACTAAGGCATCTCTGTAGGTGACAGCAGATCTGTCATTATATTTTCATTTTCCTTTTGTTTTGATGGAATGTAAACATTTTAACCATTGCTTCACCTTATGAACTCCAGGGAATAGACAATACAGTGTGGAGCTGGAGGAACACGGCAGGTCAGGCAGCATCAGAGGAGAAGGAGAGTCAACATTTCAGGCCTAGATCCTTCATCAGGACTGTTCAGGGCCCTTCATCAGCCCAGTCCTGATGAAGGGCCTAGGCCCGAAATGTTGACTTTCCAGCTCCTCTGATGCTGCCTGACCTGTGTGTTCCTTCAGCGTCCACATTATATTGACTCTGACACCAGCATCTTTAGCTCTTGCTACCTCCAAACTCAAGGGAACACTGGTTATAGAGCTTGATCTTCAAACTTAACCCTTTTATTCCTTCCTTGAGTCAGGACTGTTTTCCCCACTATAGCCAATACATTTTTCCAGGGAGAAGCTGGAGAAAAAGAATAATAAAACTTTCATACATCCGCTGTCACAGTTTATTAAAATTGTACTTTTATATATCGCTCTGCTGATAGTGAGGAATGCACCTGGACAATCTGATGCAATCTTTTTACCATTATTAACAAATCTACAATTCTATTGTATAGATCATTTTGAAACTTAAGTGAACCATACGTCTCTGGCATGAAGTTTGTTCCCACATTTTAATGATCTCCTTTGTTTTATTTGTATTATTCCAGTAGATCTGACATGCAGATGATCATTTTGTTGAGTTGAATGCTAGTTAGGATAATAACAGAATAGTCACAGATAACAGATTTTTAATAGTCCTCGACTGATGAAAATAAAAGAACCCAAGATATTTTACAATTTTCCATAGAATTGATGTCATGGAAAGTCATTCAAAGAATAAAAAATAATTAGATAAATTGCTGCTTCCAATGAATAGCAAAGACAAAAGAAACTGCTTTATAGAAACATCTCCTGATTACCCCATGATATTCATTGGCTTTACAGCTGAATTGAATACTTCAGAACATAATAACCCTGCCAAGTGAGGAAATGCAACAGGTGATTTTACACAAGGTTCACCAAATAGCAATAGAATAATAATCAGAGAATCTGTTTTAGTGCTTTTGCATGAGTGGTCAATTTTGGCTGAGACACCTTGGAAAACTGGCTAGATACTTCAAGGATCATGTATGTTTATCAGAAAGGAGAATAGGTTCTTGGTTGAATACCTCACCAAAACAGTGGCAGCAATACTCTCCATTACTGCTCTGAAGTGTCAGCCTAGCCGGCAAACTAAGATTTCTGAAGTGGGACTTGAATAAACAATCTTCTCATACAGAGGCAAATATGTCAATGCTGACAATAAATGATACATTCCCAATACTTATTGGTAATTACCTTCATTGTACAACTCTAGCTGATATAATTTCCCAGCTAATTTATGCTGATTCTTGGATCATGTTTCAGGATTTCAATGGCTTTTTGGCCATTGCTTTTTCTGCAATTAGGCATTCAGTCTTTCACCACTATAATATATAATGGGGATCTAAAGTACTGCCATGGTAACTAGTCTGCTGTTAATAAGCCAGTCAGATTGATGAATGCAGCAACCCCTTATCCCATGTAGTTAAGTCATTTCAGGAAATTCTGGGTACTTTACATCTGAAAATATATATTGCTAATCCATATATTATGTATGTGAAAAGTCATCAATGCCATTTTCACCCTTCCTGTTGCATCTTTTCATAACCTTCTTGTAAATACTATATCTTTTTACATTTAGCTGATCATTGTCTGAATTGGGAAGAGAATAGTGGTGGGATGCTGGGGTACTGAAAGAAATTAGGAAGGAGGTAGGTATTTAATTAGTAACAGATTAAAGGACTATGGAGATTGGGCAAGAAAGTGGATTTAAGGCCAAAATGAGATTGGCCATGACTTTATTAAATAGGACAACAGACTTGAGGGGCTGAACTGCCTACTCCTGACCCAACTCTTAAGTTCTTCTACTTTCATTGTAGATACATAACTGGAAACGGCAAAGGATATTCTTTGTGCTTTAGAAAAGAAACTTTAAAAATCAAAGGATGATTGCATTTTTGGTTAAACTGGAGGAAACATTGCCTGACAGAGTTAGGAAGACAAATTTATTTGAGGTACTAGCATGGCACTCAGACTTTGTGGAAATACATTCAATTCAGGACATATACATTATGATTGGAGCAACTTGAGCTGAGGAGGAATGAGGAAGCTAGGGATTGCTTAAAAGGGACAAAGAAAAGACAAAAATATATAAGAAGGGAGATGGCAATGGAAATGAAAAGAAATGAGCAAACTAGAATTGGAACTGCAAAGAGGAAGAGGCACATGAAAATATGAATATCAGTTTAAGTTGACACAACAGTTATCAGATGCTGATACATTCTCTAATGGGGAAAAGCTGAGTCATAAATTGAAGTTCACAAAGGGCGTGTTTAAGTTTGGACAGACCATACCAAAATTTGAGGAAAAGGATGTGAAGGGATTCTTCATGTCCTTTGAGAAAATAACAATACAAATGAGTGAACAAAAGAGGTCTGGACACTCTTCGTACAGAATAATTTGACGGGGAAAGCAGACAAAAATAATGCTTCTCTGTCACAGGAGCTTTCTCAAGATTATGGCCCTACAAAAATGAAACTATAATGGCTAAATAGAAGTGAGTACCTAAAGCATATAAGAAATTAAAGGAAACAGCTTGGGCAAAACTATATTGAATTCCAAAGGGTTAAGCAAAATAATTTTGACAGGTAGATGCATGTTTCAGAAGCTGAACCATAAATGAAGCCCTCAAAGAGATTATTCGAGAGAAATTTGCAATCTCACCACCTTCTGTCCTAAGAACCCATGTTGAGAACCAAACGGTTGCAGGTTGGCAGGCATTAATAATGACTGATGATTATGAGTTAATCCATAAAAATATTTTTTTCAAGTTTAAGTGGAATAGAAATTAAGAGAGTGACAGGAAGGCACATAGTCAGGGAAAAGAATAGGTAAAGAAAGGAAGAGAAACTGATGTTTTCCCAGCCACCATCAGTTCTGAGGAAGGGTCACCAGACCCGAAACATTAACTCTGTTTTCTCTTTCACAGATGATGATAGACCTGCTGAACTTTTCCAGCAGCTTTGTTTTTGTTCCTGATTTACAGCATCCGCAGTTCTTTCGGTTTTTGTCATGGATAGCTGGAAATGCCTCAGGGTCCCCTCCTCAGATCAGAGGAGAAGCCCAGATGCTTCCAGTGTAAGAGTAGGGCAAATACATTCAGAATGCTGAAAGTTGCACGGGAAACTATTGGGACTATTTGAAGCTCATAAGAATGAGCCTGAAAAGGAAACTCAAAATGACAAATCAGGTGGTAGCTCTAACTACAATTAAGATACTGAATGTAGGCACAGCTGTAGGTGCATAAGAAGTACGAAGGTAGATGAGAGCATTCAAGGAGCTTTGTCTACAAGCCTCGACCCTAAATGTCGCCTTTTGTGCTCCTACGATGCTGCTAGGCCTGCTGTGTTCATCCAATTCCACACTTTGTTATCTCTAGTCTGACGGAGTGTTTTGTTTCAACCATTTAACATGAAGAATATTCACATTCTGGGAAAGATAATGTGGTGTTTTCTATTAACCCAGGTTTAAAAAGACAAGTGAAGTGAGGAATTTTGAAAACTTGATAAATCATTTAACTTCTGTGGTGGATCTGAGAATAGCAAGGCTTAATTTCCAGCACACTAGTCCAGCAAAGTGTGACATTGTCATTACTTTTCCTTCCCACTTATTCCCTTACTAATGCCCAATGAATGGTAAACATGTTCCCACTCCTGTACTGACTTCATTCTTGACTGCCTGCTGTGAGATATGTGAGAATACTTAAGGCATTTTAATCCTGTCTTCCTGCAGGAAGACATAACTTCTGCTCATTGTTTCTCCACACTACAATAAAGCAACATATGGATACTTTAGAGCAAAGCATCTTGTACCTTTCTGTGACAGGGCATGATGTATCAAGGTTGTTTTAAAGAGTAAACCTTAGCAGATAACTAACTAAATAACAAAAACTTTTTGGAAAAGTGCTGAACTGATTCATCAGATGTTTGGGCATTATCATCTTTTATTTCAATAATTTTCTTTTTCTTATCATGCCTTTGTTGGACAACAACAACAACATTGTGAGCTTTCACCACATTTACATTTGTACCTAATCCATAGAACATCAATGCAAATTCTTCTAGATGCATGTAAAATCAAAGACACAGAACCCTTTTGATTAGTGCTATTGTATGCAGACACAAACATTTCAAATAAAGAAGACCTTGTGATTACAGTGCTTTTCACATTGTCGTTACAATGTTTTGACATAATTTACTTGATGGTAAACAATTATCACTTTCACTTAGCTATGAAATTGTCTGCTCAGAGAACTTGCAAATGCTAACTCCAATTAATCTGCTGAAGATGTTTACACTGAAAAAGATGAAGTACCCAAGATGCACTTATCTGAAGTGCTCATTAAAACACTTATCTCAGAGATCTGAAGAGCTGGCTTCATTCTGTCCATTTTCACTTTACAATATCACAGAGGACAATGTTTTGTATGTGTATGTGGAGAGGTGGCTAAATTAAGTGCAATAAAGCATTTGGTAGGAAGATAAAATATTTATTCCTTTTAGTGGGCTCTGTTATCTCAATGGCAAATAAGCATATGTTTTTGCTTTCAAACCAGTCTCCATTGATTTATTTTTCAGCTTTACGTGAAGATTTGGTAGTATTTTTCTGTTAATCTCTTTCTCCCACATTTTCAATTTTGCTGGTATCCTGACTGTTGGAGTTTGGTCTAGCACTGCAATTTTAAAAGTCAGGTAAAAATCAAGTTGTTCAATTGATACATGATGTAATTATAGGGTCACTTAGCTGAATTAGCTGGACAGCTGGTGGCATATAGAGTGATGCCAACAGCATGGGCTCAATTCTTGCAGTGGCTGAGGTCAGCAGATAGGGGCCTTCTCAATCTACACCCTCACCTGAGGTTTAGTGAGACTCAGCTTCAACTCCCTACCAGTTGTTTTTTCCAGAGAAGATTTGCAAGGATGTTGTTGGAACTGGAGAGTTTGATCAAAAGGAAGAAGCCAAATAGGCTGGGGCGTGGTTCCCTTGAAGCATCAGAGGCTGAGGAATAACCTCATAGAGGCTTATAAAATCATGGGGGGCATGGATAGGGTGAATAGTCATAGTCATTTTCCAAGGGCTTGGGGTGTCTAAGACTAGAGAGAATAGGATAAAGGTGAGGGGGGAAAGATTTAAAATAACCAGATGTGCAACTTTTTCATGCAGAGGGTGGTGCGTGTACATCATGAGCTGCCAGAGGAAGTGGTGGAGGCTGCTGCATTTATGACGTTTAAAAGATATCTGAACAGGTATAGGAATAGGAAGGGTTTAGAGGGATATGGGCCAAATGCTGGCAAATGGGACTAAACCAGTTTCGGACATCTGACTGGCGCAGACCAGTTTGACCAAAGGGTCTGTTCCTACATTTTACAATTCTATGGCTCTAATAAATGAGAAGCCCACTAGGACCCTGGTGACTACCTTTTGGTGCAATCACTGGTGTGTTTAAGAAAATATATTTTAATAATGTTTGCTTTATATTATAACATGCATTAGAGCTGAAACAGAATTCTGATTATAAAGATTTGGGTAATGTACTTTTACAATTGGGTATTGTAAATATATTGGAAACAGCTATCAAGGAAAGCCATCCAGTGCTATTTTCTTCTGAAGGCATTTTTAAAATAAATCTTCTTATCAATTTTACTGTTGGCTTGTTCCTTTACAATTAGCCAGTAAAACATTGAATAAAGACCTTGCTCCTATTCCTATACTTGTCACTCTTGGCTGACTGGAAGATCTGGAGTGACCATTCAACTTCTACAGAAGTCTTCAAAAATGTCTCCAACCGTTGATATAATTAAACCTGGCTCTAACTCCTGCAGTGACTAGAAAACTGACATGCCTGACACCTTCCTGACTGCCCTGGCTGGAACCCTAACTTCCTCCCACAGATTTGCAACTTTCCTGACATTTCAACTTCCCCCAACCTAACAAGTCAAACCTCCCAACCTTGACACGCAGGCCATGCCATCCTATTACCCTATGCCAACACCCTGACTCTACCCAGCTGTCCCTTAACCCTTTACTCACTTGGCTGTCTCACTCTACCCATGTGCAAACTTAAGCAACTGAACATTCACCTATTTACTTGTATGAACACATCGAGCAGTTCTGGAGTATTTCAAACGATATTTACTGGTGTTAGTAGCTAGTGCTGAAGGAAAAGGTATGTATTTGAGCAGATTCTCTGCTCCACTCCTTATGATGGGTCCTACAATGAATCAGATGTGAAAAATCCAATGCTGGAAGATCGCACAGAAAGTTGTAGGATGACAGCAGTTTTTGTTTGTCTGATCAGTCTAGAAATTGGGTTTTGAATTCTGATCAGAAGGCTTAATGTGGAATTGAAATGGTAGTGAATGGTCTGATTACATGATAAAATATCTTCACTATTGCATGCCAAGAAATTAAGCCACAACCATTTTTGGACGCATGCCTATGTTTACAATGGTGACTTTGTATTTGTCAGCTATTTGAACTTGAGCAGGCCAATTTTGCAGGCAAAGCATGAGGACCCCTCTAGATTTGATTAAATATAAATGGTTCAGGTTTGTATTGTCAAGATTTCATTAAAAAACCAAAAGATATTAGGTCTATTTGGACATTCAGCCCATCCAATCGGCTCTACCATTCGATCATGGTTGATATGTTTCTCAACCTCATTCTTCTGCCTCCTCCCCATAACCATTGACTCTTTTACCAATCAAGAACATGCTTATCTCTGTCCTAAATAAACTCGCTGACTAGGCCTCCTTCTGTGCCAATGAGTTCCACAGATTCATCATTTTCTGACTGAAGAAATTCCTCCTAATCTCAGTTCTAAAGGGTCAACCTTTCAATCTGCACCCCCAGGTCATGGCGAAAACATCTTCTGCACATCCACTTGCCCAAGCCTCTCAGTATTCTGTATCAATCAGATCCCTCTGATCCTTTGAAACTCCACCGAATGCATATCTGCAGTAGTCAATCTCTTCTCGTATGACAAGCCTTTCAACCCTGGAATTGTTCTTGTGAAACTCCTATGGATCCCCCCCCACCACCGACCCTTCCAATGCCAGCACATTGTTCTTTAGATATGAGGTCCAAAACTGCTCACGATATTCCAAGTACAGTCTGACCAGAACCTAATACAGCCTCTGCAGTACATCTCTGTTCTTATATTCTAGTCCTCTTGTAATGAACATTAACATTGCATTTGCCTTTCTAACTGTGAACTGAATCTGTATTCTAACCATAAGAGAATTCTGAGCTAGGACTCACAAGCCCCTTTGTGCTTCAGATTTTTGAAGCCTTCCCCTGTTTAGAAATAGTCTATGCCTCTACTCTTCCAACAAAAGTGCATAACCACGCACTTTCCAACATTGCTTTCCATCTGCCACTTCTTTGCCTATTGTCCCAGTCTGTCCAAGTCCTTCTGCAGCCTCCCTGCTTCCTCACCATTACATGCTCCTCCATATATCTTTGTGTCAAGCTATGTGTTTGCCCAGAAGTCTGTAGGTCAGTGGGAATACATTAGGCAATGGAATGGAAATTTGAGGCATGAACATCTGGAATCCAGAACCACAGAAATTGGAAAGGTCGTTTTATTTATTTTTGGCAAGAGTAAGAGGGCTTATGTCTGGACACGCAAACATATCCTATTTGTAGCTTGGTCTGGTGTTACTGAAAGCAGCACACAATTACACTGAGTGTCTCAGAGCAAACTAAACTTTGTACGGAGACCACCAAATCGCTTACTTGTAAGGGGGTAACTCCTACTCCTTGGATGGGGAAAGGAATTACATTCTTTCCTAATATCACAGGAGGTACAATTCCAGCCGGAAATGTGCACATTGTCCTGCACAACACCATGGAGCCTAGATCATCTGAGGAGAAGCTGAAAATAGGTGTTCCACAGACCAACTTCTAGATCTGAATATTTACACAAAATTCCTCCTAATAAATCTATGATAAATGATATCAACAAGAGGAAAACAATTTTCACACACGTCAGTGTCGCAAGAGCGTCACAGTGCTCATACTTTATTTTCTGCAGAAAGGAAAGGCACATTTTGAAATGTCACAGCAACAATTATTTCAATGCTCCTAGTAATTTGTATATATGATGGAACTTCTAGTGTTTGCAGAAAAGCTGTGGCTAAACCCTTCCCTCAGTGAACCACACAACACTCCCTTTTTATTCATAATCTAACTAAAGTGAATCACTCTCTAAGAGCCAAGCACAGGCTGACACAAAGCTTGATGCATGTTTCAAAACCTGCCAAATGTTTATGAGAAGTTAGCTTTCAAAAAGGTATCTTGACAGCAACTGCACTGCCTCATATTTTTAATGGGAATCTCACTAAGGAACTTATACTGTGTCTCAAGTGCCTCTGTGTTAGATGTCCGAGCTATGTTTGTATTTACAATTTGTGAAAGAATGTGAAATTATATTTGAAGCTTTTTTAATGTTGCCAATATACTGATGTAGTCAAGGTACTATGCTAAAACATTTTAAGTATTGTGGGCAGAGTGATCATGGATCATCTTGGCATTGCAGCACACAGTGCTCTTGTGGCTGTTGAGTCATGCTGTCTATCCAAGATGATCAGTAGACATGGTGTGATTTTCCCACTGGGAGTAAAGAGAGATGCAATGAAGCAATCAGTACCATGTATTCAGGCAGTAGCTCAAGTGAGTGGGGGGTACTTGCTAATGTTTGGGATGCACCTAGAAGAACAAAAAAATGTACAACTAAAGGCAGAACAGAAATGAAACACTGTTGCAGGTAATTCAATTTAAAGTCACAGATACATTCAGTTTTATGTAATTGCATTTAAAACCAAAACGTTGTGAGATTATATTCATGCAAACATAAGCAATTTATTTTAAAAGGACAACATTATGGACTAGGGTTTATTAGAGGGTGGGAAAATGAATCACAATTGCCTAATACTATAAGAGATAATGGGAACTGCAGATGCTGGAGATTCCAAGATAATAAAATGTGAGGCTGGATGAACACAGCAGGCCAAGCAGCATCTCAGGAGCACAAAAGCTGACGTTTCGGGCCTAGACCCTTCATCAGAGAGGGGGATGGGGGGAGGGAACTGGAATAAATCATTATTCCAGTTCCCTCCCCCCATCCCCCTCTCTGATGAAGGGTCTAGGCCCGAAACGTCAGCTTTTGTGCTCCTGAGATGCTGCTTGGCCTGCTGTGTTCATCCAGCCTCACATTTTATTATCTTGCCTAATACTATATACAGCTTGGACTAATCTCCATTTATAAACCTTGTATTAATACAGGTAAACTGATCAGTGATAAACGTGTTAACAAAAACGCACAAATATGCAACATTTTTTCATACTCACTGGACATCTCAAAGTATTTTGTTGCCAATAAATAATTTTCTGAGGTGTAGTCACTGTTTTAAGAAGCGTTTGCACTAAGCAAACTTACACAAACACCTGTAGGATAAGGTAATGTTTCTGAAGGAGTTAATGCTGAAGTTACATTAGCAGTGTTCAACTGGATAATGCCACACAGTCCTTGGGTATGAAACAGTTAGCGTATATGGAGTTCCAATGGAGGTAGATATGACATACTTTGCTCCTGATTGTTGTAATTATATCTAACTAATTAATCCTATTTCTACCTACTGCTATTAAGGAATAACCTGCACCTTGTTATTTAGTAGAAGTGCCTCGTTTTGTTAAGATTCTCTAGTGCTCTTTCCTCGATTACTGATAATTAGAGAGGCTTTTAGTTTGAGTGCAGAAATGAGGATAGTGCCAGCAAACTGCCCAAATACCAGCTACAAACAATTGGTACCCAGAGCCCAGTCGGTCAAATACGGTATGATGATATGATCTAGAATCTGTGTTTGCAGCACTGATTGAGGGACAAATATTGACCAGCACAATGCCCTGCTCTTCTCGGAAATAGCGCCGTTGAATCTTTCACATTCACTTGAATGGGTACATGGGGTCTTGGTTTAATTTCTCATCCAAAGACAACACCACCAACCATGCAACATGCCCTCTATACCATACTGCATTAAGTCTTGCACTCATGCCTTTGAAGTCAGAATTTTGTAATTCTAGCGCAAATGCAAATCAAACCATGACTGACACACTAAATCACTGTAACTCCATGGGCAAAATTAGTGAAATATTTACTGTTGGTTTTCATGGGCAAGTCATCATTCGAAAATTCAATGTGGACTTCACAAGCTTCAAAATCCCCCCCTCCCCCACTGCATCCCAAAGCCAGCCCAGCCCCTCACCTCCTCCCACTGCATCACAAAACCAGCCCATCTCTTCCCCGCCTCCCTAACCAGTTCTTCCTCTCACCTAACCCCTCCTTCCACCTCAAGCTGCACCTCCATTTCCCACCTACCATCTTCAACCCGCCTCCTTGACCTGTCCATCCTCCCCTGACTGACCTATCCCCTCCCCACCTATACTCTCCTCTCCACCTATCTTCTCCTCTATCCATCTTCGGTCCGCCTCCCCCCTCTCCCTATTTATTCCAGTTCCCTCTCCCCATCCCCTTTTCTGATGAAGGGTCTAGGCCCGAAACATCAGCTTTTGTGCTCCTGAGATGCTGCTTGGCCTGCTGTGTTCATCTAGCTCCACACTTTGTTATCTTGGATTCTCCAGCATCTGCAGTTCCCATTATCTCTTATCTTTTCAATATTGGTATTCAAAATATACAGGGACCATAGAAGTGAAGCAAAATTGAGACCTACTGACATTGTTCCAGATTCTCATGATCCTAAGTTCCAAAACAAAAGGAGGCAAGTTTATGTTCTATCTGCTCCACTTTTGGCAGGACTTCTGCATAAGGGATCGTTTTTTGACTACACCAGGTATTTTGCCAAATATATCATCTGATTGTACCTGTAAGACCATGTCTTACGATCTTGGGAAGGAAAGTCCCCGTCTCTTTGACTTGTTTGTCTCCTCTCCACCTATCTTCCCCTCTATCCATCTTCGATCCGCCTTCCCCTCTCTCCCTATTTATTTCAGAGCCCTCTTCCCCTCCCCCATTTCTGATGAAGGTTCTAGGCCCGAAACACCGGCTTTTGTGCTCCTGAGATGCTGCTTGGCCTGCTGTGTTCATCCAGCTCCACATTTTGGATTCTCCAGCATCAGCAGTTCCTATTATCTCAAGAAGAGAAAACAGTCAATTTAGTTTAAAACTGATTAAATTTTTGGTGATGGTCCTTTGAAACATTCAGAAATGTAACAACAGATCTTTCTTCAAGGAACATAAGAATGGAAATAGGCTATTCATCCCATCAAACCTGCCCTGCCATTCAATGTAATCATCTCTGATTAAACACCTCAATGCCCTTTACCTCCCCTTTTCCATAATTCTGTAAGCCACTGGTAATTGGAAATCTATCAATTTTGACCTTAAATATACTCAAGGACTCCATTCCCCTCGACGGTGGGGAATTCCAAAGGTTCACAACCCTCTGGGTAAATGATCTTTCCTCGTTTCTGACCTAAGTGGCAGCTCCCTTATTTTTGATCTGTGCCCCCTGGTTTTAGACTTCCCAACCAGGGGAAGCACCTTATCTGCATTTACTATGTCCATAACTTTAAATATCTTGTAGGTTTCAATGAGATGATTCATTGAATCCTGAGACAATACAGCTCCAATTTGCCCAACCTCTCTTCGTGGGATAACCCAGCCATCCTGGGAACAAGTCTGATAAACCTTTGTTACACTCCATCAGTGGCAATAATATCTTGCCCAAGATAAGGGGACCAAAAATGTACGCAGTACTGAAGATGCAGTTTAACCAAGCTTTTATAAAATTCAAGCAAACTTTCACTACTTTTGTACCCAAATTCTCTTCTAATACTCCACTTACCTTCTTAACAGTTTGCTGTGCCTGCATATTACCTCTCAGAGACTTTCTCTTTGGGTTTTTCCAGGCTTTAGCATTCCTTCGTTAGACTCACTTTTGTGAAGACCTACTATGTTCTTGCCAATGTTTTATCCTTGTTTTATGTGGCTGTCCAAGATTAATTTCACCTTCATTGAGATAGAAAGTAGACTTGAACGAACATATAAACACCTTCCTTTTCTGCCATTTACAATATTTCTACCCCAGCCACAGATTAGATAAGTAAATTCATCTATCATTAGAACTTGCTTTTTCTGCACATCTATTTAATTATCCACATATTTCTTCCTCTATCTCATTTCTACTGTTTGATGTTTTGAATTAAACTGCTCATGGAGTAACAGATCTTTTCTTATTTTTTAATCATAACTAAATTAATTGAATTTTGCAACATTCCTTATTTTCATTCAAACCTTGATTAGCATCACTATCCTTTCTCATTTTATTCCTCCTGTCAAATTCCGCTTACACAGCAATACATTTCAAAACAAAAAGAAATTCTCGTGATTCCAAAAGAAAACCAATGGGCAAGATTTCACTTTTTAAAACTTTGTTGTAGCAAATCAACTGAAATCAACAGATTTCAAAAATTAACAAACAATTTAGGGTTCTTCAACTAATACTTTATTTCATTTTAAATACTTGGTACAGCAATGATACACCCACTGCAATCATAAGTATATAGGAATTAAGAGCATAAGTAGACCATTCAGCCCATTGATTTGATTCTGCCATTTTATGCCTTCATGGCTGATTTGATAATCTTCAACTCCACTTTCCTGCCTTGATTCCCTTACTGATTAAAAACCTGTCTCAGTCTTAAATATATTGAATGAATCATCCTCAACATCCTGCTCTGGTAAAGAATTCCACAGATTCATTAACCTATGAAAGAATAACTTTTTTTATTATATCTGAAATAGTGAGCACCTCTTTTTCAGGGATCACATCCTCTGATCCTAGATTCTCCCAAAGGGGAAGCAACCTCTCCACATCTATTCTGTCAAGTATCCTGTGCAGCTTGAATATTTCTATAAGCTCACATTCTTCTAAACTCGAATGAGTACAGGTCCAAACTGTTCAATTTCTCCTCATAAGACAATCCCACCATACCAGGGATCAACCCAGTGAACAAATTCTTGCCCACCTCCCATGTCAGTAATTCTTTTTTCAAATTGGGAATGAAAGCTGTTCACGGTACTTCAGGTGTGATCTGTCTAGTGCTTTGTATAACACAGTGAGGAGCTGGAGGAACACAGTAGGCCAGGCAGCATCAGGGGAGCAGGAAAGCTGATGTTTTGGGTCGGGACCCTGCTTCAGAAATTCCCGACTCGAAACATCAACTTTCCTGTTCCTCTGATGCCGCCAGGCCTGCTAAATTCCTCCAGCTCCACACTGTGTTATCTCAGATTCCAGCATCGGCAGTTCTTACTTTCTCTATATTCTTAACAAGCCTTCCTTATTTTTGTTAACAAAGTGTGAAGCTGGATGAACATAGCAGGCCAAGCAGCATCTCAGGAGCACAAAAGCTGACGTTTCGGGCCTAGGCTTTGATGAAGGGTCTAGGCCCAAAACGTCAGCTTTTGTGCTCCTGATATGCTGCTTAGCCTGCTGTGTTCATTTAGCTTCACACTTTGTTATCTTGGATTCTTCAGCATGTGCAGTTCCCACTTTCTCTTCCTTATTTTTATACTCCATTCTGTTTGAAAATTGGACTAACATTCCATTTACTTTCTCTATTTCCTGCAAATATGAATGCTAGCATTTTGTGATTCATGGACGAGGACTCACAAATCCCTTGGTTGTGTAGCTTTGTGCAGTCTTCTCTGATTTAAATAATATTTATTCACTTCTTCCACAAATGTAGCACCATGGGCAACCTCGCATTCTTTCACTTCTCACTCAATCATTTCAGCCTTAAAGTTATTTTCCTTAGATCCTCAGCCATAGAATTTCCTAAAGCGTTTCATTTCTCTCCTCCTCGAAAATCCTCCTAAAAATATTCCTCTTTGATCAAGGTTTTGGCCATCTGTTCTAATATACAGGATTAGTGTGATCCAATTGGAACAACTGTCACCATCTCAGCAGGAAGACTGTATGCTCTAGGCTTGTTTTAGACTAACATTCCAATATCACCTTGTCAGAAGTGTTGTCCTTCCGATGCAATGTTAAACTTAAGCCCTGTCTGTACTTTCAGGTTGATATGAAAGAAACCTCAGCAGAAGTTTGAAAAAAGGCCAGTGTCAAGTCTAATATCTTTCAATCAAAATGAAAAAAAAAATATCTGTTCATTATCACATTGTTGTTTATAGGGTCTTGTAAATTAGTTGTAGCATTCCCTATATTTCAACAGTGACTATACATCAAAGGTACATTATGAGTTGCAAAGCATTTTGAAACATCCTGAAGACAGCAACTGTATATAAATATTAGATGATCTTTCTGCATTTTTTCTTTCTTCGTGGCCTGCTGCCATGTTTTTGCTTGCTGAAAGGTGCTGTATAAATGCAAGTTATTGTTTCACTCTACAGCATTCTTTGACTGTCTAGAGTTCATATTAGCGGTACAGTGGTCTAGTGATTGCAGCACTGGATTAACATTTCAATGTTACGAGGTTAACTCAACCATAATTAGTTGTGGAATAGAATTTAATAAATCCACAATGTTTCTGTGTTACTGTAGCAATTCAACTGGTTTACTCAAGTCCATTAAGGAAGAGAATATGCCATCCATATCCTATTGGTTGAGTGTGACCTTGAGAAGCGTCCCAAAGTATCCTGCCTTAGGGTCAAATAAAGTCAAAGGAAGGGGTAGCCTCGTGATTATGGTACTGGAGTAGCGACGCAGGAATTGTGTTTAAATCCCAGAATAGAAATTAAGAAATTAAATGTGGATGGGAACAGGAAGTTGCAAAACAGCACGTAGATAGATTGTGCATAGGAAAACTTTGGCAAATAGAGTTCATTGTGAGGTCATGCACTGTAAATATGATAAAGACAAATTAGAATATAGTCTTTTCGCTGAAAGACTGGAAGCAGTGGAGGTACAAAGATATTAGGCATCCATATATACAAATCACTCAGAGCTGAATTCACAGGCACAAATGTAATTAAAAAGGATAATGGAATGCTGGCTTTTATTTCAAGGGATTTAAATTATAAAAGAGACGAAGCTGTATAGAAGCCTGGTCAGACATTGCCTCCACAAATAATTCAGTTTTCAGCACTGATTCTGAGAAAAGGTACATTGGCCTTTGTAGGGCTAAATTACATGAGGAATCCATACTGTTGCTCATCATGTTGAATGAGTTCTGTCTACTGTTGCTTATTATAAGCGACCACCCTCTCTCAGGTTTGGGATCTACAAGCCATGCTTGGTCTCGTGTGACTGAGGAAAGACATTTGACAGTTACGCAAGATGTACATGTTATAGTATTGTGCTAAGGCATTGCTGTGGAGACTATGAGTAAATCTAGAGGATAGGCATTACTTCTTCAAGCTCCTCAAGTGTCCTCCCACGTGACATCATAAAGCTGGATGGTGCTTAACAGACTCTTCAGTATTAACCCTTTCAAATCCTTACAAACCTACAGAACTTGTTGTAATACAGATTTACCAGGAATAAAGGGTAAAGCAAAGACAAGTCTCATAAACCTTGGAATTCTTTGGAATTGTGAAATTTGAAAGTTGGTCTAACCATGACATTACAAATTATGGAGAACAGTACCCTCAGCCAAACAATCCTCAGCTATGTCATCAATGGGATTCTCACTGGTGTAAAGTCAGAGGTGAGGCTGATCATTGATGATTCTACAGTTCTGTTCATCACCCTTTATATATTGAAGCAATGCATACCATCCAAGTACAGGGTTAAGACAATAAGCAGGGCTAACAACTTAATGAATAAATAAATGATTTTATTATCAAGTGTATTTTACAGTAAAAAGTACAGTAAAATGCAGTGAAAAGCTTCCATTGTCATCATGATTCCAGCGTCGTTTTCAATAGTTGAAGAATAATAAAAGACAAGACAAGGCTTCCACCATTAACAGTGGCAGACCCAAGCAACATCAAAGTCACTACTCTTCAGGTGCCATTGCCTCCACCAATCTAGCAGCGAATACCAGGTCTTGCGCTCGTCCCTCTGCCAGCCATATCCTCGCTACCGTCTGCCAGATCCCACTCCAGTCTCACCACTGCCTCACCACCATCCACTAGGGTCCTTTTCTATAACACGCAAACCACATAAGTCCCAGGCAACAAAAGTGCCCTCTATATCGTCCATGCCTTATATTTATATTGCTGAATGTTGAACATTAGCCTTGAACAGATTTTTACTGCCCCAACGCCAAACCCCACTATCAAGGAGGCAGAGTAAGAGACAAGAAGGCTGGTAAAATAGTGAGGAGCTTCACTTGAATGTATTCATATAACAATTCCAGCAGAGGGGCATTTTGCCAGCAGCGGTAGTTCAGTGTTTGTCCATCAAGCCAATAAGCTTAATTAAACATCTTATAAATGGCCATCTTATTACCATTGAAAATATTTTTCACAAATATTCATCAGGAATGTCCATAAATGTAGCCATTAATACCTAAAATCTTAATCACATTGCACTCAAGATTGACATGCTTCATGTTCAGGGTGGAGATGATCACAGAAGAAACAATAAAGCTGGACTATAGTTATTGTATACTTATGATGTTTTATTATTGCATTGAATAATTCTTTCTGTTTTGTTAGCAGTGATATTTTGTCATTGTATGAATGACATCAGGTGTCATCCTATTCAAGGACTACAGATGTTGTGAGGCAGGACTTGTTTTGTGGATCTTCAGAAAGAGAGCCCAGATTGCTTGATGTTTCATCATTACTAGCTAGAGATTGTACTTCATATATACTGACTGGCTTATATCCAAAAGTTGTGCAATTTTGCTTTGTATCTGGTGGGTTAGAGCTGCCCACCTTTGTTGACAGTGAGAGCTGTGCTGATCCATGGGCTGGATG
Source organism: Stegostoma tigrinum (assembly GCF_030684315.1). Classification (NCBI taxonomy): domain Eukaryota; kingdom Metazoa; phylum Chordata; class Chondrichthyes; order Orectolobiformes; family Stegostomatidae; genus Stegostoma; species Stegostoma tigrinum. The sequence goes on from NC_081358.1 coordinate 19,937,794, forward strand.
TCACAGGGAGATACACCGCTCTCCATTATCTCCCCAATCAGAAAAGTTCGGGCGTCAACTGACCGGATTTGGTAACACACTACTGGTGGACTAAACAAAAAGCAAGCTAAACTCCCACAGCTTGGAGGGTGAAAAGCCTGTCCTAGCGAGCTACCAACCAACTTGTTTGGCTGGTGGTTCATCCCAGTGGCAGCAGAACTCAGTAATAGATGCTACTGATAGCCAGACACACGGAGGTCAAATAAAAATCAAAAGAACTGCGGATACTGTAAGTTAGGAACAAAAACAAAGTTGCTGGAAAAGTTCAGGAGGTCTGGCAGCATCTGTGAAGGAGAAAAGTGAGTCAAAACGTTAACACTGTTTTTTGTGCCACAGAGATCAAAGATACACATTAGATATGGGTAAGGTCGGCTTTTAGTTGTGGAGGGATTGCCCAATGGAGTACAAGTTAAAGCCCATTTTGGAGGCCAGGTGGGAGATAAAAAGTTGGCTACTTGAAAAGGGACAGGGGATATATTGCCTCCAATGCACATGAGTACCCCCCATAAGATGTAATAAAGAGGTGAAAAAGTGGACTCCTCGCTCTCACCTGTTTTCTCATGCCAACCACATTATAGGCAGTGCAATATTCCAGCTAATGGGATTGTTGAAATGTTCAATTATCCACAAATGATTTATTCGAAATGGTGGGCAAGTTGCCGAATGTAGCACCTCCCAAGTTATGGGAAACTAGTGTGTTGACATCATGTTTAATGAAAGGGTGTAGTGCCAAATGGAGCACTCAAATCACACTCTTTCTTTTCTGAAACTACAAAAAAAAACTTGAAAACATTATGTGGCTGATTCTTGAGCGGTTTGCAATAGTCCCTTTTATGATTATCAATTAGGCCATTCATGCCCTGGTGCAATTGTACCTAAAATTTGCATCATGTGGTTGCTTTTGCTTGGTGACACCACTCCCACTTATTGACTTGTTTGAATATGATGTCAGGTGCAGAATGAATGACCCTGAGTTGAATTCCCACACAACACCCACTCTGTCCCTAATTTCTGAAAAATAGTATATTTAATTGCCCTGGCAAGCTAAAAGTGAATTGACATTCAACAGGGTCATTATGCTCTATGCATTTGGTGTGACGATCATCCCCTTGTCCAATTCCACTACTGACATAGACCAATTCTCCTTGCAGGAAGCTGTGTGTCAGGTCAAAGACTTGTCCACAGATAAAGGGACATAAATCCAGAAACTACCCAGACAGTGCGATGGACAATTGTACGTGGAACAGATTTTCTACCAGACCAATATGTACCAATGTTTATACCATTGTTATGAGCAGGTAGGTTGGGTGGAATCAACTGCCCTCTTTTAACTCTTCAGTCAGCTGCAACAAAGATCTTTCAGGACTCATAATACTCAGTTATCATATTTCAATCAAAACGTAGCATTTGTCAACATTAAGGAGCCATTTACAAGGCTTTATTTGTGTGAGAGAAGAGGAGATTTTGTTACTCACTCATGCTGAGAATTTTAAGAAAATTTTAAATCAAACACACACACACAAAAACAGGTGTAAAGTTTGATAAATATGTCTCACCCTGTATCTGCACATCTATAGCTAGCATTGAGAGGCTTTTAAACTCACTTCAAGTGCAGGAACAAGCACCCAGTTCATGGCTTAGACTAAGCTGTATCTTAGGGTTAGCACCTGCCTGCATGATCGCAGCATCCCTGCTTACCTTTCCTTGACATGCCAACTAGCATGGTCACACAACTAGGCTGATTGCACTGCTGGACAGTAGTCCTCAGTCAAGGGAGCAGACATCTTGCTATACAAACATCTGTGATGTCAACCTGGGTCATGAGCCAGTAGCTTAAATGGCAAACACACTGTATGTTCAGTGAGTTGTAAGTCATGTCTCAAAGTCTTAGAGGATTAGTCCTCAACAGATGCACCCATCAGTCAGAGGTTCATGGAATGGAAATCAAGGGCAGCCTTCCATACCAGTCCTAAAGATTGGCCATAGCCTGCCAGGTGCAGGCTCACGCAGACAGCTTGGATGGGTATCTGGGATGAGCAAAACCTATAGATTTACAGAAATGGCTGCTAATAAAGGGATTTGGATGTTTCAAGGATCACTGGCAGAGAGAGGCAGAGACTGGAGCCAGTGGCCAAGCAATGCTTACTATGAGCTTCCATTGTGCTGGAAATCGAAATTGCACATTGGGGAAGAAATGGCTGTGACTGCACACAGAATTGGCAGGGTAAGTATCCTGATCTGTGAAGGAGGGAGGAATAAAGGCCCCTATTTTAAGGGAACATAAAGGGAAAGAATGTGACACACAGACCCATGCATGGTGCAGAGCACAGACCGGCAGGGCCCCGAATCGCTGTCCATCTCAATGCGTTGGTCCCTGCTTGCTGCACACCTCCCTGACTCAGACGCTGCAGACCAACTCATTGACAGCCACACGTTTGGAAACAAAAGGGTATCGGAGGACGAGGTCCAATGGTGCCACCTGGACCTGTTGCTTCATGTACACTTTGTTCCTCTGGCTTCCAGATGCTGTGGCAGATTCTCAACACTGACGTGAATCTATTGTACGTCCTGTGTGGCTATGCTTCATGTTGGAACGGTTTACTCTGAGCTACACAGGGAGACAAACAACCAGATGTAAAATCTAAACTGTGCATAGAGCATTTTTACGCATAACACCAAAGTGCCCTTAATATGTTTTCTTCTTTACATCCTCTCATGACAACTTCATGTGCCCTTTGGTTCCACAACTGGTATGGAAGGACTCTGCGTGGCAGGAAAATCATTTACCTGGAGGTTTGGTTGGATGGTCCGGGGGTACCCACGTCTGGAAGGCCTACACATACCAAAGTTCTGAAAAAGGGCCACTGGATCTGAAACGTTAACTCTGCCTTCTCTCCACAGATGCTGCCAGACTGGCTGAGTTTCTCCACGAATTTCTGCTTTTGTACACGCCATGTGGCTACTTCCAGCATCCACAGTTCATTTTAAGAAAATGATCTGCTTGTCCTAGGCAAGGGGATCCTTCTTGGTGTGAGCATCCAAGGGTCAGGGGGCATAGGCAGAGTGGAGGTGAAAGCCCCAGCCACCTCTGGAGTGTCAGGAGTGGAGATTTCTGAGACGGCTGAGTGTGGTTGCTCCTCCCAACTGGGTACTTCCTTGAACAACCCTATGACCTGGTGAGGCACGGGTACCTGATGTGCTCACACATTTCTGTCCACTGCCATCACTCCTTTGGTCCTGCGTAGCATTCCTGGGTTGCATGTGCCTCTGAGTCTGGTCTGTGGCAGCAACTTCCAGAACTGAAGCCCCCATCACTGTGTTCAGAATATTGGAGCACTATGGGTAACTTAGAGGGAACATTAGTCCTGAGGACAAATGGTTAAGGCAATGAAGTGCATGTGTGTGCCTTTACAACAGGCACTGAGAATGGCTGGCCCTCCATAATGTTGAGGTGCCCTGAGCAACCTTAAAGGCTATGCAGGAGCCATGCAACGTTAGTGCTATGGGAGGTTGGGAGGGTTGTGGGGCGGGGGGGAGTGTGGGCAGCGAAGGAAGGGTGTTGCATTCAATAGTGAAGGTGGCAAAGCATGTGCCTTTGCAAGAGGTGGTTGCAATAGCAGAAATAGAGTGACGGTGAGATAGCAGAGAGAAGATGGTGGGTTCTCAACCTAGTTGCAGAAGAAAAAGGCCATTGACTTTCTCACAACACTGACAGCCATTTCTCCACACATGGAGACCACGCTGATCATGTAGCAATCTCAGATCTGGCTTTAGCATTTGGTGGTGTGACCTCTGTCTGACCTCCAGGAGGAGTATTCATTTTATTTACCCAAAGCCTTCAACCAGGACCTCTAAGGCACTGTTAGAGAATTGTTGTGCCACCTTCCCCTTCTTCAACTTCTTATAGAAACAATCTTGACTGAGCAGAGGAGTTATGGGAGTGGCAAAGCTTGCCTGAGTGCACAGCACCTTTCTAAGGAGGGAGCAGATGCAATAGATGTTGGTGTTTCTTTGGTTAGCTGCTGAGTGGTATGTTATTAGGGCAGCAGCATGTGGTAAAGTGGAGCAGGAAGCAGATATGACAGATGCCACGTGGGTGGTTAATGAGGTGAGTCTGATAATGTCAAGAGAGAAAACTCCTTGGATCCCGTGGGGAAAAAGTCCTTAAAAACGTCAACATTTCGTCAAAACAGGTAAGAATCACCCTCAATCAACTGAATGATCAATAGTTTAAACCAAATTACAATGTAAACTGCAATTTACACCACAGTAGCAAAGGGTCAAAGTGGAATTCACAATGATCTGTGAGGAGTACATTGACCTGTGGAAGATTAAATCTGAATTGTTTCAGTAGATTCTTTCTGAGTTTGAAGTTGAATACATTGCAGATGTGAAATCTGATTTCAGGGTCGATATTCCAACAGTAACTTGAAATATCTGAAGAATAACCCTTTGTGATTCGAGGAGAGGTTCATTCATGGAGCTTGATGACTAGCCATGGTGGTGTTGGCATTTCAATATAAACTGCATTAAACATGAACTGCTTCTGGATATAGATGCATATAAGATTTACCCCACATTTCTCCTCAGTTTCAACTCCAAATTGAAGTGATTTATAGCTTAAAGCTTTTTTTAAAATCCACCTTAAAGAGTATTTCCCGGATGACTTCTATTTGCTGAGTTCCACTCAGCCAATTTCACAAAGTGTCTGTAAAATTTACATAACCATCCCTGAGGAAAAGAAGCTGCCTAAATGTGTTATCCATCCTCCAAATAACCTCTTAACTTGATTAAGCCTTAGCAATGCAATAAATGCTGCAGATATTTTAAGGGTCTGATTTGTTAATCTCACAATTTTATGAGCGGAAATTAATTAACAATACAATTAAATAGTTAAGTGGACAATAATATGGCTGTGTAAAAGGCTATCAAAAGATTTAAAACCAAATATAATAGAATCCAGTTTGTTGTGATTTCAAACTATTCAGGGACATCACACAACATAATGAGAACATAAGAGCATAAGAACTAGACGCAGGAGTAGGCCATCTCGCTCCTTGAGCCTGCCCCGCCATTTAAATAAGATCATGGCTGATCTTTTTGAGACTCAGCTCCATATACCTGCCCACACACCATAACCCTTAATTCCTTTACTGTTCGAAAATTGATCTGGCCTTGCCTTAAACACATTCAGCGAGGTAGCTTGAACCGCTGCACTGGGCAGGGAATTCCACAGATTCACAACCCTTTGGGGAAGAAGTTCCTCCTGACCTCAGTCCTACATCAGCTTCCCTTTATTTTGAGGTGAGGCCCTCTAGTCCTAGTTTCACCTGCTAGTGGAAACAACCTCCCTGCCTCCACCTTATCTATTCCCTTCATAATTTTATATGTTTCTATAAGATCTCCCCTCATTCTTCCAAATTCCAATGAGTATAATCCCAGTCTACTCAGTTTCTCCTCATAATCTAACCCTCTCAACTCTGGAATCAACTGAGTGAATCTCCTCTGCACCCCCTCCAGTGCTAGTATATCCCCTCTCAAGTAAGGAGACCAAAACTGCACACAGTACTACAGGTGTGGCCTCACCAGGACCCTATACAGCTGCAGCATAGCCTCCCTGATTTTAAACTCTGTCCCTCCTGCAATGGCAGACAAAATTCCATTTGCCTTTTTAATTACCTGTTGCACCTGCAATCCTACTTTTAGCGATTCATGCACAGGACACCTGAGTCCCTCTGCACAGCAGTGTGCTGCAATTTTTTACCATTTAAAACATAGTCCATTTTGCTGTTATTCCTACCGTAATGGATGACCTCACACTTATCAACAGTGTACTCCATCTGCCAGACCTTTGCCCCACTCACTTAAACTACCTATATCCCTCTGCAGACTTTCAGTGTCTTCTACACACTTTGCTCTACCACTCACCTGAGAGTCATCTGCAAATTTTGACATACCACACCTAGTCTCCAACTCCAAATCATCTACGTAAATTGTAAACAATTGAGGTCCCAACACTGATCCCTGAGGCACACCACTAGCCACTGACAGCCAACCAGAAAAAAATTGATTTACCCCTACTCTTTGCTTTCTACTGGTCAACCAATCCTCTATCCATGCCAATACATTACCTGTAATACCGTGCAACTTTATCTTATGTAGCAGCCTTTGGTGTGGCACCTTGTCAATTGCCTTCTGGAAATCCAGATACACCACATCCACAGGTTCCCCAATGTCCACCATGTAAGTAATGTCCTCAAAGAATTCTACCAAATTTGTTAAACATGATCTACTCTTCATGAATCCATGCTGGGTGTTCCAATTGGGACAATTTATATCCAGATGCCTTGCTATTTCTTCCTTAATGATAGATTCAAGTATTTTCCCCATTACCGAAGTTAAGCTAATGGCATAGAGCTACCTGTTTTTTGCCTACTTCCTTTTTTAAACAGTGGCGTCACATTGGCTGTTTTCCAATCTGCAGGAACCACCCCAGAGCCCAGTGAATTTTGGTAAATAATTACTAGTGCATTTGCTATTTCCTTTATCACCTCTTTTAGTGCCCTGTGATGCATTTCATCAGGGCCAGGAGACTTGTCTACCTTTAGCCCCATTAGCTTGCCCAGCACTGCCTCCCGAGTGATAACAATAGTTTCTAGGCCCTCACCTGCTATAACCTTCTTGCCATTAGTTTTTGGCCTGTTTTTTGTGTTTTCCACTGTGAAGACAGACATGAAATAACTGTTTAATGCCTCAGCTATTTCCTCATTCCCAGTTATTAAATTGGCCTTCTCATCCTCTAAAGGACCAATGTTTACCTTCGCCGCTCTTTTACGATTTACATATTTATAGAAGCTTTTGCTGCCAGTTTTATATTCTGAGCAAGTTTACTCTCATAATCTAGGATAAGAGATAATGGGAACAGCAGATGCTGGAGAATCCAAGATAATAAAGTGTGGAGCTGGATGAATACAGCAGGCCAAGCAGCATCTCAGGAGCACAAAAGCTGACGTTTCAGGCCTAGACCCTTCATCAGAGAGGGAGGGTAACTTCTTCAGGTTAGGCATCCCTGGAAGAGGCTTCGCAGTGAGGTTAAAATTGTATCAGAAATAATGGGAACAGCTGATGCTGGAGAATCCAAGATAATAAAGTGTGAAGCTAGACGAACACAGCAGGCCAAGCAGCGTCTCAGGAGCACAAAAGCTGACGTTTCGGTCCTAGACTCTTCATCAGAGAGCTCTCTGATCAAGTGTCTAGGCCCGAAACGTGTGTTTTTGTGCTCCTGAGATGCTGCTTGGCCTGCTGTGTTCATCCAGCTTCACACTTTATACTCTCATAATCTATCTTACTTTTCTTTATAACATTTTTTGTGTCTTTCTGTTGGCCTTTAAAGATTTCCCAGTCTATTAGTTACCCACTAATCTTTGCTTTTTTTTTATCTGATACTTTCCTTTATATCCTTAGACATCCATGGCTGGCTCCCTATTTTCCTACGGTTCTTCCTTATCACTGGAATATACTTCTGCTGAACACTGTGAAAAATTGTTTGAAAGTCCTCCACTGTTCCTTAATTAACCCACCATAAAGTTTTTGCTCCATTCTACCTTAGCTCACTCCCTCCTCATTCCTTCATAGTCTCCTTTGTTTAAGCACAGGACATAGGTACTGGGTTTAACCTTGTCACGCTCCATCTATATTTTAAATTTGACCATACTGTGATCGCACCTTCCGAGAGGATCCCTCACTGTGAGATCATTAATTATTCCTGCCTCAATACAGAGGACTAGATCTAGGATTGCTCGCTCCCTCGTAGGTTCCATTATATATTGTTCAAGGAAATTATCACAGATGCATTCTGTGAACCTCTCCTCAAGGCTGCCATGACCGACCTGGTTTGTCCAATCGATATGTCGATTAAAATCCTCCATGATAATTGCTGTACCATTTTTACATGCATTAGCTATTTCTATGTTTATTGCCAGCCCCACCACAATGTCATTATTTGGCGGCCTGTAGACCATACCTATCAGTGACTTCTTCTCCCTGCTATTCTTAAATTCCACCCAAATGGATTCAATGTTTTGTTCAGTAGAACCATTAAGGGCAGCACGGTGGCTCAGTGGTTAGCACTGCAGCCTCACAGCACCAGGGACCCAGGTTCAAATCCAGCCTCGGTTAACTGTCTGTTTGGAGTTTGCACATTCTCCCCGTGTCTGCGTGGGTTTTCTCCGCGTACTCCGGTTTCCTCCCAAAGTCCAAAGATGTGCAGGCTAGGTGGATTGGCCATGCTAAATTGCCCATCATGTTTAGGGGGATGGGTCTGGGTGGGATGCTCCAAGAGGCAATGTGGACTTGTTGGGCTAAAGGGCCTGTTTCCACACTGTAGAGAATCTAATCTAATCTATCTCTCACTACCGCCCTGACATCATCCTTAAAAATCAGAACAACACCACCTCCCTTACCTTCTTGTCTGTCCTTCCGAACAGTTTGATACCCCTGGATATTTAACTCCCAGTCATGACCATCCTGTAACCATGTCTCTGTAATGGCCACTACATCCTAACCATTTGCCACGATTTGCACCGTCAACTCATCCACCTTGTTTCGAATGCTCTGAGCATTCAGATGAAGTGCCCTTATGCCAGTTTTTGCACCTTCTTTTGGGTCCTATTACCTCCATTACTAACAGCTCTTGAGTTCTCCTTCCCTTTAACTCTTTTCCTAATTTTCAGTGGAGTTGAAGATTCCTTGTCACCTGCTGACCTGCTGCTTTGACTTACGTTAATTGTTATTCTCCCTCTATGCTCACTTCTCCCTTCCTCCCTACTTACTAGTTTAAAATCCTATTAACCACCCTATTTACACTTTTTGCCAGAACATTTGACCCAGCCCTGATCAGGTTGCGTCCATCCCAGTGGTATAGAGCCCTGCTGTCCCAGAACTGATGCCAGCGCCCCACGAAAAGGAAGCCCTCTTTCCCACACCACTCTTTTAGCCACGTGTTTACTTCCCTGATCCTCACCTCCCTATACCAATTTGCACGTGGCTCGAGCAGCAATCCAGAGATTATGACCCTTGAAGTTCCGTTTTTTTTAAAATTTTGTTCCTAGCTTTTCATAATCCCGAAACAGGTCTTTTTCTGAGTCCTGCCAATGTTGTTGGTACCTACGTGGACCACAGCAACTGGATCCTCCCCCTCCATCTCTAGTATCCTCTCAAGCCAGTCGGAGATGTCTCACACCCTGGCACCAGGCAGGCAACACACCATGTGGGATTCTCTATCCTGCTCACAAAGGATACTGTCTATCCCCCTGATGATGGAATCCCTGACAAGTACAATCTGTCTTTTTGCTCCTCTCACTTGAATGTCCTCCTGGTGCCATGGTCAGTTGACTCATCCTTCCTGCAGCCCTGTTCCTCATCCATGCAGGGAGCAATTGCCTCATACCTGTGGGATAATGTCAAGGGCTGCGGCTCCTGTGTTCCTCATCCACGCAGGGTCCCTCTACCTGCCTCACTCACAGCCACACACTGCTGTCCCTGCCTGCCAATCGAATTAACATTAGTTAATCTACCAGGTGTGTCTGCCTCCTGGAACACAGCGTCCAGGTATTTCTCCCCCTCCCGGATGTGCCACAGTGTTTGGAGATCGGATACCAGCTCATCAACTTTGAGCCAGGGCTCCTCAAGCAGCCAACACTTGCTGCAGATGTGCTCACTGCCGTTCTCAATGCGGTCAGCTAGCTCCCACAAGATACAGCGACAACACATCACTTGACCTGTTATCTCCACTATGCGTGTAGTATGTCAGGCATTAGTTAAGTCCCAAGTTTATTGAGTGGAAGCTTACCTTCCCAGGCTGCCCTCGTGATTTCCCCCAGGGTCCCGCCACTGAAACAACTGAAACGCCACATTCATGCGAGGTAAGACTTTTATAATCGAAAAGCTTACCCTCCCAGGCTGCCCTCATGCTTCCTCCTGGACTCCCGCGGCTGAAACAGCTGAAAAGGAATATGTAAGAATAGACTAGAATATAATATCTAAAAATGACAAATCTGTTAGAATTCTTTGAGGAAGTAAGTAGCAGGTTTGACCAAGGAGAATCAATGGATGTTATCTACATGGACATTAAGAAGGCTTTTAGCAAGCTACCACACAGGAGGCTTCTGAGTAAAATAAGGGCCCATGGTGTTACAGGCAAGGTACTAGCATGAATAGAAGATTAGCTGTCTGGCAGAAAGCAGAGAGTGGGGGTATAAAGATCCATCTCAGGATGGCAGCTGCTGATAAGTGATGCTCCACGTGGGTCAGTGTTGGGACCATAATTTTTCACTTACTACATTAATGATCTACATGAAGGAACTGAGGGCATTCTGGCTAAGTTTGCAGATGATACAAAGATAAGTAGACAGGCAGGTAGTATTGAGGATGCAGGGAAGCTGCAGAAGGATTTGGACAGGTTGGGAGAGTGGGCAAAGAAGTGACAGCTAGAGTGCAACATGGGAAAGTGCAAGGTCATGCACTTTACGAAGAAGAATAGAAGCACGGACAATTTTCTAAATGAGGAGAAAATTCAGAAGTCTGAAGTGCAAAGAGATTTTGAAGTTCTAGTCCAGGATTCTCTCAAGGTAAACTTGTTGGTTGAGTCAGTAATTAGGAATGCAAATGCAACTTTGGCATTTATTTTGAGAGGACTTGTATATAAAAACAGGAATGTACTTCTGAGGCTCTATAAGGCTCTGGTCAGGCCACATTTGGAGTATGGCACAGTTTTCGGCCCTAAATCTCAGGAAGGATGTACTAGACCTGGAGCAGATTCAGAGGAGGTTGACGAGAATGGTCCCAGGAATGAAAAGCTTAACATTTGAGGAGCATTTGAGGACTCTGGGTCTGTACTAGAGTTTAGAAAGATGAGGAAGGATCAGATTGGAACTTACAGAATACTGAATGGCCTGGACAGAGTGGATGCAGGGAGGATGTTTCCATAGGTATGAGAGATTAGGACCTGAAGGGACGGCCTTAGAGTAAAGGAAAGACCTTTCAGAACGGAGATAAGGAGAAACTTCTTCAGCCAGAGAGTAGTGAGTCTATGGAATTCACTGCCACAGAAGGCTGTGGAGGCCAGGTCATTGAGTATACCGCAAGGGTCAGTGTACCGCAAGGGTCAGTGTTGGCCCACTGCTGTTTGTCATTTTTATAAATAACCTGGATGAGGGTGTAGAAGGATAGGTTAGTAAATTTGCAGATGACACTAAGGTCGGTGGAGTTGTGGATAGTGATGAAGGATGCTGTAGGTTGCAGAGAGACGTAGATAAGCTGCAGAGCTGGGCTGAGAGGTGGCAAATGAAGTTTAATGCAGACAAGAGTGAGGTGATGTACTTTGGTAGGAGTAACCGGAAGGCAAAGTACTAGGCTAATGGTAAGATTCTTTGTAGTGTAGATGAGCAGAGAGATCTCAGTGTCCATGTACACAGATCCTTGAAAATTGCCACCCAGGTTGACAGGGCTGTTACGAAGGCATACAGTGTTTTAGCTTTTATTAATAGAGGGATCAAGTTCCGGAACCAAGAGGTTATGGTGAAGCTGTACAAAACTCTGGTGCAGCCGCACTTGGAGTATTGTGTACAGTTCTGGTCACCGCATTATAAGACGGATGTGGAAGCTTTGGAAAGGGTGCAGAGCAGATTTACTACGATGTTGCCTGGTCTGGAGGGAAGGTCTTACGAGGAAAGGCTGAGGGACTTGAGGCTGTTTTCATTAGAGAGAAGAAGGTTGAGAGGTGACTTAATTGAAACATGTAAAATAATCAGAGGGTTAGATAGGGTGGATAGGGAGAGCCTTTTTCCTAGGATGGTGACGGCGAGCACAAGGGGGCATAGCTTTAAATTGAGGAGTGAAAGATATAGGACAGATGTCAGAGGTAGCTTCTTTACTCAGAGAGTAGTAAGGAAATGGAACACTTTGCCTGCGATGGTAGTAGATTCGCCAACTTTAGGTACATTTAAGTCGTCATTGGATAAGCATATGGACATACATGGAATAGTGTTGGTTAGATGGGCTTCAGATTGGTATGACAGGTCGGCACAACATCAAGGGCTGAAGGGCCTGTACTGTGCTGTAATGTTCTATGTTCTATATTTAAAATGGAGATAGGTTCTTGATTATCAAGGGGATCAAGGGTTATAGGGAGAAAACAGGGGAATTGTTTGAGAAACTAATCAGTCACAATTGAACGGTGGAGCAGACTTGATGGGTTGAATGGCCAAATTTCTGCTCCTATGACTTATGGTCTTATCTAAGAATACAATATCCATTAATATTTAAAACCAAGTGTTACCTTAAAGTCCCAAGTGAGCAAGTTATCTTCTCCACCAGGAGAAAATATTTTCAAGAAGTAATATCTAAGGATTTCTAACACTTATAAAATGTTGGTAAAAGTGTCTTTTTAAAAACAATGTTTTTGGACACCTCCTGCTTTGCAAATGTGGATGTCAACTGCCACTTTTATGTGCTGCTGTGTCATTTAATGTTATTCCTTATTTATACATCAAAGATTTCTGTATGAAGTTGTAAACTTTTATTAACTCATTTTTATACTATTTTCATCTCTCCATTATTCATTCAATCTGAAAGTAATCCTTTATTAAAGTGTTATCAGTGATGATGTTTCATTTTTCATGCCCTATCACAGTTTCTAATAGCATTCATGTGATAAAGACCTTTGCCATTAGTATAAATTAGATGGCACAAGTATTTCATCAATAATTAATATTTTACATTCACACCCAGGTATGATATGCAAATATGTCTCATGCGGCTTCCTTCATAGTAATAAGAAATTTCTTTCAATGTTTCCTGTTGTCTGTGTTGAACACTATTTAAATAATAACATGCGCATCTACAATTTCCCTATTTTCGGTGCATCTTTTCTAGCTAGCTGTGATGGAGATTTTCATGGTTCTCTCCTACATGAATCGTTATCTTTAAAAGTGTTTAATATCTATGTGTGTTCTACTTAATTAGTTATACTGACTTCTCAATCAAGCCTATAATTCAAGCTAGATATCAGCATAAAACCATATTTGCTGTATAGAGAGAGAGAACAAAATTAAGGTTGCTTATATTTAATGCTAAACAGAGCTTGTAATTGTACTAATTAAGTTAAGTTCAATCAAAAACAAAGTTAGGCAAGATGTAAAACAGGTGATTATTCGCTATTTTATATTTTTGCAAGTCATTAAATGTAAAATAAACAATTTGTTTACCATTCATAAATTTCCTGATCTTTCTGAAGAAATTTCTAAAGAAGGTTCGAGGCCCAAAATGTCAGCGTTCCTGCTCCTCTGATGCTGTTTCGCCTGCTGTGTTCATCCAGCTCTACGTTGTGTTATCTCAGATACTCCAGCATCGCCAGTTCCTACAATCTCACTCTGTTCTGTGTTGAGACTATTGACCAGTAGGAGATGACAATCCAATTCACAAAGTACGTGTATCCAAATTTTATCCCCTGAACTGCATAAATATAGTTGCATGGAGCTTTCAGGCCACATAGAAATTGAAATCCGGTACCCATAAATTGCAACACATTTCAAGTACCTGTTGTTACAGAGAGAGCTCTTCTGTACTTGTCAAAGATCTGTTTTATGAGTGTGGCAACAGAGCCAAGAACAGTCTTTTCCAATTGCAGTACACACCAAATGTGGGATAAATCAGCAAAAATGAATGTAATACTAAATAGAAATATTTGCTTGGTCTTCCACGGGCTGGTCCCGAGGCACTGGGGATTGGTTAGCTCAGTAGACTTGACAGCTAGTTTACTAACAGAGATTATGGGAACTGCAGATGCTGGAGAATCTGAGAATACAAAGTGTGGAGCTGGGTGAACACAGCAGGCCAAGCAGAATCTTAGAAGCACAAAAACTGATGTTTCGAAGGGTCTAGGCCCGAAACATCAGCTTTTGTGCTCCTAAGATACTGCTTGGCGTGCTGTGTTCATCCAGCTCCACACCTTGTTATCTTTAGTTTTCTAACTGGGTGGGTTCAATTCCCATACTAGCTGACTTTACCATGAAGGACCCTTCTCCTCACCTGTGGTGGAGACCTTTTGGTTAAATCAGTCATGTCTTTCTAATGGGAGAGTAGTCCCTTGGTCTGGTAAGACTGATGGCAAATTTGCTCTTTTATTTATTAAGCCTTGGGAAAACAAATGGCTCTAAGGATGCCATTACTTTAACATAGTAGCATAAACTAGAGTTTATTCTTATAAATGTCTCTGTTTCATTACATTAATCCTTACAAGATTGCGCTGTTCATTGCATTCAATAGAAATTCTAACATTTAGTAGGCCACTCAATCCAACTAGCCTATGTTGAGACATAGGAAGTGGATGGGGAAGGGAGGATTAGGGGATCTGAAGAGTGAGGGCTGGAGGGCCTAATATTTTATAAAACAACTGAGTCAATAGTACAGAGAACAGAACTTTTAACCATCTTTCATGGCACTCAGTAGCCCCTACAGAAACTCTTGACTGAGTCTGTGTTTGGTGGGGCCCGAATCTACCCCACACCTGGTCCATTGAAATGAAAATCACACCATTCAAATTACTTTCTCACTAGACAGGTTAAACTTTCACAACTGGAGCAACCTACCTTCATGGCTAAAATCTAGCTCATTAGAAGCAAATGTCTGATCAACAAGGAAAGTTTTTAAGAAGTTTCGTAAAGGAAGAAAGCAGAGATGGGAAG